>NC_081181.1:184928045-185253046 GCF_029867415.1 Vicia villosa | reverse complement strand
ATTTGTTGACCTCCACTTATTCTTGATTGGTTAAAGCAGATTAAGATATTTAAAGGAAATATATTTTTAGTTTTTCTAATTCTGCTCTTATTTGTGCCAAGATAAAAACATCTCATACTTAGATTTATCTCCTCTTTGTAATATCTTTAATTTATGTAGTTTGTTTATGGAAAAAACTCTTTTTTTTGTCATCAAATAAATTATTTTAAGAATTTTTTTTTTTTTATCTTTTGACACTTTAATTATTTTTTATTTTAATAAATCTTTTTATTAGCTATGGCATATGAATAATTTATTATTTTTTATTATTTGATTTGATTTTAATTTTTAGAAATTTTTCATGTACAACTATATTTATGGTCTAATTTTATTTAATAAACTTACATTAAGATTTAGCTTTCAATCTTAAATGTCAGTACTTTTTATTATTAATATTTAATACCCTTATATATATATATATATATATATATATATATATATATATATATATATATATATATATATATATATATATATATATATATATATATATATATATATATATATATATATATATATATATATATAGCCTCGATTGAATGAAAAAACTATAGCCAACACATGTTATCACTTTAATCATATTATAAAATGCATTTAAATTAAATATATTTTTATTTATCACTAACAAATATTAATCAATTTAACAATAAAAACTAAAAAAGGTTTAGGTAAAAAATAAATTTTTATTTTTGTCAGATATAAAAACCTCACCTTTAATTGTTAAAAAAAAAAAAAACTAAGTTGCATGTCTTTAAATAATTATTTTTACATATATTACAATATTATAAGCATTTTTAGTTTTTTTACCTTAAAAATAAACATATAAAAATCCATTGTGTTTCATTACTATTATTATTATTATTATTATTATTATTATTATTATTATTATTATTATTATTATTATTATTATTATAATTATTATTACTAATATTTTTTTATTAATCTTGATTACCATACTAATTGTTTTATTATATGCCATAAATTTATATTATTATTTATCTCTCAAGTATTTTTGAAAAGTTTATATTTTCCTTTAATTATAACCGTCTAATTAAATTCAGGGGTCAGTTACGTATTACCACTAAATCAACTAACGATTAATAATTATAATATAATTTACATTTAAATATAATATAATATTTTGATCCTATATTAAATTTTTCGTTTATGCAATATGCTTATTTATTAGTTACTTAAAAAAAACCTATTTTGTTTATTTTGAATAAATCAATAAATATTTGAAAACCTAATTAAATTAATATATCAATGTTTTAAAGATCTTATACCACATAGACAAGACTAACTCACAAATGATAAAAATATGAGTAACCGACTCGACCGAATCCTCATTAAAAGAATACGAGATCTCACTAGATCAGTAATCACCCCTTTTTTAGACAAATTCATACTAGGAGGGAATCTAACTTACAAAATAATTTAGGAGAAGACCAATACTTTAGAAGGAATTTGGTATTCCAAATAAGGGGAAAAGTCAAGTTCTCATCCGAAAGAGATGAAAAAACAACAAACTAAACATGATAATTCACACATAAATGGTTCACAATTCACAATTGTGAGTAACTATTGTTTGACAATGCAAAATCTTGATTTTACACAAATTCCTACACATAGACCGTATGCCATTATTCACAAATACGAATAAGAGTTATATTCATTATTTTGATTTTATTATACCTCTTTATCACTATATATCTCTATAACAATTTTTCGATAATAATATATAAATAGTTGGTTAATACAATTTATAGTTTGAATAATATGTGTCATGATATTTAGTCATAAATTTTAAAATAAAATAGATTACTTTAATGTAAAAGGATGATTATTTAAGATAGTTTATAGTTTGATTATTGAGTGGTATAACATTGAAATATAAAGTCTTATGTGAAAATTATTCTTGAAGCGTTTGAATTTTACTTTGTAAACCTATTCGGATATCTTGGTCAAAAGACAATTACCTATGAAGAAAAATAAGAAACCGGAATGTCACACATTTTGAAGAGCTTGTGCAAAGAATTTTTTTTTTGTACTTGGAGTTGGAATGGAGATATAGGAGTCATTCGAGAAAGAAGGGTAGACCATGGAAAGACTCCACGTCAGTGGCCTGTTCCAAAGGAATCCATGACAATTAGGTTTTCTTTCAATCCCTAGCATGATATTTCAAAAAATATGGTGTCATGTGAAAATGATATCTTCCTTCTCAAACCTTGTTTCGCCAATACGAACATGAAAAATATATATAGCATTGTGTTTCTCGAACCATGTGTCTAAAAATAAGATCGATCCAATAGTTAACAAATCTGAAATTAAATTTTTTTTGAAATTCATTAGCAAAACAGGAATCATTATTTTAATTTAGAATAAAAACATCGTTAAGATATTTCACTAAATTAAATTTTCGCTAATATCAAAATATCCTCTAAACTTTTTTCTTAAAACATTTTTACTTTTTTTTATAAAATTATAAATTTAAAAATAGAGAAAGAGAGAAGAAAGTAAACAAAAACTCAAAGGATAACGTGGCGCACTTTTTATGACGTCATTCGTTACCTCGCATATAAAATTAAGGTAACACTTCATATACAATCGAGGTTAAATGTGTTTTCTCTAGTGGTGACTACAAAGATACACAAGAAATTCAAAAAGAAAAAACCTACATCATTAACGGAACAACAATCCAAACAATATAGACAAGAAAAAGTGATAAATAGTTAACACACTATAACAACAATTAACATATCAGAATCCATTGAGAGAACAACAATACCACATATAAGTACCTACCTCGAAACCAAGGCAAACACTTGATCCACACTGGTTGAGGCATAAGATAAATTTACGAAACGAGTTAGAGTACGAACATGAACTCACCACTGATCTACCTAGAAACTATTTTAAGACAAAAAAAATCTTGTCATCCACCTCTTTCATAGTTTTTTGAGCACCATTAAATATGACATCATTACGGACTCTCCAGATTGTCTAGACTACAAAATGGAAAATCATCTTAAATCACCCATATACTTGACCTACCACCTGAAGAAAAGAAAGAATCAAAGAAAAGGATAATATCATTAGGATGAGTTATCTTCCAACCCAACCACTAAGAGATCATATACCACACAAACAAGACTCACTACTACACAAAAGGGAAAAGACATCGCTTTTTTGGCATAGACAACGCTTAAAAGCGCTGCCTAAAATGGCATTGCTATAGGTAAAGACATTGCCTTTTTTAAATGCAAAAGCGCTGCCTTATGTCCCCTTTAGGCAGCGCTTCATTTTAAATGCGCTTTTTGTTGTAGCTTTAGGAAACACTTTTTTTTAAAAGTGTTTTCTGTTGTCCCCCTTTAGAGAGCGCTTTTACAAGCGTTGTCTAATGTATCTTTTAGTTTTCTTTTAGGTTTCTCTTAGGCAGCACTTTCTTTTAACGCGTTTTCTATTCTCCACTATAGCAAGTGCTTTTTATTTAAAAAGCGTTTTCTATTCTCCACTTAAGCAGCGCTTTTTATGAAAAAGCGTTATCTAAGGTCTCATTTAGGAAACATTTTTTTGTTAAAAGCGTTGTCTATTATGCATTGTATTAGTAGCTATTTTCTTTTAATGAGAAACATCATATTGGTTACAAATCCAAATGGTATCATTTCGAACCATTTCGTTTTTATAAAAAAAAACCATGACTAACAAGCCAAAATATGGCATCATTGTATCATATACGTACAGTTGAATATTTGCATCAGTTTGGTAACTACATTCCCCATCATATACCAGTACATTTTTTAATTAATTGCATCAGAGCATACATCAGGATATGATGAAATTAGCCAAAACAAAAGAGTTATATGGCATATTTGTTTCCCTAATTCACACTCCATCCACCATCACCCAATAACCTTTTCATCAGCATCAATATACCCATACAAGTACATACTCCATTTCTACTCCATACATCACTTGTATAAGAAAAGAAAACAGTTTCACTAATTAGTACAATGTTCAACTTTATACATAAACACAAACCTTTAATTTAACACATAAACCTTATAACTTTATAACCATTATAATTCAACACATAAACCGTATAACTTTATAACCATTATAATTCAGCACATAAACCTTATAGTCATTAATAATCAATTTTCTTCAAAATTAAAACATCCATCATTCTAATAACAACAGATTCACTTTCAAAACCTTTAACTTCTAAAAATTCACCAAACATAATTACAAATTCCATCCACCCTCCGGAAGCATATCTTTCATAAGAGCTAATAACCCTGTGAAACTTTTATCCGACCATCCATTGCACGCCTTTAAGTTGTACAACTTTAATACCGCAGACAACATGAATAACTTCGATCAATTCCACACCTCTTTAAATTTGATTCCAACTCAACTACGTCAACCTGACGCCCATAACATCAACCTAAGAAATGACATTTCATTCGACTGGGGTCTTTGGCGTGTTCAATAGCAAACTTAACGAATTCTAATACCATATTCTCGTACTCTTTCGGCAATCGATTGGAAGACATCTATTTTTTATCCATGGTTTTACTAAGTAAGCTAATCAAAAACACTATAATTATTCACGCAACTATAACAAAAAAAAACAACTAATTACCTATAGAGAAGTCAACAACTTCTGGAACCACACAGTGTAAGAGAAATTGGAGATGCAGCAGTGGCGATGAATCCGGGAAGCAACTATACATAAACAATAAGGTTCATTAATTATATTTCAAATACATATGTTCAAAAAACAGGGAAACCAAACGATATAACACAAAAGATGTCATCAAAACCTTCGAAAATAACTTAAACAAAATGGCATATAAATCAAGAATCCATTATAATCCACCTTTAGAAATTCACAAATTCATACCAACAAAGACCATGATGCAGACAAGTCAACAACCACACACAATGTAGGATTCAATATATCACTTTTAAAATAAACTAGTAAGAAAAAATCACCATGCATCTAGAAACATTGATTGAGTCACAATATAATATTATATTTCCTATTTAATGGAATTATAGCCAACAATAATATATATCTAAAGAATAGAAATCAAAATTAATGGAAAAAAATGTTTCTCATTCAATCATTACTATACCTCTTTTATATTGTTTTACATTTCTTATTTATCTTCCTCAATTCAAGTATTCCTATACTCCTTTTATTTTGTTTTACTCGATTTATCTTCCTCTTTTTGTTTCTTATGGGAACTAATGAGGAGGAATAATCTTACTCCAAGAGTAAGTGTAGAAGAGTTATTCCAAATTTTAATCATTAATTTTCATTAATCTAACGATTTTAATTATTTTTTTATATAGAAAAATATGTCCAAAAATAATTAGATTAAATGATCAATTAAAAACGTTAAATTAATGAAAATTAATGGTTAAGATTTGAAATAATTCTTCTACACTTATTCTTAGAGAAATAATATCCCTTATAAATTTCGCTAATAACTATTAATCAATTGAACAATAAAAACTAAAAAAAGTTTAGGTAAAAAACTAAATTTTATTTTTGTCAAATATAAAAACCCCGCCTTTAATTATACAAAAGAAAACTAAGTTGATGTCTTTAAATAATTAATTTATATATATTACAATATTATAAGCATTTTCTGTATGAATGATTCACAATTCATAATTGTCAATAACTATTGTTTGACAATGCAAAATCTTGATTTTACACAAATTCCCACACTTACACTGTATGTCATTTCACAAATACGATGAACAGTTATATTTATAATTTTGACCTTACTACACCTCCCTATCTCTATCTATCTCTCTAACAATTTTTGTTAATAATATATAAATAATTGATTAATACAATTTAGGGTTAAATATCATTTGCCCCCTGCCAAAGTAGCGAGTTTCGGTTTTCCCCCTTATTAAAAAAAAATTTAGCCTTTGCCCCTTAACAAAAAAAGATTTCACAACGCTTAACCTTGTGGAGGAAGATTCCTTTGATTTTGAATAGCTGACAGAATCTTGGTGATGTGGCTTGACACGCAGGACGCCAGCTGGATGCTTGTAGAAATACAAGAAAAATAAAACATGCACTCCCTGGTTCAAGAGGTAAACATGCACTCCCTCTACCACTAGGCTGTAGATACTTTCATGTTCTAAGTATGGAAGGATCTGTATATGTAGCATATTTTCTACTTTTCTTTTCCCATAATAGTATATATTCATATTTATAATGTATTATTTTATTTATAAATTTATTATTAATATTTATATTTTATTTTATTTATTTATTTATTGTTAAGATTTATATATTACTTTATTTATTTATTATTTAATTTATTTATTTATTTATTTATTTATTATTAATGTTTATATATTATTTTATTTATTTACTTTATTTATTTATTATTAATATTATTTATTTATTTATTTATTTATTATTTATATTATTAATATGTTTATTAATATTTATATTATTAATATTATTATTAATATTTATATTACGTAAAATATATAAAATATTACTTATTTATATATTACGTATAATTTATTATTTAATTTATTTATTTATTTATTAATGTTTATATATTATTTTATTTATTTAATTAATTTATTTATTATTAATATTATTTATTTATTTATTTATTATTTATATTATTAATATGTTTATTAATATTTATATTATTTATATTATTATTAATATTTACATTACGTAAAATATATAAAATATTACTTATTTATATATTACGTAAAATTTAGTTAATTAATTAATTTATGTAAAAGTTATATTAAATTTATAAATGAATAATTATATAAATGTAATTATGTAATTATATAATTTTATACAATTTATTTAATAAATAAATATTATATAAATAAATAAATTATAAATGTAATTAAATAATATTTAATTAATAAATTTTATATAATTACGTTTATATATATGTTTATAAATTTAAATACGTAATTATATAAAATAAATAAATAAATAAATAAAGTAATATATAAATATTAATAATAAATAAATAAAATAAATAAATAAAGTATTATATAAATATTAATATTAAATAAATAAAGTAATATATAAATATATTTTTTTTTGAAGCAAATATAATATATATTACCACAAAAACTGTTATGTACAAAATGGTGATCAAAAGATCCAACCAATCAAAACACCTATTACATCATCAAATGAGCTACATGGTCTCTAAGCTTCTTAGACATCCAGCTTCTATATACAATATTATCTATAATACTATGAACTATATTTGTATGAGTTCCTTTGACAAAGACAATATTATTCCTTCTATACCATAAACCGTAAACAGTTTCAGAGAAAGCAAGTTTTAAAAGGTTGGTCCTCCATCCTTTCTTTGTTGCTTCCTTAGTAATCCAATTCAATTCCTCTGTCCAGGGGAGAGGACTGTGATCATAATCAATCCATTTCAGAATTTGGCACCACACTTCTTTGTTATCCTTGCACTCAAAAAACAGGTAAGCAATAGACTCATCATCAGCCTTACATATACTGCATATGCTGTCAGTGATCAGATTGAACCTCTTAAGTCTATCCTTTGTTGCCAACTTCTCATGACACAACATCCATGTAACAAAATTAGCCCTAGGTCTAGCCAAGTTTCGGTGAAATATAGTCCTCCAATCTACCATATGTTCATGATCAATCATGGCAACATACATCACCTTCATCTGGAATTTGCCTTGGTTAAGCAATCTGTCCCAGGTTTGTTGATGTTGCAGCACCTCCTCTCTTGCATCCATGATCCTCTTGATCACCCAAGAACAATCTTTACTAATATTTGCCTCCATAACATTGTTGTTTTTCAAATAATACATGTGGATCCACTTGACCCACAAGTTATCAGACTTTTTGCACAGATTCCATAAGCATTTTATCATGGCAATGTTGTTCCACATCTGGAGGTCCAGCAGACCTTGTCCTCCCTGAGCTTTAGGTTTACACAAAGTCTTCCAAGCCACTGGGCTTTTCCTGCTAGCATTTATACTACCATTCCATACAAACATTCTACACATACTGTTAATTTTCTTGATTACAAACTGAGGTAATGGAAGGCACTGCATCCAGTACTGTGTTATAGCAAGGATCACACTCTTAACAAGCAGTACTCTACCAGAATAACTAAGAAGCTTTGATGTCCAGTGATCTATCCTAGCCATGACTTTATCAATTAAGGGCATATAGTGATTGATATTTAATCTTTTACAAGTGATAGGGATATCAAGATACCTCATAGGCAGCTGCCCTTCAGTGAAACTAGTGACTCCTAACATCTGCTCCTTGCCCAAATTATCCATGCCACCACAAAAGATCTTGCATTTCTTTGGAATAACTATAAGACCAGTTGAGTTAGAGAAAGTCTGGACAATCTGAAGCAATAGCTGCACAGAGTTAACATATCCCCTGCAGAATAAAAGAATGTCATCAGCAAAAGTGAGGTTGGTTAAACCAACTTTCTCACATTTATAATGGAATTTGAAGTCTTGGTCTGTATGCATCTTCCTCAAGAGTCTATCAAAATAGTCCATCATTACCACAAACAGCAAGGGGGAGATAGGATCCCCTTGCCTCAATCCTCTCCTTGCCTGCATAATGTCACTAGTATGCCCATTGATGTTAAATTCATAAGAGACATTAGTAACTGCTACTCTGATCCAGTGAATGAACACATGAGGCATACCAATTTCATGCAACACAGTGTCAAGTGCAGTCCAGACCACCATATCATATGCTTTTTGCAATTCCAATTGAAGCATAACCCTTGGAGGACCTCCTTTTCTAGTATACCCTTTCAGCAACTCATAGGCCAGCATGATGTGGTTGTGAATGACCTGCCCAGGAATGAAAGCTTCCTGATTGAGGCTAATGATACTAGGCAACACACTTCCCAATCTCTTTGTCATGATCTTAGAGATTATCTTGTAGACAGTTGAGCAGCCAGCAATTGGTCTATAATCCCTAGCATGTTTAGCTTCATTTGTCTTAGGGATAAGAGTCACACTAGTTCTTGTGAAGTGTCTAAGAATTCTGCCCTGTGAGAAAAATTCATCAATAGCTGCAGTGACATCCCTACTAATAACATCCCAGCATACTTTGAAAAACATGGAGCCATAACCATCAATTCCTGGTGATTTCAGGTCACCTATACCTCTGAGAGCCTCTTTGATCTCCTCTGTGGTGACTTTACTCACCAGGAAATTACATTGGTTCATGTCCAACTGCTTGCCCCTTCTCATAGCCTCTATGTCAATTTGAGTAGTTCTTTGAGTGGCAGTTCCCATCAAGTTCTTGTACAGACTAATAAATTCAGTTTCAATCTCTTGTTGGTTAGTGATAAAGCTAGCTACCATCATCCCTCTGCAGAAATTGAATACTTTTATTGCTACCCCTGGACTTAAGATAAGCATGAAAGTAAGCTTTGTTCTCATCCCCCATCTTAATCCAATCTATCTTTGTTCTCTGCATGAGACTCATAGCCAGCATATCATTACAATGACTAAGCTCTTTAGTGTGTTCCTTAACTTTCTCAATATTTTCAGAATCCATCTGATTTCTCCTTAACTCCTCCTGGGCCTTCTCCAGATTAGATCTAGTATTGTCAATTTTCCTCTGCAGGTCAGACATGGGTCTATTAAGAGCTCTGAGGGCAGGTTGTAATCTCATAAGTTTCTTCCAAAGAATCTCCATGGGCTGTCCAGACATAGGCTTATTCCAATTCTCCTTCACAACATCCTGAAAGCCTTCAATACTAATCCAGCTATTATTGAATCTAAAAGGCCTTTTCCTCATATTAGGCCTTCCAGGATCACTCAGATATAAAGCTGCATGATCAGAGATGTGGGGGGTCAGCACATTCAAATTAAAGCTGCCATTGTCTTGAAACCATTCAGTATTAGCTATTAACCTATCAATTTGGGAGTATATGGGATTTGCACTTTTTTATTACTCCATGTGAAATTACTGCCTTTACTATCCATCTCACAAAGCCCTGTAGCACCCAGCATATCATTATAGTCCTTATATTCAACTTCCACCACCATATTGCCACCCATCCTATCATTGGCCTTAGCAACATTGTTGTAGCCCCCAATGGCACACCAAGGTCCTGGATGTTGTCTTTGCAAATTAATCATGTATTTCCAAAGAAGCTTCCTATGTTCCAATTGGTTAAAGGCATAAATTGCAGTCAGCCAGAATTTAAATCCTCCCATCATATCATACACTCCACAGTGGATAAACTGAGCAGAGCTACAAACATATCTAATATCCACCCTAGTATTATCCCAATGTATCCAGAGTCTACCATTGTCATGATGTTCATAATTGTCAAGAAAAGCACCTTTTAACTGAAGCTTATCTCTAATATTCTTACAGTTTTTCCTTTTAACTCTAGTTTCAATCAAAATGAGTATCTCAAATTGGAATTTTCGGAGATGGGAGCCAATCCCCCTGATTTTCCCATTATTGTTCAGCCCCCTAATGTTCCATGAAATTAACATGAGCCTCTATCCACAGCCACTAGGTGATCATTCACAACCCCTAGGGCTTCAAAACCATTAAGACAGTCTAAGAATTGTGCAGATTCATGGAAAAAGGGCTTCTTACCTTTGTCTCTCCCAGTTTTGTGCACTCTTGTCCATTCTTTATCTTCACCTTGAGCAACATTCTCCTGCTGATTTTCCTTAGGTGTGGGGGCTATTACTTGTTCCTGATGTGGTTCCTTCAGGGTAGACACTCCAACTATGTCATGTTGTGGCTCCTCTGGCTTCTGATTCTCTGGCTTTTTCACGACCGGTTTCCATTTTTTCACCTGTGGTTTCTCCCCACAGCTATGTCCAACCTTGAGGCATTTATCACAGTATTTAGGACGCCATTCATATTCCACCACTTGCTTCAATCTCTGCCCTCTACTGTGAATGGTTATCTCCTGCGGGCATAAGACACTCTCAACTTATTGGCTGTGCACTCGTCTGTCACCAAAGGGGTACCCAAAGCACTATCTATCTTGTTCAGACTTGAAGTTCCCCATAATTGAAGAGGAAGCATTTGCAGTTTAATCTAGATAGGAAGGGTTCTGAGAAAATCCTTCTTGAGGTTGAAATCTGGACTCCACTCCTTGATCAATATCGGCGTTCCTCGGATAGAGTACGGGCCCTTCATCAGCACCAAATCCATATCCTCCGAGTTCTTGAAACGCAAGATGAAATATCCTTCGTCATGATAGAACAAATCCGGTAATTGAACAAAATTCCACACCTTCTGCATAAAGTTCTTTACCGCGTGCATACTCAGATCCTCACCAAACACATACAAAATCAACGCATTCTCCCAAAATTGAAGTTCCGAGGTAAGGTCACCATCATCAATTTCTACTTCAATTTCACCATTGGACACCATAGGCGCAACATATTGCAGAGAATTCCCCTTCGCAGGATTTCGATTATCACTGATTACATCCACACATAGCCTTTGCTTCTCAGGTTCCTCCTTTGCCGCAGTTAGGGTTACACTTGGGGATTCAGGACTCCCCTTACTGATATTCCCCGATGCTGTCGCTATTGAATCCACCAATTCCTCATCCTTCTTCTCCGATGTAGCAACCGGTTGACTAGCCGGCGGCACCGAGCTATTCGTCCCCGTCGGCGCCGTCAATCTTAGCCTCCCACGAGTTCGCTTCGCTCCCATCGTAACTGTTGTAAAATATAAGTTTCACAACAAAATGATATTATGTCAATTTAATAGTAATATATAAATATTAATAATAAATAAAGTGAATAAATAAAGTAATATATAAATATTAATAAACATATATTATTAATATATGTTTATATAATTAATTTATTATTAATATACTTTATTATTAATATATGTTTATATATATGTTTATTATTTTACTAATTATATTAACATTATTAATATATTATTAATATTATTAACATTATTTTACGTAAATATTAATATTATTAATATTATATTACGTAAATAATATTATTAACATTATATTAATAAATAAATAAAGTATATTAATATACATATATAAACATATATTAATAAATAAATAAAGTAATATATAAATAGTAATAATAAAATAATAAACGTATATATTAACATATATTAATAATAAAGTATATTTATAATAAATAAAGTAATATATAAATATTAATAAATATTAATAATAAATAAATAAATAAATAAATAAATATATTAATATTAATAAATATTAATAAATAAATAATTAATAATATTATTTATACTCTATACCATTAGTTAATTAATTGAAAACTGAACATCTAAATATATACATTTCCTTGGCCTTTTTAACCATATAACATTGATGGCTTGGTGGTAGGGTAGCACTCCATTCACCCTTATGACAAAATTAATAGATGTCATGATATTTTGTCATAAATTGTAAAATAAAATTGATTACTTTAATGTAAGAGGATGATTATTTAAGATAGTTCATAGTTTGATTATTGAGTGGTCTAACATTGAAATATAAAATCTTATTTGAAAATTAACTTTGGTTGAAGGTGTGTTAAAAGGTTCGTCCATACAGTTTAACATTTGGCTAATGATTTTTCAGACAAAAAAAATTAAAATCATAAATAAAAGTTGGTTAATATAGTGTAAAAATTTAGTTAATACAATTTATAATTTGATGTCTAAAAGTAGTTGATATTATGTATATTTTTGGTTAATGAAATAATAAAAATGATTGATAAGTTATATATGTAAAATAAGTGATTAATAAAATATATTTTTTTGTGGTTAATAAAATGATGAATCGGTTAAAAATAATTTTATATCTTTGTTAAAAATATTTTTTCTGAATATAAATAAATTATTTAATTTGAAAAACAAAAAACATTGTTATTCGTATAAATTTTCTATCATTATTCTATATTTTTTAACATAATATATATACGTGGTTGACAATAATATTTTATTTTATTATTTTTATTCTTATTATAACAATGTTAGCATGCATTCCACGAGGAGCTCAATCATTAATCTTTCTGAAATCGTACAGCTGTTAACCTTGTACGTACAAACATCAAAAAGAATGCACTGTTGTGTTGTGTTTGCTGGTGCATGTGCAACAGAAAACATCTTAAAGGAGAAGCTACGTGTGAGCTTATAATCCTCATAAAAAATATACGGTCGTATTGGTGGTTGCATGTCGTATTGGTTGATGCATGAATGGAATCGGTTGAATTTGATTGTTGGTAATTTTTGCAACTCTTCTATATCTCAATATATCTCAAGGTGTGTTTGGTTCAAAGTAGAACAAGGGAGGAACGGGGAAGAAGAGGATATTTATAATGAAATGTGTTTGGTTTAATTTTTATAAGGGAAACAAAATTCTTCCAACTGATATTTTTTGCGTCCGCCGAATTAAAGGGAATCGGAGGGGAGGGGAGGGGAGGGGAGGAGATCAGAGTTTTAATATTAATTAAATTAATATATTTACTAAAATATTCTCAGTTTTTTTTTATTATTTTAAAAAAATTATTTTAATATTTTGTTTTCTATTATAATTTATTTTATGTATTCAAAATTGTTATCAACGCATAGTTTATTTTGTGTTGAGAGTTATAATACGGATCAAATATACTTAATTTTATTAATATTATGCGATAAGTTATGACTTTTCAATCACTCAATTATACAAGTATCCAAGCTCCCTCAAAAGTAAAAATATTCGCGTGGAGATTGATTTTGGAGAGACTTCCAACGAGAGACCAATTAAAAAAGAGACGGATATTGGAAGACGATTGGGATTGTTGTTGTGTCTTTTGTTTTCGAGAAGAGGAGAACTCCAATCATATTTTCAAAACGTGCCCTGTTACTAGAAAGATTTGGAATAGAGTTGGTGTGTGGTTTGGTGACTTGTTTACGCTATCTTATGAGGATTTATATTCTTTCATTGTCGTTCCGGAGAAAACTAAGGATGTAGAGGAAAGATTAACTATAGGAGTGATATGGTTAGCGATTGTGTGAAATATTTTGATGATGAGAAATGCGATCCTTTTTCGAAGAAGCATCTT
This sequence comes from Vicia villosa, assembly GCF_029867415.1. NCBI lineage: Eukaryota > Viridiplantae > Streptophyta > Magnoliopsida > Fabales > Fabaceae > Vicia > Vicia villosa. The sequence goes on along the minus strand of NC_081181.1, from coordinate 185,238,904 downwards.
CAACTTTGACGAATGCTATAGCGCTATCGTATTATCCTCTTGGAAATAGTTCCGTTTACTTAATGTTTCTTCTATTTCGTGTAACTTTCATATTTGGATCATTTTACCTCTTGTATAAAGAGGTAATTTGGTTGTGTGTAATTCTTTTATGATTAATACCATTATTTATTGAAAAAAAGAAGTATTATTTTTAAAAAATATTTATTTTGAATAAAATATCATTTATATAAAATTACAAGGATAAAATTGTAAATTATTATTAAAATCCCCCATCCCCTCGTGAACCAAATATATTTTTAAACGAAATCCCTCCCCTCCCCTCGTTTGAACCAAACATATATATATATATATATATATATATATATATATATATATATAATTACAAAAAATCTCTCCCCTCTCCTCTTCTTCCGTTCCATCCATTAAAATTTCTTCCCTCCCCCATTTGAGTCAAACAGACCCTAAATGAATTATTCTCTATCTAGTTAAATAACTTAGTTTAATTATTTATTGACCTCTTAAGTAAATATAGTAAAGCTTTAAAGTCATAATAATAATAAAGTCACTCGATCTTCTCCGAGTGATATATGTGCATGATATAAAGTAAAGTTTTAAATAACGGTTGTATACATATTGTGTTTGCGTAAAACTTTTATAATATTGATCGATATAAGTATTCTGATACTCATTATTATCGTTGTAATGTAAATTAACCATAATTTATTCTATAACATAAAAAAGATAAATAACAGTATCAATATCTATATCTATTTTGATATTGTTTTGTCAGAATCATTTCTGCTAGAATCATTTATGCTATCACAAATATTTTTTAAAATAATGAAAGAGTCTAAGGAAATAAATTTAAAAAAAGAGTGGACAATATAAATGTTATGAAATACTTTATTTTTCATAGTTTTTAACTTTATAATAAATTTATTTGACGTATTTATTAAAACTAAAGACAATTAAAAACACTAAATATCGACACATCTTTGCAGGACCAAACCATTTAGGATGTTTTTTCAATACAATTTTTTTAAATTATTTTATATTTAAATATTATTTAATTATTATATTTCAATAATTATTATATGATCAAATAAAATTTAAAAGGGATTGAATATGAGATCAAATATGAGCAGATGTCTGCATGGCCCAATTTAGAATAATGTGAACCCTAATTAATCATCATCCGATGTATAGGTTATGGTCCCTAATTTACGTCTTCTCTTCATCTGAAGAGTGTTCAAGACATTGAGAGTATCGGTTGAGGAAGATCCACAAGTCAACAAGTGTCGGTCACTTGTCTCTACACTTTTGCGTTTCAAGATGGCAATTATCATTGTCAAAAGGCTTTTATCTTAAAGATTCAGGTATTCCTGAAATCTCGTCTCTCATATACTAACATGTCGTAGATCTTGCAATTATATACATGTTGATATTTATTTATTCTATTATGCACTTAAGTATATAGTATAATATTATGTAAAATATGTATATGTAATTAATTGTTATTGATATAATTTTCAACAGTTCTAACATATGTTTTGTAATAAGATCTATTGCATTAGTTATAGATGCCAATGTTATCAACAAAACTCTTTTTTTCACATATAAGTTGTCAAAAAGAATTTCTACCGAATATTCTTTCTTGAGTGTGTGTAGTTGAATTAGGATTGCTCTAAACGCATGTTGAGGCCGAAAAAAAAATTAGAATAAAGTATTTAAAAATAATAATAAATTAATTTTTTTAACTCATCATATTCACGAAAATAGTTTACTTATTTTAAATTCAAATTGTTTTGTTTATCTTTTAACATTTTTTAAAGAAAACTAGTTTTGATCACCTAAGGATAGCAAAAACTCATAAAGAAACTTAGGGTCATAAATGTTACTCACATGTCAATCCAATTAGTTAAAGTTCTTATAACATACAATCAAAGTTAAATCATGAGTGAAAAATACATGAGAAGTCAACTCAATCAAACTTCCACACAATAGATAAAAGACTCTTTCAGGACCAACAAGCACCATATGCTTAAGAAGATTATCGTTAAATGGGAATCTAACTTGCAAAAGTTGGCAAAAAAAAATACTACAACCTCAAAGGAGCTCCAACTAACCAAAATAAGAGACAAGGTCAAGATCTCAACCGAACGATTATGAGCAAAAGAATTTGTAAGATCTACCCTAACTTAATAAGTAGAGGCAACATAGAAAATATCATATGTAACATATATCTAACTCCACTTATCTCTTTCCTAATTTAGATTCAAACCTTGTATGAAAGAAAATAAATCGCCAACCATAGGTTGCTCATGCACAAAGAAAGGTCTCTTGCATCGAAAATCTCAAAAGATATTCCCACCAACTAATTAACCTAACTATCCAATGATCCACTCTAATTGATTAGAGATGGTAAAACTCCCAAGTAACTGAATTTTAAGAGGAATATTTTCAACCCAATGATACACCCAAAAGTAAGTCTAAAATTCGACTCAACCCTCTTAAAAATACCATGTACAAACCAATCAGATAGTTCATCCACTTTGAATCAAATGAGAAGTACTCAATTCCACCAAGAGGACGAAGATCCAAAACCTGAGTCTATACCACCTCTTAAAAAATAGACATTTAGGGAATCAAGTTGCTGGAATGTTAACCTAAAGGTTAGAAGCACCTGAGATTAGTCTCTAACTCCATTTGGCTAATAGAACAACCATGAAACTTGAGTCTATAACCCCGTGCCGACTTTACTTTTCGACTTAAAGACAATTGACAAATTAATTAAGAAGATCTTAGAATCTCCGTTTACGCTTCCTTATAAGAACCTCCTTTGGATCCTAACTATTTTATGCCAAACCTTTACATGAATTTTTATGAATGATAAGAAAAATATATGAATAAGCTTAAACATAAAATTAAGTCTCTTAGAGAGCATACAAACCTATGCATCCAAAAAATGAAGTCTTTTAGAGAGCATATTAACTAAAGGATCCCAAGTGACTCCAAGGCGGGAATTAACCACCACAAGAAGCAACAAGTGCTTGAAAATAATGAACTCAAGATTGCAGTGGAGAAACTAATCAGATGAATCCAAGAAGATAGAATCCACATTAAAGCATAATAGACTTATCTTTAAAAAAAATTAACCTGAAGGCCTGAAGCATGCCCCAAAACCCTAAGGATAGTCTTAATACTTCACATATTCTCAGGTGAAAGGCCATCTAAGATAAGAGTATCATTTACATACTGAAGCGAGACACAATTAAATTTGAGGATCCCACTATAAGTCTAGATATAAAGTCTACATCAACAATCTTATTAATCGAACAACTAAGCCTTTCTGCCACAAGCAGATACAGAAAATGAGCTGAAGGATCACTTTGCTTCAAACTCCTTTAGATACTAATATCTTATGTTGGGAAACCGTTCACCAACAGCGCAATACTACCACAAAACACATAAGCCCTCACCCATGACTTCCACTAATCATTAAACATGAATCTGATAAGCACATAATCCAAAAACAATCCTAGCTAACTGAATAATGTGTTTTCCCAAAGTCCACTTTAGAAATAAGACAAGGTTTTTTTTGGATTTCTTAGTCATGTCAATCACCTCATTATCAACTACTACTCCATATGTCAATATTCTGCAGTTTAATAATACATATTTGTTTCGAGAAATAAACTTATCCATCATTGCCCAGAGTATGGAAACTAACATTATGGCCACCAACTTATACAAAGATCCCACCAAATAAATAGCCTTAAATCTCCCAGCGAAATAGGAGATTTAACTTTATGTATCAGTGTAAAGCTACTAGGTAATGAAGAAAAATATAGGAATCAATCAAACATAAACCTGAAATCAGCCCTTAACAAGCTCCAAAATCCTCTCAAGAAAGATAAATTAAAATCATCAGGAGGAAGACTATTATTTCCATTACATTGAGTCACTAAATGATTTAATTCCTAATTCTAGCACTGGAGTAGATAAAGTTTAAGTCATCTGATTTGAAATAGGTCTTAAGGCTAAGTCTAGGATTCGATCCCCAAGTGATGAAGCGAAGAAGCAAGAGTCATTCTCTGAGAGACATCTATTCAGTATGATGCATTGGTCTTCAATCTTGAACTAATAATATGGCTCGCCTCATAATATTGTGATTACGAAGATGTAGGTCAACTCATATTCTCTATCATAAAGGATCAAGCTTCTACCTAACGATGTGAATGGATGATTAGGATCACCCAGAAAAATGATTTATCTCCCCTAAAAGATATAGGTACTGAGCGGAAATCTAAAATACGAGGAAGACTTGTGATTAGGTATGTTTGTGTAAGCCCTAAAGGCCAATAATTTTATCATAATTTGGTACTTGTATCGAATTATTTACTAATAACAGTAAATTATTTAGTTAATATGTTTATTTTTAAATAATAATAAAGTCAATAGAATAATTAGTATTTTTGATAAAGCATTAAGTGTAACTTAATCGTGAAATCCCATTAAATATAATAACATTATTCTTAAATTATCCATAGTCAAGCTTTGTTCTAAAGTGGGATAACATAAAAGCATTGATACTATTACGTGGATAGACTGATCATCACATCTCACAAATCATGGACAAAGAGTTATCACGTCTACACAGAGGTATGAATATTAGGAGTATGCAAGTGTCATAAGTTATTCTCAAGGTGACAGTGGTACATACCACCCTTGACCTGAAACCACTAAGGACTCTAGATATGGAGTTGAATATTTTATTTCCGATCAAACATTATATGTAATAGGATGGCCATAAATATTGTTGATGGGTACTCCATAAATAATTTTGAGGGACATGAGTGACCTAGATGGAACTTGCCCACATTGTGTAACAAGATAAATGCCAAAAGGGTCAAAATTGAACTGGAAAAGGGTGACATGAAATATGCCTTATGTTTAATATAGACATTAGGTAAAAGTGTAATTATACATATAAAAATTACCACAAAATAAAGCATACCATAAGATACAATGTGCTTAGCGGTTCTGTTTTCCCTCTGGCCCACACAATCAATTCTATAAATAAAATCATTGTGCTAAAGTATTTAAAAAGTTTAACGAAATTTGATTTGTAAAAACCTACACACACACAGAAACACACACACACACACATTCACTCTCTCTCTCTCTTCCTCAAAGTATTTATTTGTAGCAGCCAACACTATGATTTAAGGCATTTTGTTCGTGTGCACTAAGTAGAGCATTATTCTTCGTTCAATGCTAGTGACCGTTCTTTAGATTCTCCATCCGCGGTTAATTTATACAAGAGGTAAATATTATATCATTGATCATGTCCATTATAAAGGATTAAATAAGAGATATATTTATTTTCTATTGCATTGTATATTGCAATTTCCCTTCACTATATCATGTGCTGGTAATGTTGTCAAGTAATTTTGATGATGACAACTCTTCCAATGGTTATTGATAATGAACAAGAAATAATCACTCACAGGTCTCATCAGTCGAATATATTAAGTTCCACTTGAAAGTGGTAGACCATGTTAACTCAAGAAAAAAACTTGAAGTTGTAAATTGGTGATCTTGAAGATGTGAAAGTGTGAAAGCTCATCTGATCCATGTTGAGCATTTTAACTCATTTTTTATTAGTTAATTTTAAATGATACATGAGTAGTTCTTGGGGTACTAAGACAATTCATACACACACACACAAAGTATATCAAATGTGTCATCTTCTTTTACAATTTTTTAAAAAAGAAATCCGGACAAGTTCTTAAATGATTAGGTAATCAATTAGGAAAGCTAAGTACACTAGTTAATCGATTAAAAGTCACTTATAATTGATTAAATGAATGTGTTGTGCCTCCTAATCTATTAAAGAGGTTCATACTCCGTTTCTACTCCATACATCACTTGCATAAGAAAAGAAAACAATTTCACCAATTAGTACAATATTCAAGTTTATACATGCACACAAACCTTTATAATTCAACACAAACCTTTAATTCAACACATAAACCTTATAACTTTATAACCATTATAACTCAACATATAAACCTTATAATTTTATAACCATGATAATTCAACACATAAACATTATAATCATTATAATTCAACACAAACCTCATACACCAAGAAAATAATGTTTTTATCAAAATTTGTAAATGCTATATACCATTAATAATCAATTTTCTTCCAAATTAAAACATCCATCATTCTAATAACAACAGAGCCACTTTCAAAACCTTTAACTTCTAAAGATTCACCAAACATAATTATAAATTTCATCAACCCTACGAAATCATCTTTCATAAGAGCTAATAACTCTGGGAAACTATTATCCGAACATCCATTGTCCGCCTTTAAGTTGTACAACTTTAATACCACATACAAACATGTAAGTTTAGTGCGACCTTTATACAACAGTTTCTCTACATGGCTTACCAAGCTCTCAAACATTTTGGGACAATCATGAAGATCTTCTTCAAGTACTTCTGTAATCTCTTCGACTCTATCACAATTGTTGTTAGAACAAGATTTGTTCTGATCAATATTCTTAGTTTTGATGATAACAAGGATATGAATTTTGTGTGAGATAATGTGGTACTCTAATACATTGCAATTTCCCTTTCAGGAAATATATAAAGAGTATGCACAAATCAGCGCTCAGAAGCTTTGTCTCAGAAGGTTCAGCATGCAACATCAGAACATGGTCTGGCAAGACATCAGAAGATGGTCAAGGCAGAATCAGAACATGGGTCTATGGAAGCATCAGAAGAACTTGAGATCAGAAGCAGAAGCACTGAAGTTCTCATGGTATCACGCTCAGAAGCACTTCAAGGTCAGAAGACAAGTAGATGCTATGCACCAAGCTGTTTGACTCTGATGATATTCAAATATTATATACTCAAACATCAGATCAGAAGAAAGTACAGGTGGCAGGCTACGCTGACTGACAAAAGGAACGTTGGAAGCTATTAAAGGCAACGTCAGTAGACACAGCGTGAACAAGGCTCGAGGTAGTTGACAAAAGCGTGAAACATTAAATGCAAAGCTGTACGGAATACGCAAAGCATTAAATGCGCCCAACGGTCATCTTCTCAAAGTGCCTATAAATATGAAGTTCTGATGAGAAGCAAGGTTACTAATTTTGACGATTTGCTAACAATTAACTTGCTGAAACGCTGGTCAAATTCAAAGCTCAGAAACTTCATCTTCATCAAAGCTCACTACATTGCTGTTGTAATATATTAGTGAGATTAAGCTTAAACGTTAAGAGAAATATCACTGTTGTGATTATAGCTTTTGAGAAGCATTGTAAAACTCTTATTTGATTACATTAATTTGTAAGTAACTAGAGTGATCAAGTGTTGATCAGGATACTCTAGGAAGTCTTAGCTTGTGTCTAAGCAGTTGTAATTAGAGTGATCACGTGGTGGTCAGGATACTCTAAGAAAGTCTTAGCTTGTGTCTAAGCATTTGTTCCTGGAGTGATCAGGTTGTGATCAGGATACTCTAGAAGACTTAGTCGCGGACTAAGTGGAAAACCATTGTAATCTGTTGCGATTAGTGGATTAAATCCTCAGGTGAGGTAAATCACTCCGTGGGGGTGGACTGGAGTAGTTTAGTTAACAACGAACCAGGATAAAAATAACTGTGCAATTTGTTTTTATCGTTCAAGTTTTTTGACTACACTTATTCAAACCCCCCCTTTCTAAGTGTTTTTCTATCCTTCAATTGGCATCAGAGCGCCGGTTCTAAGGTGCAAACACTTAACCGTGTTTAGAAAAGATTCAGGAAGAGAAAAACGCTTCAGTAAAAGATGGCTGGTGAAGTTCAAACAAATCCAACTGCATCTACATCTGGCTCTGCTGAGCAATACAATGGTAACAATGGTTACACTAGACCACCAGTATTCGATGGTGAAAACTTTGAATATTGGAAAGATAAATTGGAAAGTTACTTTCTTGGTCTAGATGGTGAACTATGGGATCTTCTGATGGATGGTTACAAACATCCAGTGAAAGCCAGTGGCGTAAGGCTTACAAGGCAAGAAATGACTGATGATCAAAAGAAAGAATTCAAGAATCATCATAAATGTAGGACTGTTTTGCTGAATGCTATCTCTCATGCTGAGTATGAGAAGATATCTAACAAGGAAACTGCCCATGATATATATGAGTCATTGAAAATGACCCATGAGGGAAATGCTCAAGTCAAGGAGACTAAAGCTCTTGCTCTAATCCAGAAATATGAAGCCTTCAAGATGGAGGATGATGAAGATATTGAGAAGATGTTCTCAAGATTTCAAACTCTAACTGCTGGATTGAGAGTTCTGGATAAAGGCTACACCAAGGCTGATCATGTAAAGAAGATTATCAGAAGCTTACCCAGAAGATGGGGTCCAATGGTGACTGCATTCAAGATTGCCAAGAATCTGAATGAAGTTTCTTTGGAAGAGCTTATTAGCGCCTTGAGAAGCCATGAAATAGAGCTGGACGCAAACGAGCCTCAGAAGAAAGGTAAGTCTATGGCATTAAAATCTAATGTTAAAAAATGCACTAACGCTTTTCAGGCTAGAGAAGAAGATCCTAAAGAATCAGAATCTGAAGAAGAAGATGAACTGTCCATGATCTCCAGAAGGGTAAACCAACTCTGGAAGAGCAAGCAAAGGAAGTTCAGAGGCTTCAGAAGTTCAAAGAGATTTGAACGAGGAGAATCTTCTGGTGACAGAAGATCTGACAAGAAGAAGGCTGTCTGCTATGAGTGCAATGAGCCTGGACATTACAAGAACGAGTGTCCAAAACTTCAGAAGGAGAATCCCAAGAAGAAGTTTCATAAGAAGAAAGGTCTTATGGCAACATGGGATGATTCTGAATCAGAATCAGAATCAGACTCTGAAGGAGAGCAAGCCAACTTTGCGCTGATGGCTACAGAAGATGATGGATCAGAATCTACATCAGAATCAGATTCTGAAGAGGTATTTTCTGAACTATCTAGAGAAGAGTTAGTTTCCAGTTTAATAGAACTTCTGGAACTCAAGGCTCATCTTAGTATTAAATACAAAAAGCTGAAAAAGCAGTTTGAATTTGAAACTAAGAAGCTGGAATTGGAAAATTTTGAACTGAAGGAAAAAGTTTTAAATCTATCCAAAGATAATGGATCTCCTTCTGAAACAGAAAAATCCATTCCTAGCATGAATCATATTCTGAAAGAATATGACTCGAGTTTCAGAAAGTTCTTATCTAGAAGTATTGGCAGAAGTCATCTTGCTTCTATGATATATGGTGTTTCTGGAAACAGAAGGTTTGGTTTTGGCTATGAGGGTGATACCTCACATAAATTTGAACCTATTGATGATCTGAAGATCACATACAAGCCATTGTATGATCAGTTCAAATATGGCCATGCTCATGATATTAGGCTCACTTCACTTGCACAAAAGTTTAACACTGTTCACACCAAGAAGCTTGTGACACATCCTAAGAAATATCATGCTGACAAACCTAAAGAATATCATGCTGTTCCTCCTGTTTAATATTTTGCTAAACCCAAGTTCAATCAGAACTTGAGGAGAACTAACAAGAAAGGACCCAAGAAATTGTGGGTACCTAAGGAGAATATAATTTCTGTTGCAGATATCCTTGGCGGCAAAGAGGACAAAAAGCAAAATGTCATGGTACCTGGACTCTGGGTGCTCGCGACACATGACGGGAAGAAGGTCTACATTCCAAGACCTGGTGCTTAAACCAGGTGGAGAAGTCAAGTTTGGAGGAGATCAGGAGGGCAAAATCATTGGCTCTGGAACCATATGTCTTGGTAACTCTCCTTCCATAACTAATGTACTTCTTGTAGAAGGATTAACGCATAACTTATTGTCCATAAGTCAATTAAGTGACAATGGTTATGATATAATCTTCAATCAAAAGTCTTGCAAGGCTGTAAGTCAGAAGGATGGCTCAATCCTATTTACAGGCAAGAGAAAGAACAACATCTATAAGATTGATCTTTCTGATCTTGAGAAGCAGAAGGTGACTTGTCTTATGTCTGTTTCTGAAGAGCAATGGGTCTGGCACAGAAGATTAGGACATGCTAGTTTGAGAAAGATTTCTCAGATTAACAAACTAAATCTGGTCAGAGGACTCCCAAATCTGAAATACAAATCAGATGCTCTTTCTGAAGCATGTCAGAAGGGCAAGTTCTCCAGACATGCATTCAAGTCTAAGAATGTTGTTTCTTCCTCAAGGCCGTTAGAACTCTTGCACATTGATCTGTTTGGCCCAGTCAAAACAGCATCTGTCAGAGAGAAGAAATATGGATTAGTCATCGTTGATGATTTTAGCCGCTGGACTTGGGTAAAGTTCTTGAAACACAAGGATGAGTCTCATTCAGTGCTCTTTGAATTCTGCACTCAGATCCAATCTGAGAAGGAGTGCAAAATCATAAAGGTCAGAAGTGATCATGGTGGTGAATTTGAGAACAAATTCTTTGAGGAGTTCTTCAAAGAAAATGGTATTGCCCATGATTTCTCTTGTCCTAGAACTCCACAACAAAATGGAGTTGTAGAGCGAAAGAATAGGACTCTACAAGAAATGGCCAGAACCATGATCAATGAAACCAATATGGCTAAGCATTTCTGGGCAGAAGCAATAAACACTGCGTGTTATTTTTAGAATAGAATCTCTATCAGACCTATTCTAAATAAGACTCCTTATGAATTGTGGAAGAACAGAAAGCCCAACATTTCATATTTCCATCCTTTTGGATGTGTATGTTTTATTCTGAATACTAAAAATCATCTTGGTAAGTTTGATTCTAAAGCACAAAAGTGTTTCCTTCTTGGATATTCTGAACGCTCTAAAGGCTACAGAGTGTACAATACTGAAACATTGACTGTAGAAGAATCAATCAATATCAGGTTTGATGATAAGCTTGGTCTTGAAAAACCAAAGCAGTTTGAGAATTTTGCAGATTTTGATATTGATATATCAGAAGCAGTAGAACCAAGAAGCAAAGCTGCAGAAGCTGGCAGTCTCAGAAGCAATGGATCAGAAGATCAAGTTGCTGCATCTTTAGAGAATCTCAGGATTTCTGAAGAACCAACAGTCAGAAGATCACCTAGACTCGCCTCAGCTCATTCAGAAGATGAGATCCTTGGGAAGAAAGATGATCCCATCATAACAAGGGCATTCCTTAAGAACAATGCAGAATGTCAATTAGGTCTTGTTTCTTTGATCGAGCCAACTTCTGTTGATCAAGCTCTAGAAGATCCAGACTGGATAATTGCCATGCAAGAAGAACTAAATCAGTTTACAAGGAATGATGTATGGGACTTGGTTCCTAGACCAAAAGGATTTAACATCATTGGCACTAAGTGGGTGTTCAGAAACAAGCTAAGCGAGAAGGGAGAAGTGGTAAGAAACAAAGCCAGACTGGTGGCTCAGGGTTATAGTCAGCAAGAAGGAATTGACTACACGGAAACCTTTGCACCAGTGGCCAGGTTAGAATCTATTCGTCTATTAATTTCTTTTGCCACTCAACACAACATCACTCTTTATCAGATGGATGTTAAGAGTGCCTTCTTAAATGGTTACATAGATGAAGAAGTTTATGTCCATCAACCTCCTGGTTTTGAAGACTCCATGTCTCCAAATCATGTTTTTAAATTAAAGAAGTCATTATACGGATTGAAACAAGCTCCTAGAGCTTGGTATGAACGTTTGAGTTCTTTCCTTCTGGAAAATGGTTTCACTAGAGGAAAAAAAAAGTGGACACTACTCTCTTTTGTAAAACATTTAAAAAGGATATTTTACTTTGTCAAATATATGTTGATGATATTATCTTTGGAACATCTAATGCTACACTTGGAAAGGAGTTTGCTGAGTCTATGCAGGCTGAATTTGAAATGAGCATGATGGGAGAACTCAAGTATTTCTTTGGGATTCAAATCAACCAAACTTCTGATGGAACTTACGTTCATCAAACGAAGTATGTGAAAGAACTTCTGAAGAAGTTTAATCTTTCTGAAAGCAAAGAAGCCAAAACTCCTATGCATCCAACATGTGTCCTAGGTAAGGATGAGGTAATTAAGAAGGTAGATCAGAAGTTGTACAGAGGTATGATTGGATCTCTTCTATACCTAACTGCTTCTAGACCTGACATTCTCTTCAGTGTTTGCTTGTGTGCAAGATTCCAATCAGATCCGAGAGAATCTCATTTAACTGCGGTTAAGAGAATTCTGAGGTATCTGAAAGGTACTACTAATGTTGGTTTAGTTTACAGAAGATCCAAAGATTACAACTTAGTAGGATTCTGTGATGCTGACTATGCTGGAGATAGAATTGAAAGGAAGAGCACTTCTGGAAGTTGTCAATTTCTTGGAAGTCATATGATCTCATAGTACAGCAAGAAGCAAGCTACTATTGCCCTCTCAACAACAGAAGCAGAATATGTTGCTGCTGCTGGTTGTAGCACACAAATGCTCTGGATGAGAAGTCAGCTAGAAGATTATCAGATATATGAGAGTAACATTCCTATCTTTTGTGATAATACTTCTGCTATATGTTTATCTAAGAATCCTATCTTACATTCAAAAGCTAAACAAATTGAGATTAAACATCATTTCATAAGGGACTATGTTCAGAAGGGTGTTATATCTTTAAACTTTGTGGATACAGACCATCAATGGGCTGATATCTTTACAAAACCCCTTGCTGAAGATAGGTTTAAGTTTATTCTGAAGAATATCAGTATGGATTTATGCCCAGAATGAGAAGATGAGAAGATCTTATGTATGAGTATCTTCTGAAATGAGATTGGATTAGTCTTTTATAAGAAGTTCTGATTGTAATCAATTAGAAGTAGTGATTCAGTTATTACTAACGTTTCATTGTCTAAGTTGACTCAGAATTTCTTTAAAAGTAAAACAGCTGTAACTGGCTATCCAGATGGTAAACACGTGTTCACTATCTCTGGACAAGCGTGCGTGCAGTTGAGGGGACGCCTACTTAGGTAACTGTGCAAATCACTTCTTTTGTCATTATTATCTCTCCTCACGTCATGTAACATTAAATGCCATTCATCATTTCTTTTATTGTCCTTTACGTTTTTATATCCGTCAAACGTTTCCCTTCCCTAGAACGTTTCCTTCCCCACATTCCCTCTATTTATTTCTCCATTTCTTTGCATTCTTCAATCAATCTTTGCGCTCTCTCTATCTCTCTTTCTCTCACTTTTCTATGAATATTTTTTGCATAAATCTTAGTTTATTCATCTTCAACCTAGCATTCACCATGAATCCGTCTTCAAGTTTCTCTCAAGAGGTTTCTCCACTGAAAACTTGCTTCAGTCCTCCATCAGTAATGGAAGTTTTGTGCAAATCTCATGTGGACGCTGATGATTTGGGTGCTTATGGTTTCAACCAAGATGCAAAGGTGAAGGCTCAAAGGTGGTCGATCTATATGAATAGGACGGTTGGAAGGGTTGTCTGGTTCCAGGTTGAGAAACAAATCTCGGGGATCACTGACATTGATTCCAAGACGGATCTCTCAAGATTCCAAGAAGTCTCGAGTCTGATCTCTTCTGTGATGCTGTTATCAACATTTATCCAAAGGAAGAAGACTTTCTTGAGATATTGGATGATGTTAAGGATCATGTTCTTGAATTCTATGTTAAGGGAAAGCCCCGTTTGAGAAATTAGCTCTCTTCCTGTGAACTGTCTCTCACTTCCTCCTTGAATTCATGCATCTCTCCTACAGTGGAGGTTCTAGTCTGGACAGGCATGCAGAGTTTCAAGCTTTCATGGCTGAACAAACTGAGAAGACCGCAGGGATTCATGATATGTTAGCTAAGATTATGTCTAAGCTAGGGTTGTAGTCCTTATGTCTTTGTAGTTTTCTTTCCTTGTTGCATCTGTTTTCTGCATACATCTTTTGTAATCCTGCTTGTTTAAATCAATGAAAAGTTTAATGTTGTTTCTTTCCTTTGTCGTTTTCTTCATCTGAATCTTTTATATTCTTTTTGATGTTATGACAAAAAGGGGGAGAAAATATATGATAAATGATCTGATTAAATATTATCAGTTACCGGGTAAAAAGGCCCCACATTACTAACAGAACTTGCAAAGTTCTATGCTTTAAGTTGTGTTGTTGCAGGAATCGAAGATTCAATCGAAGATTCAAGATCAACATAAGAAGCAACAAGATGAATCAAGTTCTTGGATTCTTGAAGCAAGCTGAGTGCTATGAAGCTTCAGAATCAGAAGCAAGAAGGAAGAATGTTCAGATATTCTGATGATAGAATATGATCTGAAACTTGGATTCTTGAAGCAAGCTGAGTGCTATGAAGCTTTAGAATCAGAAGCAAGAAGGAAGAATGTTCAGATATTCTGATGATAGAATATGATCTGAAACTTGGATTCTTGAAGCAAGCTGAGTGCTATGAAGCTTCAGAATCAGAAGCAAGAAGGAAGAATGTTCAGATATTCTGATGATAGAATATGATCTGATTCTGAATGTCTATTTGTTCTGATACATTGTATATGGCTTATATGGCTCTGATACATATTATGTGTTCTGAAACATATTTTATGTTCTGATTCATTCATGCTGACTTTTGTCGTTTAGTTTTGTTCTGTAACATTTCAGGATGTAGAGATGCTCTGATGAAGCTCTGGTACATTCAACAATGTTCTGATACATTCTAGCATGAAGTGAAGTAAGAAGAAATTCAAGCTCTGAAGCTGTCCCAATGGAAGCAAGAATCAGAAGCTGGGAATGTTCTAAAGATGTAAAGAAATTCAAGTTCTGAAGCTATCCGATGGAAGCAGAAGTCAGAAGCTGTGAATGTTCTGAAGATCAAAGAAATTCAAGTTCTGAAGCTGTCAGATGGAAGCAGAAGTCAGAAGCTGTGAATGTTCTGAAGATCAAAGAAATTCAAGTTCTGAAGCTTTCCGATGGAAGCAGGAATCAGAAGCTGTGAATGTTCTGAGGATCTAAAGAAATTCAATGTTCTGAAGCTGTCCTATGGAAGAAAAAATCAGAAGTCATGAATGTTCTAAAGATCAAGCACTGTGAACGTCTCTACCGAAATAATCAGGGAAGTCTTTTATTTATAAAATTCTTCTAGTATTAATTTTAGGGGGAGATTATTCATCTCAGGGGGAGATTGTTAATCTCAGGGGGAGACATATTCACATGCTTATGCTATAGCTGTGTAATTTGTCTTTAGCCGTCTGCTCTTTCTGATCGCAAATTCATATCATTTATATATGTTTTTGTCATCATCAAAAAGGGGGAGATTGTTAGAACAAGATTTGTTCTGATCAATATTCTTAGTTTTGATGATAACAAGGATATGAATTTTGTGTGAGATAATGTGGTACTCTAATACATTGCAATTTCCCTTTCAGGAAATATATAAAGAGTATGCACAAATCAGCGCTCAGAAGCTTTGTCTCAGAAGGTTCAGCATGCAACATCAGAACATGGTCTGGCAAGACATCAGAAGATGGTCAAGGCAGAATCAGAACATGGGTCTATGGAAGCATCAGAAGAACTTGAGATCAGAAGCAGAAGCACTGAAGTTCTCATGGTATCACGCTCAGAAGCACTTCAAGGTCAGAAGATAAGAAGATGCTATGCACTAAGTTGTTTGACTCTGATGATATTCAAATATTATATACTCAAACATCAGATCAGAAGAAAGTACAGGTGGCAGGCTACGCTGACTGACAAAAGGAACGTTGGAAGCTATTAAAGGCAACGTCAGTAGACACAGCGTGAACAAGGCTCGAGGTAGTTGACAAAAGCGTGAAACATTAAATGCAAAGCTGTACGGAATACGCAAAGCATTAAATACGCCCAACGGTCATCTTCTCAAAGTGCCTATAAATATGAAGTTCTGATGAGAAGCAAGGTTACTAATTTTGACGATTTGCTAACAATTAACTTGCTGAAACGCTGGTCAAATTCAAAGCTCAGAAACTTCATCTTCATCAAAGCTCACTACATTGCTGTTGTAATATATTAGTGAGATTAAGCTTAAACGTTAAGAGAAATATCACTGTTGTGATTATAGCTTTTCAGAAGCATTGTAAAACTCTTATTTGATTACATTAATTTGTAAGTAACTAGAGTGATCAAGTGTTGATCAGGATACTCTAGGAAGTCTTAGCTTGTGTCTAAGAAGTTGTAATTAGAGTGATCACGTGGTGGTCAGGATACTCTAAGAAAGTCTTAGCTTGTGTCTAAGCATTTGTTCCTGGAGTGATCAGGTTGTGATCAGGATACTCTAGAAGACTTAGTCGCGGACTAAGTGGAAAACCATTGTAATCTGTTGCGATTAGTGGATTAAATCCTCAGGTGAGGTAAATCACTCCGTGGGGGTGGACTGGAGTAGTTTAGTTAACAACGAACCAGGATAAAAATAACTGTGCAATTTGTTTTTATCGTTCAAGTTTTTTGACTACACTTATTCAAACCCCCCTTTCTAAGTGTTTTTCTATCCTTCAATTGTATGTATCTGTGCCATTGTCGTTTGAAGCATAGGTCGTATTATCCCTCGGTTCAACATTCTTGTTACTTATCTCACCATGATATATCCAACATGAATAACTTTGATCAATTTCATGCCTCTTTAAATGGGATTCCAACTCAACTACGTTAACCTGACGCCCATAACATCAACCTAAGCAATGACATTTCATTCGACCGGGGTCTTTGGCGTGTTCAACAACAAACTTAACAAATTCTAATACCATATTCTCGTACTCTTTTGATAATTGATTGGAAGACATCTATTTTTTATCCATAGTTTTACTAAGTAAGATAATCAAAAACACTATAATTATTCACGCAACTATAACAAAAAAACAACTAATTATCTATAGAGAAGTCAACAACTTCTGGAACCACACAGTGTAAGAGAAATTGGAGATGCAGCAGTGGCGATGAATCCGGACAGTAACTATACATAAACAATAAGGTTCATTAATTCCATTTTAAATATTTATGTTCAAAAGAAAACGGGAAACCAAACGATATAACACAAAAGATGTCATAAAAACCTTCGAAAATAACTTAAACAAAATGGCATCTAAATCAAGAATCCGTTATAATCCACCATTAGAAATTCACAAATTCATACCAACAAAGACCATGATGCAGACAAGTCAACAACCACAAGGTTCAATATATCACTTTTAAAATAAACTAGTAAGAAAAAATCACCATGCATCTAGAAACATTGATTGAGTCACAATATAATATTATATATAATATAATATAATATATAATATAATATACATTTGAATCAACATTCAAGTATTTGTTCATGAAATTGCATTCATTCTAAAAATGATAAAAGCAAAACAAAAAATGAAGAAGGATGATTCAATAATGGTACAAGCTTTGTGTTTAAAAAAAGAAAATATTTGTGTTTAAAAAATGACACTACAAGAAATTCTGCAATTTGCCAGGGGCTAAGCTCCTCACAAACTACAAAAACCATCACTAAATTGCAAATTGCAAGGGGACAGGACTCTTAGCAAAACACGGGATCAAAAATTGATTTGCTTTGTGGGAAGCCCCTCGCTAATTTTCTTGGTGGGAAGCCCCTCGCAAATTGTAGAACACAGATGACACGTAGGCGTAGACCTAGTGTAGTGGTGCATATGGCGTAGAGGAGCAAATTTCTGTCAGTCAGTTTGCTTGGGGTTTTCGCCCTCGCAAAATGTATACGTTTTTCAATTGCTTGGGGTAAACCCTCTGGAAATTTGTTAGCATATATATATATATATATATATATATATATATATATATATATATATATATATATATATATATATATATATATATATATATATATATATATGACGTATCATATGAGAATGACATTTTTATATGAGAATATGAGAATGAATCTAAACCATTAGATTTTAAAATAAATGGTGCAGATTATGTGTCAATATTTTTCTCTCTCTCTTCCATTATTAAAATAAATGATGGAGGAGAGAGAAAAAAAGATTGACACACAATCTCTACCATATATATATATATATATATATATATATATATATATATATATATATATATATATATATATATATATATATATATATATATATATATATATATATATATATATATATATATATATATATATATATATATATATATATATATATATATATTCAATATTATAAATTTAAAATAATATAAATTCATAATTTATAATTTATAATTTATAAAAATAGAAATACTAATTAAAAACTTAAAATTATATTCTAAATAGTTAAAATAATATTCATACATAATATTAACCTTCATACATATTAAACTACAAATACTAATTAAAGTTCATACAAATACTTAATGTTCATACAACTTAAAATCCATAGATATTCAAGATATTTAAAAAAAAACTTTAAACAAGCTCAAAAATTCTCTTCCTCTTCAACAACTCCTCCATGTCCACTAACTCCTCCATATCTACCACCTGAATTTTGTGAAGCAAAAAATTGATCAATTCTTTGTGTCCGCTCATTTGCAATCTGCATAGCTTCTTGATATTCAAGTGTTTGCCTCATCATTTCTTCCCGCGACTTTGTTTCTCTTATCATAATATCTTCTTGCATCTCTATTTGTTTTCTCTTCATTTCTTCTATTTTTGCATTTCTTGTTGCCACTTCATGTGCCGCCTCGGTGTTCGCCAAATTTCTTACAGTTTCAAGCATTTTAGCGGTTAATATTGGTGGAGTTGATGATCCTTCTCCATCATCAAGTCTCATTCTGAAAGACCTATCACGCCGCTTCATAGTTTTGGCATATCCTCCAGCACCATACACTCTCCCAAGTTTCTTCTTTCCGCCAGAAACATCATACCATGTACGAAAACTCACATTAGGATCAACAGGATATTCCGATGGCAGTTCAGGTATTTCAGGATGCTCTGACAACCAAAGAGCAAGCCGTCTATCAAACTCCTCCTATAAAAATAAAATAAATGTCATAATAATTTAAATAAATTAGGTATATAAAAGAAATAAATAAAATAACTTAATATAAGAAAAACTTACTTGAGTGTTTTTTGAACGTTCATCAACAAACTCTCCATTTCTCTTGAGATGAGTCTCCATATGGAGCTCATTAATAAGTGGAGTTCTACCTAACTCTTCACGCTAAGTAAATGAAAAATAAATAAAAATAAAATAATTAATTATGAATAATCTAAATCTATTTAATAAATTAATAAATAAAGTTACCATCCTCCGTGCAACTTCAGCAACACTAATACTACTTGCTGCGTAGTTGTAACCGCCAACTTTAGATGCTCTATTTTTTTTGCCTTTTCAAATGTCTCTAAAAAGGTTTCAGAAGTCCAATAGGCAATAAGCTTTTTAAATAAGTCTTCTCCTATCCAACATGGACGTGTTCCTTTTTTCCCATCTATGTCTAGCATTCCTCATGGTGTCAGAAAATCGGGCAGCACATTTTATGTGAAAAAGTTCTTTAATGTGGACTTCATCTCTAACATCCCAACAACACCTCTCCTACATTGTATGAATTCAAAAAAATATTAAATAAAGTATAATCATGAATATCTAAATAAACATAAAGGAAATGCTTAAATGAGTAAGTTAATTAATTATACCTAAAATGCCCAAAACCAATCATCCCTATCATCATCAAGTAATGCTCCATAAGTTGGCCAATATTTTTTATACTTCTTCTCCTTAATAATGTCTGTTATGGTCGATCCTGACTGATGTGACGGCAAGATCCTAAAGCAAAAAAAATATAAAGTTAGTATTTATTGAATAAAAATCAAACTTAAAATATAAACACTTACGATCCTCCATCGGGCCAAATGATAAGTCTGCCTTGATGATATCTAATTTTCACTGGTGCATTTCTCAAGATGCGCCTCCTCCTCCTGTCCTTCTCGGGAGCACCGGTATCTCCATGAGCACTGGTATCTCCATGAACACTAGTATCTCCATGAGCACTAGTATCTCCATGAGCATCTCCATTATCATCTTCAGAAGAAATGGGTAATGAATGGGGCATGCTAGATCCACATGGCTCCATATACTGCAAAGACACATCACTTGACTGCATGGAAGGCATAGGAAAATGTGTAGGGTGAGGAGTGCTAGGTCCTCGTAGATGCATATAGGGTGCATATCCAGGAGGACTAATAAATTTTGGCGTCGTGGATGGGAATGAAGAAAAAGGAGGTGGGAATAATAATCCAGTGAAAGATCCAGATATGGGTGAAGTATGCATCGGCGGTGGAGTAGAATGTGGGCGAGGATGAGCCACTTGACTCAAAAGTGGAATAGGAATAAATATATCTGAATCGAGAACCTCCTCGACAATGAACCTGGTGTGGCGAGGTGCCTTATGAATCTTACCCTTTTCCTCTCTTCTGAGAGGCGTTTTTTCTTTTTTAAAAGAAAAACATTAAACAATTAGTGCTAAGGGTGTTATACAAGTAATATCACATAAAACTTAATCATTGGAGATAATAGCATATTACATTAAACAAGATTTGTCTTCATCCGAGATAATAACTTAATACCCAACAACTTTTTGCACAAGTAATATCACATAAAACATATACAAATTAGTCATCATCGTAATCTTCATTGTCTTCATTGGATATGATATTATTGTCTTCAGACTCTTCATGCTCTTCTTCCACCAGATTTGTTGACAAGAATATAGTTGCATCAACTTGCTGACCCTCAACAGTAGTATCACACAAATTTATAATCTCCTCAATTTTAATTACCTCATTAAAAGGAAAAATCTCATCATCTTGGTATGCAACATCTTCCATAACATCGTCAGTGTCAATGTGACCCATTGGATTGGACTTAATTACAACATTCTATTCTCGTTTGCGTGGGGTAATTTAAGGATAAAGTACATAATAAACTTGCCTAACGTTATGTGCCATTTTAAAAGGGTCATACTCTTTGTACTCTCTATCTCTTCGAACCTCAACGATGTTATATTTTTTATCAACTTTTGTTTCTCTGGAAGATGGATCATACCAGTCACAATAAAACAAGACAACTTTATTTTCCGAGTCCATATAATTATAGACCAACTCATAAATATGTTTGATAACACCGTAGAAGTCGTCCTCACCACCCTCTATAACTCCTTTTACAACTACACTACTGTTTACAATTTTCTTCCCTTCAGTCCATTTTTCAGTGTGAAATTTGTATCAGTTTACAAAGTATGTGTGCCATTTATTTACACGCTGACGAGGACCTTCCGACAAACTTCTAAAATGGATTATTTCAGGAGTTGGAGCAACAATGCATGATAATTGTTGCTTGGACCATGCAGGAAAATATGCATGTGTGTAACCAGTCGATGGCTGTTCACCCGTGCTTTGAGAATAGTAGGTACTAAATACCCTATTTAAAAAAAACAATAGTTTAGAGAATATTCAAACTCTTAACAAAAAGTAAATATATACTTAATTAAATATACTTACTCAAGACATGGTTTAACTCAACACAGTTAATCAGCACATGAACATGAGCAGATTGCATTTCTTTTTCTGAAAGCCAATGCTCACTCTCCTTTCTAGAGGGACGAGCGGGATGACCAAAAATTGATAAGGTGAATTGACTTTTTTCACTAAAGTGAACTTCATTTCTTATGATTCTTGGAGTCAACATCAGGTGATTGAAATAATGAGAGCAAAAATGTGATGTTTCTCGATGCAAATAATGTGCACAAATTGATCCCTCAACTCTTGCCTTGTTTTTTACTGATCACTTTGAATCACCCATGAATTGTTCAAATGGATACATCCATCTATATTGAATAGGTCTTCCAAGGAAAGCCTCATAAGCAAGATGCACTGGGAGATGTTCCATAGCATCAAAGAAACCTGGAAGAAAAATTTGCTTCAGCTTACAAAGAATAACAAGAATATTCCGCTCCAATTTTATGATGTCCTCTACTCTTAAAGTTGACGCACATATATCTTTAAAAAATTGACTGATCTCAGTTGGTGGATTAAGCACATTCTTGGGTAGTGAACTGAATGCAATTGGAAGCAACCGTTCCATGAAAACATGACAATTGTGACTTTTCATTCCATGCAACTTCCCTATTTTGGCATCAGCACATCTTACCAAGTTAGAAGAATAACCATCAGGCATCCTCAACTCATTTAACCACCGAAAAACTGCTTTTGCTTCTTGGGGAGTAAGAGTGTAACAAGCCTTGGGTTTTAATACTTTTCCATTTGTTCGAGGTTTCAACTCCAACTCTTTTCGATTACACAAAAGTTCCAAGTCTTTTCTTGCATTCTCATTATCTTTCGTTTTCTCATTATCCATCACTGAGTTAAATACAACATCAAAAAAGTTCTTCTCAATATGCATAACATCAAGATTATGTCGTAACAAATTATCCTTCCAGTATGGGAGGTCCCAAAATATACTTCTTTTTTGTCCAATTGTGTGTGACCCCATATCCTTCAATTCTGCATGCTTCACCATTATCTGTGAATCTTGGTAGGTCACAAACACCATTCCATACTTTAATTGATGACAATCGAGGGGGAGGTAAATCTGTTAATTTTTTCCCTTTTCTAAAAGCATTCATGTTTCTTCTAAATTCATGGTTTCTAGGTAAGAACCTACGGTGACAATCAAACCACAAACTTTTCCCACGCTTTTCCAAAGTAAATGCTTTTGTGTGCCTCATGCAATGTGGACATCCTATTTTTCCATGCGTACCTCATCCAGACAACATGCCATATGCAGGAAAGTCGTTAATTGTCCACATCTAAACAACTCGCATATTAAAGTTTTGTTTACGAGACACGTCATAAGTCCATGCTCCCGTCTATAACCTCTTGAGATCATCAATTAAAGTTTGCAAATAAACATATATTCCAGCCTTTGGACTCGACGGTCCTGGAATGATGCATGTCAAAAACATGTATGGTTTTGACATGCACGTCTCAGGAGGAAGATTGTGCAGGGTAACAATATTTGGCCAACAAGAATATGCATTTGGTGATAAATTATAAGGAGAGAAACCATCTGAGCATAACCCAGGCCTGACGTTTCTAGGTTCTCAGCAAATTCAGAAAGTACATTATCAAAGTGTTTCCAAGCCTTGCCATCAGATGGATGTCTCATAATGCCTAAATTACTTCTGTTTCTATGATGCCATGTCATTTGACTTGCACTGTGCATTGATGCAAACATCCTTTGCAACCTAGGTATTATT
The DNA here is from genome assembly GCF_029867415.1 of Vicia villosa. Classification (NCBI taxonomy): domain Eukaryota; kingdom Viridiplantae; phylum Streptophyta; class Magnoliopsida; order Fabales; family Fabaceae; genus Vicia; species Vicia villosa. The sequence continues at coordinate 185,215,616 of NC_081181.1, read as the reverse complement.
TGTAGATAGAACATGGATTTCACTACAAATCATTTTTGCTTCCGCTCAACTCCAGTACTGCCAACTAAATATCCTTGACAATTGCAAAACTTACATTCCTCTAAATCTCCATCATTTGTACCAAACTCAATGTTATAAAACAACATGCAACCTTTAATACAATAATCAATCTTTTTTACTTCTAGTTCCAACTCCGACATCATCCTCTTTGCATCATAATAACTTGTAGGCATGTTTTCTTTCACAAGAGTTGCGTCCAACATCATTCTCACAAAGAATTCCAAACATTGATCGGGAACATTCCAATTTGACTTCGCAGCCAATAGCCTCACACACATTGATAGTCTAGAGTCAGAAGACCCCTCAAACAATGGTATATTTATTTCTTTCAACAACTGATAAAACTTTTGGGCTTTCTCATTCGGGAGCTCTTTTGCATCAAAGTCTTGAGGCTCATCATAAGCCACATTCCCCCCTTATGCGCCACTCACCATATCCTCGACTAAATTAAATTGTTCCTGACATTGTATATGCGTTGAACTCCCTGGGGAATCTCTGTTTATATCTGGTGCAATATGTGTTTGACTGCTAGAAACCTCTCGAGTTATCTCTAACATTATTTAACCATTAGCCGTCCAAACCCAATAATTTGGCCTAAAACCCACTCTCTTCAAGTGACGTTTCACTTCATAAGGGTCACTAATAATATTTCTGCAACCACACTTTAAACACTAACAGCTTACCCCTCCTTCACTTTGACAACAACCTTGAGCAAACGCATACGAGATAAACCCGACAACTCCTTCTATAAAATGCGGTGTAAGTCCACGTCTTCTAGGAAACATTCTATCATACATCCACCTACGATAGAATTGATAACATTCCATACTACACATGTACAATATTGTTCATGTTAAATTTTATTAAAATAAAAGAGAGAATGATATATCGACAAATTTTTTAAATTTTTTCGATAACATCATATAACTAATTATACATTTGATAATATTTAATACATTATATTTGCTCTAATTAAACAATATATATACTTATACATTTGATAGTATCTAGCTAATTTTAACAATGTTTTTAAATATTTTTAACCACACTTTCTAAATATATACTTAACCAAACAATATATCTACCGATTTATTCTAAATAAAAATATTTTTAAATATATTTAATCATGCAAGTTTACTTTTTAAATAAATCTTTATTAAATGAGCATATAATTATATTTACCAAATTACACCCTCTAAAAAAATATTTTTTCTCTTTTCCAAAAAGCTACATCTTTGATATATATATATATATATATATATATATATATATATATATATATATATATATATATATATATATATATATATATATATATATATATATATATATATATATATATATATATATAAAGCATATCAAGTGAGAGCATTTTATAATGAGAGATGAGGGAAACAAATATCAATCATTGGATTCATTAGAAGAGAGAATGTTAATACATTAATGTGACTATTAATTTCTCTCTCTTAATGAATCCAATGATTGATATTTGTTCTATTCATCTCTCATTATAAAATGCTCTCACTTGATATGCTCTTATATATATATATATATATATATATATATATATATATATATATATATATATATATATATATATATATATATATATATATATATATATATATATATCATGTTATACTTTTTTTATATACTAAAATATTATATTGTGTTTTTAATAATAAACTTATTTTGAACAAATTATAATAAACTAATATTTTTCTAATTAAACTTGTTTTTACTAATACACTTAAAAATACTAATTAAATCTACAATATAAGAAAAATGAATGTTTTGGATTTTACCAAAAGATCTTTCTGATTTCTGATGCATCCACGTGGCATGCTTTATAAGCCATTATTCATTTTTCTTTTGCAGAAAAAAATAATAAACAAATTATTTGCAATTGCAAATTTTATTTAATATTTTAGTGTATTCTAACTCCATACTGTTGCAGCTATCTGCTTTTCTGCCACCATACTCCTGCTACAATCTATTCATTAATTTTCAGTTACTTTCACATTCTTCAAAGCTTTATTCTTATTAAATATTTTATAAAATCTAAATGTTTAATCCTCTAGTTTTATTCTTTTTGGTTTAGAATTATTTTCAGCTATTTTCACGTGTAATAGAATTATTTTAAGCATATTCTTTTTGGTTTAGAAACTTTTTATCCCTATTTTCACGTGTAATCGAATTATTTTAAGAATTTTCACGTGTACGTGTATGTGATCTAGTGGTGAAACGTTGGGCTCCTGAGAGTGTGCTCCTCTCAAGGTCTCAAGTTCGAAACCTGCTAATTACATATTGCTTATTAAAAAAACAATGTGATATGACCCTATTGTTTGATTTTTTAATTTAGCATTATTGAAAACAGAAAAAAAATGGTTAGAATCTCAATGTCATGTTAGGACAAAAGTGAATTTTTGAATAGTACTCCCTCCGTCTCATAATAAGTGTCTCATTTGTACTTTTTCTATGTCCATTTAGAATACCAATGCAACATTTATTATTTTTTCCACTACTATACCCCTATATATTAACTTTTACGTTTTTCAACAACCCCACTATCTATAATAAATAAAGGTACTTTAGTAAATGACATTAATTTTATCATTAAAATCAACACATCTAATCATTTTCTTAAGAACCGCGCAAAGCTCAAATAAGACACTTATTTTGAAACGGAGGGAGTAGTTATCACGTGGAAAGTGCCCCATTCACATGTAACATCAAAGAATAAATATAAATTTTAGTTATGTGAAATTATGAACTAAATGTTATTTGGATAATGGTGTAATACGAAGCCAGTCAATTTTAAAACATATTTATTATTTAATAGTAGTATTTTAAGGAGAAAAAATTTATAATAATATGTGTTGTCTTATTAATATATAGTTTTTTTTTTTGCATTTATAATAATATGTGTTGTCTTATCAGTATATAATTTAATTTTTTTTGTATTTACAATAATTTAATAAAAAGAAATTAAGCATCTACTTATCTAGAATAGGATGCAATACACATAAAAAATAAAAAATATAGAAAAAAATAAAACTAATACAAATCAAATTCAGATTTTATCCTTTAAATCTTAAATTTTTAATATTTATTCTTTTGTACATGGGAATATGAAGTTAATGGTCAAAATATTGATTATAAACATGACACGAAGTTACTGATCAAAATATTTTTTAAGGTACACGGGGACATGAAGTTATTGATCAAAATAATATTTGTACATGGGAACATGAAGTTATTGATCAAAATATTGATTATTAACAGGACATGAAGTTATTGATCAAAATATTGATTATTAACGGGACATGAAGTTATTGATCAAAATATTTTTTAAGGTACATGGAGACATAAAGTTATTGACCAAAATAATATTTGAACATGGGAACATGAAGTTATTGATTAAAATATTGATTATTAAGGGACATGAAGTTACTGATCAAAATATTTTTCTTTTAATGGGACATGAAGTTACTGATCAAAATATTTTTTAAGGTACACGGAGACATGAAGTTATTGATCAAAATAATATTTGTACACGAGAACATGAACTTATTGATCAAAAAATTGATTATTAACGGGACATGAAGTTAATGATCAAAATATTTTTTATTAATGATACATTCAATTACTATTTTTTCACAGGTAACCTGATATTTTTCTATTGAAAATATACATCTAAAACAAATGCGCGTCCCGTATCAGAACTCGTGCGAACGCACGAGTTTGTTACTAGTTTTATATAACAAACTGTTTTTATTTATATATAAAAATTTAATACTTTTTTAAAATATATTTACTTCTTGTTTTCTAAATAAAAAATTATATTGCTTTTATTAATACAAATAAACATACTAAATATTTTTTAAGCATATTTTAATTATTATTTTCTTAATTAAGAATATTGTGATTTGATAGAAATACATTAGTATATTTTAAACTGAAAATGAAAATAAATATATTATTATAATTCTAAATACAATTAGAATATACTCTTTTTACTATTAAAAAAATACTAACTAAATTTTATATAAATTTTATATAAATTTTAAAATATATTTACTTCTTATTTTCTAAATAAAAATTATTTTGTTTTAGTTAATAAAACTAAAAATACTAAATATTTTTTGAGTATATTTTAATTTGTTTTCTATATAACTAATATTCTGTTTTTATATAAAAATATTTTTTTGAGTTTATAAAAATACTGTTTATTGTATCAATAAATATTTTTTTGTTATTTTAAAAAAAACTAAATAAAATAATTTAGTGTATTTTACTCAAAAACGAAAAAACTAAAATGTTTTTATAAAAAAAAATACTTAAATAAACTAAACTATTATTTATATGGCTGTTGCACCTCAATTTTTGACCACTGAGATCCCACCATGTCCCACATAGTAGAATCATCATTATCATCATGCATATATCATTTGCTAACCAAAAATACAAAAAAAAATTGTTGCTTGTTGCTTGTTTCCCAAGACAGGAGACTCATCAAAGAGGAGACTAAGCAAATTAAGGTTTTGAGGCCCACAAGGAAGTTCAACGTTCTCCTATGATTCAAAGTCTTCTCTTATCAATATCCAAGTATAAAGGTGGCCCAATCCAAAATCAATCACTTTCAAGATCACTTGAGGCCCAAATTAGGGTTTTGACCTAATTCCACTAGAGGGTTGATTTTTAATCAGGACATGGCTCTAAGAATTAAACCATGTGTAATACGGTGAATTGACTTTTTATCGATCGAAATGTCGCGGTTAAGCAAGAGTCGCCACCGACTTTTATTTTATCCAAACAAATTCAGAAAGGCAAAAAGAAACAGAAAAAAACCTTTTAAAGAAAATCTGAGTTCGGGGGGTAATTTATGCAAAGGGAAGGTGTAAGGCACCCTTTGCATCCATGGTTTTCCATGGGCTCTTAATTGCTTTGCTTGCTCGTTTGTTTAGAAAATGTAGATGAAAGAGATAGGGACTTTAGCTCGTAAATGAGCATTGCCCTTTTGAAAAATTATGAGAAAGAATATAATAAAAGTTTGAGCATTGCAAGGCAATTAGGGGCAATTACCTTAAACTCAGATGATAGGTCTCTTTTTAGCCTTTCAGAATGAAAGGGTCTATCCATGCCATAAGGGAGCAGGAAGCCTTTCGTTTGGAGGTTGAAGGGTCTTCGAAGCATCCTTTGCCATAAGACTGTCCCATGCCATAGAAGGGCAGGTAGTCTAAGGCAAGGATCAGAATAAGCCATTTTTCGTTAGGCAACCAGAAGATACCTCAGCCTTTTTCCGTAGGCAACTTCCGAGGGTCGAGGTCATATTGTGTATCGAAGGCAGCATCATTTAGGGTCGTGACCTTTTTATCGAGGCAACATGGCTGAGGTATCCTCGTATTTGAGGGACTTGGCTTATTCTGCAAAAAAAACACAAAGGCAACAGGCAACAGGCAACAAGGCAACAGAGAGGTTACCCCAAAAGCGTGCGTGTGTGCACCAATCATGTGATTATATTCAATTATATTATCTTGTAATTAGTTATTCTAATCCAGTTTAAGGCTTGCACTCCCTAAGATTACTAACCACGCAATAATATAAAGCAATAAAGGGGGCGGGAAATTGTAACCAGCGGATCCCTTATCAGGGTTTGACACAAGTAATAATAATAAAAGGCATAAAATAAAATGAGGTTTAGGGTTACCAACAACGTAGCTTTGGCAATTGATAAACCCTGAAAAGGAAAAAGACAAGACAGAAAACATATAGTGAGTGCATTATCAAATTCGAGGGCAAACCTCATTAACTGCAAAAGAAAATAGGATAATAAATTAAAAATAGAATAGGGAGAAGGTACTTAGCTTGGCATTTGCCTGACAGGGTTGAGGGCAAAGGTTTGCCAGAAGCATCGACTCTGACCATTAGGAATGAGCAAAGAAACAAATAAGGCGTGAGTGTATTATCAGATTCGAGGGCAAAGGGATTAACCCTAAAAATAAAGAATAAATAAATATAAAAATAATAGTTAAAAAAGTGAGGGTACTTAGCTCTGATTTGATCTGATATGGTTGACAGTCGGAGAATCTTGATTAATCCATGCATGCGTGCGCAAGCTATGAATGTACAAAACAGTTCGATGCTCACGATGGTAGTACCTCGCAAAAACAAGACAATGGTAGAAAGAGTATATGGGACAATTAAATTCTAAAATAAAATTAAATATTTTTTGTATTTTTATATGAGGAACAAAATTTAATAGATCTAATCTAAACTAATAAAATACTTTTGTGTTTTTATATTATTAAACTAATTAAATAAAATACATCTTTTTTAGATTTTTATTTTTAAATAATGATTCTATAAACTAAATTAAGCATATAAATCAAATAATAAATCAAATAAACAAAACATTACTTAAAAAATAAAATAATGACATTAAAGTTAGTATAAAATAAAAAAAATAACAGTAAAGATAGAAAGTTACGTATACGTAACGTAGCAGTTGCATTTTCAGTCTGTAACAAACCAAACTTTGTATTGAATTGTCAATTTTAACTTACACCAATATAAGCATGACACGTGGCAGCCTTGGTTTTAAAAATAAAATGAAAATAATAATTAATAGTGCATATGTCAAAGATGAGGACGTAATAAGAATGCAAAATCATCCTTTCCTCATCTCAATCTTTCTCTGCATTGTTCTCAAAATCAAACAACAAACCAAGTTTATCTTGAAATAACAATCATCAATTCTACCATGAAGAGTACAACAAAGAGAATCTAACCTTTCTAGTGCCGGCGATTGGATTTGGTGGCGGTTGTAGAGGTGTTCCGATCGGAGTTGGTGTTTTTGACGTTCGATGCGGTGGTTGCGCACAGCGAAGCGGCGGACTCGCGGTGGGGCTTCGATCGGAGGGGTGAATGCACCGTCAGACTTGTAGGCGGCTCCGAGTTGTTGTTTAAGTGCTCTATGCCGGCGGCGGAAGATAGGAGACGGCGATGATGTTGATATTGTAACGTCGGAGATTCGTGAGGCGTTGGATGCAAATCGGAAGCGGTCGGTGTACGCCTCTGAGTTGTTTTGTTGAAGCTGAAGCGCTGTGATTGGAGAGATCCCGCGGCGGTTCGTCGTTCGCGGTGGGGGTGTGCGGTGGTCTTGATCGAAAGCTAATTTCCCTTTGCTTTTTCTTTTTAGACTTTCAGCGAGTGGAACACCAAAACTGTGGGTAAATATCAGACTCTAACTTCACTTCCTGTCTGTTGAAAACAAAAGAATAAACATGGTTATTGTTGTATTGAAGATTGAAAGGACAAATTGTAATTTGATAGTGTAAAGAAAAATTTTATGTGAATTTTCTCTCAGTCTTTTTCTCTATGATTTTGCTGCTGGATTTTTCTCCGATTCCTTATGAATCTTGTTTCTTTCCGCTTGTTCTGGCCTTCTTCGACATCTACCATTTTCTGAAAAATATGATGGTGGTGGAGAAATAAGGGTTAGTTGTCGTACCTCCAAAAGAGAAGGTCAATTGTTGGTGTATATATAAGACACAATTAGGTTAAATAAAATAAGTAAAAAATTAATTGGGATCCAAATAATTAATCAGAAAATAATTACTTGCTCCCCAAGTTGTAAAAAGTGTCAAAAATAGAACAAATAAAATTAAAAGTTTCCTTTTTGAATTTTTTGAATATTTCATAATTTTTGGTGATTTTTTTTTTAACTAAAAAAATGCCTAAAAGTGAAAATTGACCATTTTTAAAAATGCCCATTTAATTTGTGCGAAAATTAAAATAAAAATGATAAAAAATGATTTTTTGTGATTTTAAATATGAATGAAAGTAATATTAAAACTATAGTTAGAAACAAAGTAAAAAAGAAAAAATGTTAGAAGCGGAACTCGAACCCGGGACCTCTCGCTCTTGTACCTTTTGCCCTTAAATTCTTACCACATGTGTCATGTCACTTAATTGAAATAAAATGACATTCATAATTATGTGAGGGCAAATTTTGGGGTATGACAGCTGCCCCTGTTCAATCTTCTTATATCTGAAGATGTAGACTGGCATGTGTGCCAGTCGGTATCTGAAGGTGGAAGATGATTGAACACTAGAATACCAAGAAATTTGCCCTAGCTGGAGTAGGGACTTTTGTCGGAGATGGGCTTAAAGATGCCATCTGGTAGTTGTTGGAGTATGGATTGTTGCAAAATTTCTGCTTTTGTTGTCTTCTTTTTTTTGAATGTTGAGGAACCGTCAAAGGTATCGACTCAAATCTGTGTTGGGTTATTTAAGGAACCGTCAAAGGTATCGACTTAAATTTGAAGCATATTGTTGAGGCACCGTCAAAGGTATCGACTCAGATATGCAGACAGATTGTATAAGGAACCGTCAAAGGTGTCGACTTATATCTGAAATGTGTTGTTAAGGAACCGTCAAAGGTGTCGACTTAACTCTTGATGTGGGTTGTTAAGGAACCGTCAAAGGTATCGACTTAACTCTGAAGCATATCATTGAGGCACCGTCAAAGGTATCGACTCAGATATGTAGATAGATTGTATAAGGAACCGTCAAAGGTATCGACTTATATCTGAAGTGTGTTGTTAAGGAACCGTCAAAGGTGTCGACTTAACTCTTGATATATTAAGGAACCGTCAAAGGTGTCGACTTAATACTTGAAAATAGAGGTAGTAGTATCCTGAAAAGTAGAGGTTAGTTTTCTTATGTCATGATGCATGTGTTTATGTAATGAGTATCTCAAAGTAAATGAGAAACTTCGTATGTTATGGATTTGTTATGCAGTGATGTATGCGATGTATGTTTGTGTCATGTGGTATGCGAATATGATTTATGTTATCTTCGTCGAGAAAATAAACCTCCAGGTCTTTGTGTTTTTGATGTTTGATTTCGTCTTGAAGATGCTCAGCTGGGGATTTATAATTTCCGCTTGGGGATGAATAGTAATTTGATGGATCCTGACTGGGGATGAAAGATATTAGTAAGCCATGTTGGAGAAGAACAAAGTGTCGGTGGTGTTGAAGATGTCAACTCTGTTGGGGATGTGATTTTATGAACCTGGCTTTGTGGGGAGATGTGGGTGTCTTGAAAGTTGCCCCCAGTATTATAGTAACTACCATTTGATTTAGGGCACAACACTGAGTGTTGATCAAGATGTCAAACTGTACTTGCATAAATTTGCCCCAGTTAGTAGAAACTGTGGAAAGATTTGCCTCGCGAGGACTTTACGAAATATGAACTATGGGCGACATGCCCCTAGTAATCATTGGTCCAGGACAAAGTCCCATGTTGATTGGAAATAGATTAAGATTTGCTTGGATGCATGCCCCTGATTGTTTTTTTTTTGGCATCTTTGAGAGATTCTCAGAATCTTGACTTGATTCCCCCAGATTGATCGGGAAATATTTTGAAACCCACTTGAGATGTACGCCTTTGACTGTATGGCATTTGAGAGATTCTCGGAATCTTGACTGGATTGCCCCAGATTGATTGAGCAAAACGTGTCATGCCCCTTGTATACGTAAGAGACACGACTTCTTGGAGTAACATTGTCTGTCGGGATAACTTTCAGTCATTAGTTGTTCCATGTACAAGTTCTTTCTGATGCTAACATTTGAAATTATGTAGCAGAATATGTTTAATAATGAATTCATGAGATGCAATGCATACGTTTGTCTTGAGTTTTTTTTTGAAAAACATTAAAACCAAAGATGTAAACGTGTGATGTTTGTAAAAAAAACATGATATTTGTAAAAACATGATATTTATGACAACGTGATGTTTGTAGAAACGTGATATCAACTCGGCATTTTGGTAAACCTTAAGGAGTCGGGATACCTTTTGGTGACAGTATGCTTTCGAACTAACCATGCTTCAATTAGGACTTTCAAGGGTTGTAACGTGGCTTGGTTCACGGTTTAAGAAACAAAGGATAATGGCTCAAATTTTATTGTACCCACCCCTCTTCGTGATGATCTTCAGTCCTAAGCTCTGTCAATTCAACTTATGCATTCAGGTTTCAAGAGACTTTGGATTTTCCCCTTTGACAATGATGATGGTTCACAAGTAAAGAGAACTTTTGAGATGGCAGTCACTTCTTCCTTTTGGTAATCACAACATTGTGTTGTTCAGAAATTTATTGACTTCTCTTTTTTTTTTTTCTTCATCTTTTTGATATCCCTAACTTTTGCCTGAACTGTCTATTTTGAGCTTACAGTCAGCGGGATGCCTTTTTTGCCTAAGTCACCTTTTTGATTTTTGACTTAGCAGGCTTTTCTTTGTATATATGTTTTTTCATTCATTTTTTTTTCTTTTGAAAGATATTGACTGCGTTGCTTAATGATTGATGAACCACCATTGTCTTTTGATTGACATCTCCAACACTTCTTTGATGTGTATGGTTGAACGTTTATGATTGAAACCTTTGTTGAAAGGTGTACTGAATGATTCTCTTAAAATAGAATGCACAGCCAAATTAACTGAGAACTACCCTGCCCCAGGTTATGATCAAGGGTTTAAATTAGTACAAGAAAGAAAACTTCTACTTCTTAGGCTCAAAGGGGTTAACGAGGGATTAACATCCTTATATCTCCACTGTTTAGGAATTGAAACAATGCCTGTACATCGTCAGCATAGTCCACTCAAAAGCATATTGTTTGAGGTTGCGGTATCGTTTTCGTCATCCTCCCTCAAAAGGCTTACAACTTTAGCAAGAGTAGAATATCACAAAACATATGTAAAGTAAAGATGCAGTTTAGAATGAGTGATAGCGAAATAATTTGTTCAAGACAAACATATGCAATGCACTGATGATGATTATTAAAACAGATAATGTCTATCATAAGTCGAATGTTTTAAACAAACAGAAAAGAAACATGCAAATGAAAGTAGATCTAATGATCCAAAAGTTCGTCCGTCTAGACGTCAATCAGTCTTGTCATGACTAGGCATAGGAGCGGTGATCACCACAGGAGTTTCAGGAGGGTTGAATTTGATTTCTTCATCATTGATCAGATCTTGAATCTTATTCTTCAATGTCCAGCAATTGTTTTTTGTAATGTCCGGGAATTGTTTGTGTAATGTCCAGGAATGTTGGAATGGTACGTGCACTTCGCATTGAGTTTATAGCCAGGAGTGGAAGTGTTAGGATTCTTAGGAGGGTCCTTCAGAGTAATCAATTCGATCTTCAGCAGATGTTGTAATGCTTGAGCCAACATCTATTAATTTTGGTGAATTGACGCTTAGGTGCATCTGGCTTGCGTCGTTGTTGTGGAGCTGGTGTAGAGATTCAGAGTATCCGGGGTTCGAGCTTCCGGAATGTGCATCTGATACGAGTGTTTCAGAATGTCCGGGGTTCGAGCTTCCGAAATGTATATCTGATTGGAATGTTTCAGAAGTCTGGGGTTCGAGCTTCCGGAATGTATCTGGCGTAGGACATCAGAACGAGTTCTTCATTAAACCATATCTGAAGAGGAATGCCAGAACGGGTCGTACATTAGACCATATCTGGAAGTAGGTCATCAGAACGAATTATTCATTAAACCATATCTGAAGAGGAATGCCAGAACGGGTCGTACATTAGACCATATTGGGAAGTATAACATCAGAACGAGTTATTCATTAAACCATATCTGAAGAGGAATGCCAGAACAGGTCGTACATTAGACCATATCTGGAAGTATAACATCAGAACGAGTTATTCATTAAACCATATCTGAAGGAGAACAATCAGAACGAGCCATACATTAGACCATATCTGATGAAGGATGTCAGAACGAGTCATATATTAGACCATATCTGAAAGAGCCATACTTTAGGATGCATTTAATTTTGTTGGTGGTAGTTGCATGACCGGTTGGTCGACCTGAAAGGTGAGATTAGTTTTTATGTGATGTTATGAATGCAAATGCAATCTTTTCAAGGATCTTTAGGCTTTTAGTTAGCAACATTAGAAAATGATTTGGTCGCGTCTTTGTCTGAAGAAATCTGAACTTTGTCTTTGAGCGTCTTTCTTTGAGAATCAAGCTCACCATATCGAGTGGGTCATCGCCTCTGATTCGAGAACTTCTGAATTTGAAGGTACATGGATAGAGGAAAATAAATTCTCTTGCCCCTTGATAGGTACTAAGTCTTTGAATTGGAAGGTGTGTGACCAGAGGAAAATAAATCCTCTTGCCCCTTGATTAGGGATTCAGTCTTCGATAAGGGCACCTGAAATTGTGCGCCCTAAATTCCTAAGATCCTTGAAAGGGTTAGTTAAATCGTGTTATGCTTATGATGTCATGATGTCATGAATTTTATGCGAATGCAATTCATTAGGCATAGTATGAAATAGTAAGGACAAACAAGTTCTTTCAACAAAACCTGCGAGAAAACGAAGGTTAGTAGCAAACACAAACAAGTCACGCAAGTCACACAAGTCACACAAGTCACACAATTTTTGGCTTAAGGCTTGTATGGAGTCTGATCAGGTGTCCTTCCCAAGGGTATTTCTATGGATAAGGAGATTTCAGCAACGGGTTCTACCGAGTTACCCAGAATTGTCAGCACTCCTAAAGCACCCTCGAACATGATACATACATACCATGCAATGATACTTTGAGAAAGAACCTATCTGAGCTGTAGTATCGGGTAGCGACTATGCTCTCAACATACATCAAGAGTAGTCCCCCCACTACGTTCCTAAAAGTCAGGATGGGTTAAAGGTTACTAAAGGTCCTTAAGCTCCGACTCACCCATGGACATCCGCACGAACCTCCCTCATACAAGAGAAGCATGCAAACACCCATAGAGGCCTAACTTAAGCGTGAACTCTCATATTGACCAATCCTCCACATACATGAAGGAGGTCGCCATGACTATGCCACTTCCTATCTTAGATGTACTTGAATCCGGGAATAGGATTCGTCCTTCAGTTAATTCCCAAAACGCCCCTGAAAAATAAAACAAACAAAGCAAACAATAGAAAACATTTAAAGTGAATCCTAAACTTTTAAGGTAACCCCTCTTTTATTCCAAAAATCCCCAGCAGAGTCGCCAGTTCTGTAATACGGTGAACTGACTTTTTATCGATCGAAATGTCGCGGTTAAGCAAGAGTCGCCACCGACTTTTATTTTATCCAAACAAATTCAGAAAGGCAAAAAGAAACAGAAAAAAACCTTTTAAAGAAAATCTGAGTTCGGGGGGTAATTTATGCAAAGGGAAGGTGTAAGGCACCCTTTGCATCCATGGTTTTCCATGGGCTCTTAATTGCTTTGCTTGCTCGTTTGTTTAGAAAATGTAGATGAAAGAGATAGGGACTTTAGCTCGTAAATGAGCATTGCCCTTTTGAAAAATTATGAGAAAGAATATAATAAAAGTTTGAGCATTGCAAGGCAATTAGGGGCAATTACCTTAAACTCAGATGATAGGTCTCTTTTTAGCCTTTCAGAATGAAAGGGTCTATCCTTGCCATAAGGGAGCAGGAAGCCTTTCGTTTGGAGGTTGAAGGGTCGTCGAAGCATCCTTTGCCATAAGACTGTCCCATGCCATAGAAGGGCAGGTAGCCTAAGGCAAGGATCAGAATAAGCCATTTTTCGTTAGGCAACCAGAAGATACCTCAGCCTTTTTCCGTAGGCAACTTCCGAGGGTCGAGGTCATATTGTGTATCGAAGGCATCATCATTTAGGGTCGTGACCTTTTTATCGAGGCAACATGGCTGAGGTATCCTCGTATTTGAGGGACTTGGCTTATTCTGCAAAAAAAACACAAATGCAACAGGCAACAGGCAACAAGGCAACAGAGAGGTTACCCCAAAAGCGTGCGTGTGTGCACCAATCATGTGATTATATTCAATTATATTATCTTGTAATTAGTTATTCTAATCCAGTTTAAGGCTTGCACTCCCTAAGATTACTAACCACGCAATAATATAAAGCAATAAAGGGGGCGGGAAATTGTAACCAGCGGATCCCTTATCAGGGTTTGACACAAGTAATAATAATAAAAGGCATAAAATAAAATGAGGTTTAGGGTTACCAACAACGTAGCTTTGGCAATTGATAAACCCTGAAAAGGAAAAAGACAAGACAGAAAACATATAGTGAGTGCATTATCAAATTCGAGGGCAAACCTCATTAACTGCAAAAGAAAATAGGATAATAAATTAAAAATAGAATAGGGAGAAGGTACTTAGCTTGGCATTTGCCTGACAGGGTTGAGGGCAAAGGTTTGCCAGAAGCATCGACTCTGACCATTAGGAATGAGCAAAGAAACAAATAAGGCGTGAGTGTATTATCAGATTCGAGGGCAAAGGGATTAACCCTAAAAATAAAGAATAAATAAATATAAAAATAATAGTTAAAAAAGTGAGGGTACTTAGCTCTGATTTGATCTGATATGGTTGACAGTCGGAGAATCTTGATTAATCCATGCATGCGTGCGCAAGCTATGAATGTACAAAACAGTTCGATGCTCACGATGGTAGTACCTCGCAAAAACAAGACAATGGTAGAAAGAGTATATGGGACAATTAAATTCTAAAATAAAATTAAATATTTTTTGTATTTTTATATGAGGAACAAAATTTAATAGATCTAATCTAAACTAATAAAATACTTTTGTGTTTTTATATTATTAAACTAATTAAATAAAATACATCTTTTTTAGATTTTTATTTTTAAATAATGATTCTATAAACTAAATTAAGCATATAAATCAAATAATAAATCAAATAAACAAAACATTACTTAAAAAATAAAATAATGACATTAAAGTTAGTATAAAATAAAAAAAATAACAGTAAAGATAGAAAGTTACGTATACGTAACGTAGCAGTTGCATTTTCAGTCTGTAACAAACCAAACTTTGTATTGAATTGTCAATTTTAACTTACACCAATATAAGCATGACACGTGGCAGCCTTGGTTTTAAAAATAAAATGAAAATAATAATTAATAGTGCATATGTCAAAGATGAGGACGTAATAAGAATGCAAAATCATCCTTTCCTCATCTCAATCTTTCTCTGCATTGTTCTCAAAATCAAACAACAAACCAAGTTTATCTTGAAATAACAATCATCAATTCTACCATGAAGAGTACAACAAAGAGAATCTAACCTTTCTAGTGCCGGCGATTGGATTTGGTGGCGGTTGTAGAGGTGTTCCGATCGGAGTTGGTGTTTTTGACGTTCGATGCGGTGGTTGCGCGCAGCGAAGCGGCGGACTCGCGGTGGGGCTTTGATCGGAGGGGTGAATGCACCGTCAGACTTGTAGGCGGCTCCGAGTTGTTGTTTAAGTGCTCTATGCCGGCGGCGGAAGATAGGAGACGGCGATGATGTTGATATTGTAACGTCGGAGATTCGTGAGGCGTTGGATGCAAATCGGAAGCGGTCGGTGTACGCCTCTGAGTTGTTTTGTTGAAGCTGAAGCGCTGTGATTGGAGAGATCCCGCGGCGGTTCGTCGTTCGCGGTGGGGGTGTGCGGTGGTCTTGATCGAAAGCTAATTTCCCTTTGCTTTTTCTTTTTAGACTTTCAGCGAGTGGAACACCAAAACTGTGGGTAAATATCAGACTCTAACTTCACTTCCTGTCTGTTGAAAACAAAAGAATAAACATGGTTATTGTTGTATTGAAGATTGAAAGGACAAATTGTAATTTGATAGTGTAAAGAAAAATTTTATGTGAATTTTCTCTCAGTCTTTTTCTCTATGATTTTGCTGCTGGATTTTTCTCCGATTCCTTATGAATCTTGTTTCTTTCCGCTTGTTCTGGCCTTCTTCGACATCTACCATTTTCTGAAAAATATGATGGTGGTGGAGAAATAAGGGTTAGTTGTCGTACCTCCAAAAGAGAAGGTCAATTGTTGGTGTATATATAAGACACAATTAGGTTAAATAAAATAAGTAAAAAATTAATTGGGATCCAAATAATTAATCAGAAAATAATTACTTGCTCCCCAAGTTGTAAAAAGTGTCAAAAATAGAACAAATAAAATTAAAAGTTTCCTTTTTGAATTTTTTGAATATTTCATAATTTTTGGTGATTTTTTTTTTTAACTAAAAAAATGCCTAAAAGTGAAAATTGACCATTTTTAAAAATGCCCATTTAATTTGTGCGAAAATTAAAATAAAAATGATAAAAAATGATTTTTTGTGATTTTAAATATGAATGAAAGTAATATTAAAACTATAGTTAGAAACAAAGTAAAAAAGAAAAAATGTTAGAAGCGGAACTCGAACCCGGGACCTCTCGCTCTTGTACCTTTTGCCCTTAAA
Source organism: Vicia villosa (assembly GCF_029867415.1). NCBI lineage: Eukaryota > Viridiplantae > Streptophyta > Magnoliopsida > Fabales > Fabaceae > Vicia > Vicia villosa. Next base: position 185,199,281 of record NC_081181.1, on the reverse strand, counting down.
TTCTTACCACATGTGTCATGTCACTTAATTGAAATAAAATGACATTCATAATTATGTGAGGGCAAATTTTGGGGTATGACACCATGATTCAAGGGCATCTAAACCAACAATATAGTCCATTCACATCATTTATTTTAAGAGGAGACTTTGATTCATGTGGAATCCACAAAAATGCAGTTCATTTGGAAAAGTCAACTGTGTGGGTCATCCTTTGACTTTTGAGAAAAATGGTCCACCATGAACTTTTAAAGATCCAAATACACAACATAAGACTATTGAAGACATTTGACCAAGAGACATCAAGAAAATTCATCAAGAATAAAAAAGTCAACAAAAATCAAAATTAGGGTTTTAAGTGATTTTGACCTCATTTTGGGAACTTCAAATTTCACCTACACACTCAAAAATCTCCCAACATGAACGTTGTAGATCTTGATCAAATAATCAACTTTGTCACTTATCTCATTGCAACAAAAAATGATTATTTTGAGAGATATGGAATTAAGATTATGTTCAAAAAACTTAGAAACTTTTTAAGTGTTTTCACTTGAATTTTTCCTAACTTTGTGGTCATTTTTCTCCATGATCCCAAAAGAGTTTGAGAAAACTTTTAACAAGTGAATTGAATTATGTAGCAAGAGATTTCCAAAGAGACCATTAGCATGAAATTCCATGGCTTGAGCTATGAGATATGATTTTGTGAAGAAGGCTCCATAACACTTGAAATGGAAGGTATGAACATGAAGAACAAGGATGAATTTGGTTCAAATCTGAAAGAAACTTCAAAGTACAGCCCTGATCGGTAAAATAACAAGTGTACTATTTTGCCTCTATAGTAATAAAGGGAAATTTCCTCCGAATATCGATCTCAAGGACTGCGTGATAATATAGAGTTAGTAGGAATTCAATTAAACAAAAAGCTCTGGGGTTTTTTGGTTTGGAAATTATAATTGCAAATAAAAGTAAAAGAAGTATTTGGCCAAATATGAGTAATCTGCCAGGGTAGGTGTGTGCATTAACATGTAACAATTCTGAACCCTTGTTTCATAACAAAATTCAACTTATCAATTATCAGTTCTTAAGGGTGTTTGCTCCTAAGTCCTTAGTGGGCAAACCTTTGAACATTCAATCCTAATCCCAAAGTCCTTTGATATTAGTGATGAATTCAAGCATTATTATTATCAAGAATGTTCCGGTTACTATAGGATATCCCTAGTCCTAGGTGATATCTACTATAGTATAATGGTATAAAAACCCTAACAATGGAGGTCAATTCTAATTGCTAGTCATAAATCAATCTAGTTGGTCCGACGAGGAAAGCATTAAAAACCTTATACCATTAAATTGAACATGAAAGAGAAATATGTTATTGAAATTCGGAATTCAAAATCATCACAAATGTTAATCAGGGACACCCCTAGCATTGGGGGGTTTAGCTACTCATATCATCTAAAGGAATTACAAAGATATCAAATAAAGACATTACAATAGAGATGATGAACTTTGATCTTCAATGGCTTCCGCTCATGAGAGTTCTCTGTTCTTCTCCAATTGCATAGGCTTCTTCTCTCAATCCTCCAATTCTTCGTGTGGCAAAAAGATCCCTAATTCATCTTGAAAACTCTCCTAAATAGTGCAGTCTCACTTAAGTTGGTTGGAAATCCCAAAAACACCCTTGCAGGCCAACCACCGATCAAAATCACTGAAATCAGCGTCATCACCCAACACAGGCCGTGTTGAGGAACACGGGCACCCGTGTTGGTCCACTGTTATTTTTCTTTTCCTTCTTTGGTCCCAGGACGTGTAACACGGGCCGTGTTGTGCAACACGGGCACCCGTGTTGCTTCACTATTTTCCTTTCTCTCCAACTTCACGCCCATATCCTTTCCTGACACGGCCCGTGTTGAGCAACACGGCCACCCGTGTCAGGCCTCCTGAAACATGCTTTCTGAACTTCCTCGAAACTCAAAGTTTTGCACTGATTTATTCTGATTTATCCATATGAGCCTGAAAACATTAAAACATACAACCAAAGCATAAAATGACGAATAATAAAATAAAACACTAAATAATATAACTTAAAGATACTTAAAAACAACGGTAAATAAACGTGTGAAAACCACTGATCAAACTCCCCCAAACTTAAACTGTTGCTTGACCTCAAGCGACAATTACAAGAGAAAACGACCTTCCAATCACACCGGTGTTCATACGTGAGATATCCGTTTGTATTGATCAAGAAACAGTTGGTTCGGCATTCACATGACGCGATGAGTTTCTGTTACAACATTAAACCTCAAGCTCCCCTTTCGGATACCTCTCCATTTATGCTTTGCACTTAAGTCTCTTTCCGATTTTCCTCCTCTTTCATTCGGACAATCATATTAAGGCACTGCATTTCTTATAATATTCATCACCTACATGAGACGAATCAAGGCTTCTTATTTTCTTTTCCTGGCACCAAACTAGCAGCATTTGCTACTTTTAATTACCGATGAAATTTTCAAACTTTGCAGTTATATATTGTCCTTTTGGATGAAGTTTGGGGATCAATCTCCTTTGGGCTGAATAACCGGGTGAAGGTTACCCAACTTAGCGAGTCGATTGCCTTTTACCGCCTTTTCATCATTTGGTGCCAACTTTATTTCCTTATTTTTTTCTCAACCAGTCATCATGCAAGTGAATCTGAATTATGCCAGACTGTATCAATAAACTACTCGAGGAGTACTTCTCAGGAGACAAGTACTATGGTGCAAATCTACACGTTAGACTCGTATTTCTTTTAGGGAACCAAGGGTGTTTAAACAAACCTCTTCTTGTCACATTATTCCGAACTTTCTGTCCTCAAACAATCCTCGCTTCATCTCTATATACTATTCCCGATCGCTCTTTAAGATCAAAACTCTTCAAAAAAAATTAAAATTTCGGTCAAAATTTGGGAATAATTCACTTTATGGTTTCACATCATACTAATAACATAAAAATATAAAAAGAAAAGATAAGCGCCTCCCCCAAACTTGAACTAAACATTGGCCTCAATGTTTCAGAACGAGCTCGAGAGAGGTGACTCACAGAGGGTATTGCACTCCAATGATCACTTCCGAGCTTTCACTAGAGACGTCCTCTTTTATTTCCTAAAAATAAAACAAACAAACAGAGAAATTAATTATTAAAACCGTGGGTTGCCTCCCACGAAGCGCTTCGCTTAACGTCGCATGACTCGACGGTCCCTTACCCTTTATTATGGAAGGTATTTCCTTTTCCAAACCTTGTTGCTTGTCACTTCCGCAACCACGAACTCATGAAGATGAAAAGCATGGATAACTTTTCTCTTCAATTTACTTCCCACATTCTTCTTTTTACCTTTCTTTTTCTTAGAACATTTGATGGCTATATGAGTTGGTTCCACCCGAGAGGCTATGCTTGACACTTTTTCTTGGAGCTGTTTAGACTTTTTGCTCTTTTCCTCACTTTCTGTCATACCATCAGAAGTTTGATCATTTAAAACCGCCCTATGTCTCTTGACTCCTAACATCTTCAAAGTTACTTCTTCGTCAAATGATTTTAGTGTTAGTGTCCCTTTTACAATGTCGAAATTGCAGCGGCCTGTCAACAAAAAGGGTCTCCCAAGAAGGATAAGAGTTTCTTCATCTTCCGGAATGTCCATGATGTGGAAGTCAACATGGAATACAAAATTATCAACCTCCACTAATACATCTTCAGCCACAGCGAACCGTAATTTTGTCTTACTTTCACTAATACCTCCCAATTCAAGCTTTTTGAAAATAGATAGTGGCATTAAACTCACACTGGACCCAGAATCGATCAGTACCTTTTTAAATGTTATATTCTTGATAGTGCATGGTGTCATACCCTAATTTTGACCCCCCTGAGATGTCACATCTTCAGGCATTTTATCAAACTCAAGATAGGTACTCAGAGCAGTTACCTATTCATCTGATACTTAATCGAGGATGTTCAAAGACAGAAAAGCTTAGGCAAAGGATCAATCAATAAGAGAATAACCTCTAATACAATCACATGACTCAAATGATTTATTCATTCACCTATGATTTATTAGACACCAGTCATCAAGACTCAGGTTTGCTTAGTTCACCAATCTAGGGTTTTGAGCCCATCAAGGACTGCAATCAGGGACCACATTTGGGAAATCCTAAAAAAAAGCTCCAGGGCATCACTCAAAGGATTTAATCATCTTCAAATGATCCATATGACAACATCCATTGGGCATTGTACTTCAATTCAAGATCTACAGTCATCAATTTCATCTGGTCAACAATTAGGGTTTTTGACCTAATTTACTTGGACAGTTGACTTCTAATCAGGACATGGGTCTACAACTCAAAATATGACTCAAGAGCTTCTAGTACCTCAATATAGCCCATTCATATCACTCATCTGAAGAGGGGAACTTGATTCATTACTAAAGTCCAAGATTTCACTTCATCTGGAAAAAGTCAACTGTACAAGATCACCTTTGACTTTTGAGATTATTGGTCAAACCATGACTTTTAAGGGTCAATAGCATCAACATATGATAATTGAAGTCATTTGACCAAAGAAAATTAAGAAAATTCATCAAGAATCAAAAAGTCAACAAAAAGTCAAACTAGTACATTTTGACCTAGTTCATGGATCTCAAAATTTCACCTACACAACTCAAAAAACTCCCAACATGAAAGTTATAGATCTCATCAAATAAAACAACTTCTCACAAAGGAACTTTTTGCAAGAGATCAATCATTTAAGAGATATGAACTTTGGAAGTTATAGGTCATGAAAAACTTAGAAAAATTCTAAGTGCTTTAACCTAGTTTTCTTCAAACTTTGGGCCTGTTTGTCACAAATTTCCCAAATGATTTTGGAAAAACTACAAACTAATGAATTGAAGTGCATGTTAAGGGCTTTCCAAATTGTGATCAACCTTCTCCAGATTCATTTTGAGCTAAGAGTTATGGTTGTTCAAAGTTGGCCTCATGAAGTAAAATTATAGGTCATGTACCATTTTGAAACTTTGCAATTTTGTGCAAATGACTTCACCAATGGATGCTACACGACCCATAACACATAAGAAAAGATGCCATGCATTCATTTTCACCATGGCATGAGAATTGAAGAATATTCCCAAAACAAGAACATGTGATTATGTAATCATTACTTTTGAGAATTTATGGTAAATGATGATTCATCAATTTGAATCTTCTCCTAAGCCAATAGAAAGCTTCTACACATTAGAAATGTTCCCTAAGATCTGCAAGGATCAATGGCTAGGGGGAACGCTCGAAAATGCCATCATTGCATTTTGGAGATTCTTTGAATTTCTTCAAGGCCAAGAAACCAAAACTCCCTCATTAAGCAAGCTCACTCCTCCAATCTGTACAGAGCTCTTTGCCTATAAAAAGAAGTGTCATCCTTCATATTAATGACACCAAAGCAACCCTACTTCTTGCTTTCTCTTTCTCTCCCTCATGCTTATGGTTTTCAAAAGATCTTTGGCAAGAAGAATTGATTTCTTCAAACCATAGCTCTTCTTTTGAAAGTAAGCCTTCTAACACATCAAGGAGGTTCATTAGAGGTGATCCAAGCACCTGGATCACTTCTGTAAGTGGAGGAACACCATAGTCACTTCCATTTTAGAGCTCGAGCAGTTGAAGGTCTGTAGCACAATTCAGGAGGTGTCAAGCAAGTCCAAGCATCCAAACACGTTCCTTGGGGTGTAGTGAAGCTATCCAGATGGTCGCAGCCTATCTGTAAGTGCAGAATCATCAACCTCCGTGTTCACTTGAAGCTCAAATCGAGGGTGTCGAGCAGGGCAATCCTGAAGCATTCAAGATACAATAAGCATTTGAAGGATAGAAAAACACTTAGAAAGGGGGGTTTGAATAAGTGTAGCTTTAAAACTTGTAAGATAAAAACAATTTGCACAATGATTTTTATCCTGGTTCGTTGTTAACTAAACTACTCCAGTCCACCCCCTTAGAGTGATTTACCTCACCTGAGGATTTAATCCACTAATCAAACTTGATTACAATGGTTTTCCACTTAGCCAACTGCTAAGTCTTCTAGAGTATCCTGATCACAACCTGATCACTCTAGGAACAAACTGCTTAGACAACCTCTAAGACTTTTCTAGAGTATTCTGATCTACCTGATCACTCTAGTTCTTACAACTTAATGTAAACAAATTCTAAGAGTATTACAATACTTCTGAAAAGCTATAATCACAACTGTGATATTTCTCTTAAAGTTTAAGCTTAATCTCACTATAATATTACAACAGCAATAAGTGAGGTTGATGATGAAGTTTGAGAGCTTTTGATTTGAACAGCGTTTCTGCAAGTTGGTTCAGAGTTTGTAATTCGTTTTTTATTTGCTTCTCATCAGAACTTCATATTTATAGGCACTTGAGAAGATGACCGTTGGGAGCATTTAATGCTTTGCGTATTCCGTACAGCATTGCATTTAATGTTTCACTCTTTTGTCAACTACCTCGAGCCTTGTTTCCGCTGTGTCTACTGACTTTGCCTTTAATAGCTTCTAACGTTCCTTTTGTCAGTCAGCGTAGCCTGCCAGTCTAGTACTTGCTTCTGATCTGATGTTTGTGTAAACAACGTTTGAATATCATCAGAGTCAAACAGCTTGGTGCAGAGCATCTTCTTGTCTTCAGACCTTGAAGAGCTTCTAAGCGTGATACCATGAGAACTTCAGTGCTTCTGCTTCTGATCTCAAGTTCTTCTGATGCTTCCATAGACCCATGTTCTGATTCTGCTTGACCATCTTCTGATGTCTTGCCAGACCATGTTCTAATGTTGCATGCTGAACCTTCTGAGTCAGTGCTTCTTGCGCTGATTTTGTGCATACTCTTTATATAATTCCTGAAACGGAAATTGCATAGTATTAGAGTACCACATTATCTCATACAAAATTCATATGCTTGTTATCATCAAAACTAAGAATATTGATCAGAACAAATCTTGTTCTAACAATCTCCCCCTTTTTGATGATGACAAAAACATACATAAATGATATGAATTTGCGATCAGAAAAGACAGACGGCTAAGGACAACTACACAGCTATAGCATAAGCATATAGACATTGTGTGAATATGTCTCCCCCTGAGATTAACAATCTCCCCCTGAGATAAATAATCTCCCCCTGAAATAAATACTAGAAGAATTTTTATAAATAAAAGACTTCCCTGAGTATTTCAGTAGACACTTTCACATATGCTTAGATCTTCAGAACATTCGCAGCTTCTGATTCTTGCTTCCATAGGACAGCTTCAGAACTTGAATTTCCTAGATCTTCAGAATATTCATAGCTTCTGATTCTTACTTCCATTGGAAAGCTTCAGAGCTTGACTTTCTTCTTGAGTCATTGCATGCTAGATTGTATCAGAACATTGTTGAATGTACCAGAGCATCATCAGAGCATCTCTACATCCTGAAATGTTACAGAACAAACTAAACAACAAAAGTCAGCATGAATGAATCAGAACATAAAATATGTATCAGAACATATAATTATGTATCAGAGCACACAAACATAAAATGTTTCAGAGCATATTTTGTAACTAAAACATGCATCAGAACATATAAAGAATAAGAATGAAAGTATATTCTATCATCAGAATATCAGAACATTCTTCCTTCTTGCTTCTGATTCTTGAAGCTTTATAGCACTCAGCTTGCTTCAATTTCCATGAGCTTGATTCTTTATAGAGTTGCTTTTCCTCATCTCTTTGCTTCTCATGTTGAGCTTTAAAGAGGATCTTCAATTCCTGCAAAACAACACTCAAAGACATAGAACTTTGCAAGTTCTGTTAGAAATGTGGAGCCTTTCTCCCAGCAACTGATAAAATAAATCAGATCATTTATCACATTTTTCTCCCCCTTTTTGTCATAACATCAAAAACATAAAAGATTCAGATGAAAAACAAGACAAACACATAGAAGAAAAAGGATAATTTTCATCAAGCACGGAGAAAAGGTTCAGAAGTACAAGAGGAAGGGCAAGGGAAGACGCATAGAAAAAAAAATGCAGCACAGCAAAAGAAAAACAAACTAAGACTCAATCTAAGATGACCCTAGCTTTGACATGATCTTGGCCAGCATATCATGAATCCCATTGTTGCTCTCATTCTGCCTTTCCATGAAAGCACGAAACTCAGCGTTGATTGATCTCTGCTCATCCTGGTTCTTCTGAATGACTTCCAAAGTCCTTGTAAGACGAGAAGGTTCATCAGAAGAAGCTTCATAACTTCTTTCCAGAGGGATGGCATTCTGATCCGTAGCTTCCAAAGTCAGATCATTTGCAGGATTTTCCTCAACAAAAATTGTTTCAGCAACATGATCTTCAGCATCTGCTTCTTCCATAGAAGCATCTCCATACTCTGCAGCAGGAACCTCAGAATCTCCATTCTCAAGTGCCTGAAGAATGGCAGCAAGATTCCTAGGAGCAGAAGAACCTTCAACTTCTGGTGGGTCAACAACTTCTGGAATGACCAAGCTTGGGTCTTCCTTAGAAGGGTTTTCCCTCAGAAATTCAAAGAGAGTCCTGAAATCTTCAAGCAGAACAGGATATTGAGGTCTCCAGACCACAATCTCCCTGCAAGGGTTAGCTTCCATTGCAGCAGCAATTCTTGCTTCTTCCAGCTCATCCACAAATCTCTTCTCCTCAACAGCAACCCTGTTTCTGAGGGGATGATAGTAGATACCATTATCACCCTCTAGAAGATAACCAGCATAACCAGGGGTAGCAGCCACTAGTCTCTTCTGTACTCCCATAGCTCCTACTTGAAAATCCTGGCGAAAGCTTCTCTAGAGGTTTCTTGTAGAAACATCATCAAGACCATTGAGGAATGAATCTCTCAAGAGGTCCAGCCTACTGATCACTTCACTTCTGAACAACTCCAGACAAATGATAGGTTCAGGTTCAGGAGGGTTGAAGGTGAATTTGTAGTCTGGGTAGAGAAGGCAGTAAGGGTTGGATTTTCTGGTAGCTAGGGGATGGGATAGAGAAGGTGGAGGTGAGGTGGTTGAGGAAGATGGGATATCTGTGGGAATGATTGAGGTTGAAGGGATATCTGTGATTGGAGTAGGTGAAGAAGGAATCATTATAATGGGTGTTGACGAGGATGGCTTGTCAGAAGGAGTTGGAGGAAGAATATTTAGTGGTGTAGGGTTTAAGACAGGAGTAGAAAGAGAAGGTGAGAGAGGATTTGGTATAGTGAAGGTATTTTGTGGTTCAGAAGGAGGTGGTTGGGTAGAAGATTGAGGTACAGAAGGAGGTGTAAAAACATGCCTGGAGACAATTGCAGAAGGAGCATTTGCAGATCTGGGAGTACGAAAGGAATCTCTAATTTTCTTCTGCTATTATTCTGGAGTGTTCACCTTGTCAGGATCATAGGTGATCCTCTGCTTCTTGGCTTGCTTGGCCTCATCTTCTTGAGCCTTTCTTTTTAGCCTAGCCTGTTGTTTCTTCTGATCCTTCTTCTGAAGATCAACTTTTGACAGAAGCACTCTACCACGGATCCATGCAGGATCAACTTCAGATTGTTTCCTAACAGAATCTTCCAAGTGGTGCTTGACAGCCTTGTGAAGTTCTAAATGAAACAAAGTGGCAAAACCTTCAACAGGAACTCTCCTTGACAGAATATCTGGAAAGCTTGTACCAACAGAAGATACCGTCTGGATGAGATCAAGTCTGAACAAATCTACACCGTTGAAGACGGGACCTTGAACAGCTCCAAGAAATTGGGACGCTCCAAGGGTCCTGATAGAATCCAGTAAATTACTTTCAGTCAGAATGTCAGATAACATTCTGGCGAAAGGAATAGTGTTCCTTGGAATATGAGGATACTTTGCCCTTTCTTCTTCTCTTGACTCAACAATAGAAGTCTTCAGATTCTCAAACAGAATGTGAGAGATGTTGAGTTCTATCTTTCTGCCAATGCAGAAGAGAGTATACTTGTGATCAGGACTGATGTAGGCAGAGGAGGAGAATAGCTTCTTCCTGTGGTGAAGAGAACCCAGAATAATCTCATCCCACACTTGATAAAACGGCCTTAAAGTACCGGTTTTATGAGATTCAGTTCCGAAAGCAAGAGATATTTGTTGTTCAACCTGTTACCAGTTAACCCTTCCAGGTTGAGGACCGGTGCAACCTTCTTCGTCATCCAGGTTGTATAGCTTCCTGATGAGATTTTCTGTAATAACCACTTCATGCCCTAGCACGAAGGAAATGATGGAAGTTGGGGTAACCGTTGCATGTACCCAGAAATCCTTCACTAGTTCAGGATAAATTGGTCCAACCAATCTATCGAGATAGTTTGACCATCCATGTGCTAATATTCTAGCATCACATAGAAAACCGTTTGCTCTTAGGTTGTTGAAGTCCACAACAGACTCACAAAGAACTTCCAGTTCGTCAGTGGGAATCATGCAGGTTTTCAGAGGAGCATACCCATACTTGCGGAGAAGAATCTGAGTAGAAGAGAGTCTTTCTACTGGGCTTGATGAACTTGATGATGAATACATGATGATGTTGCTTGGTTTCAGATGACAAACTAGGGTTTAAAAGAAACGAATGCAAAGAGAGAGATACACAAATGGAGAGAGAGTGAAAAAGATGAAATGAAGATGAAGCGGGTTATTTAAACGGTTTGAAAAAGAAAATAAAATCAAGTAAAAAGAAAACTGTTTAAGAGAAATGATTAAAAAAAATGACATCAATATGCATTTAATGAGAAATGACGTTAGGAGAGATGAAGTGACAAAATGAAATGATTTGCACAGTTACCTAGGGCGGCGTCTCCTCAACTGCACGCGTGCTTGTCCAAAAATAGTGAACACGTGTTCATTTTCTGGAAAGACTGGTGACAGCTGTTTTGCTTTAAAAGAGCTTCTAAATCAACTTAGATAATGAAACGTTAGTAATAACAGAATCAGAACTTCTAATTGATTAGTATCAGAACTTCTTATAGCTGCCTAGTCCTAACACATTTCAGAAGATATTCATACAAAGATCTTCTCATCTCTTCATTCTGGGCATAAGTCCATACTGATATTCTTCATAATGTACTTAAACCTATCATCAGCAAGGGGTTTTGTAAAGATATCAGCCCATTGATGGTCTGTATCCACAAAGTTCAAAGAAAGAACACCCTTCTAAACATAGTCCCTCATAAAATGATGTTTAATCTCAATATGTTTAGCTTTGGAATGTAAGATAGGATTCTTAGATAAACATATAGCAGAAGTATTATCACAGAAAATAGGAATGTTACTCTCATATATCTGATAATCTTCTAGTTGACTCTTCATCCATAGCATTTGTGTGCTACATCCAGCAGCAGCAACATATTCTGCTTCTGTAGTTGAGAGAGCTATGGTAGCTTGCTTCTTGCTGTACCAGGAGATCAAATGACTTCCAAGGAATTGACAACTTCCAGAAGTACTCTTTCTTTCAATTCTATCTCCAGCAAAGTCAGCATCACAGAATCCTACTAAGTTGTATTCTTTAGATCTTCTGTAGACTAAACCAACGTTAGTAGTACCTTTCAGATACCTCAGAATTCTCTTAACAGCAGTTAAGTGAGATTCTCTAGGATCTGATTAGAATCTAGCACACAAACAAACACTGAATAGAATGTCAGGTCTAGAAGGAGTTAAGTATAGAAGAGATCCAATCATACCTCTGTACAACTTTTGATCTACCTTCTTACTTACCTCATCCTTACCTAGAACACATGTTAGATGCATAGGAGTTTTGGCTCCTTTGCTTTCAGAAAGATTAAACTTCTTCAGAAGTTCTTTCACATACTTCGTTTGATGAACATAGGTTCCATTAGAAGTTTGATTGATTTGAATCCTAAGGAAATACTTGAGTTCACCCATCATACTCATTTCGAATTCAGCCTGCATAGACTTAGCAAACTCCTTTCCAAGTGAAGCATTAGATGTTCCAAAGATAATATCATCAACATAAATTTGACAAATTAAAATATCCTTCTTAGATGTTTTACAGAAAAGAGTTGTGTCCACTTGACCTCTAGTGAAACCATTGTCCAGAAGGAAAGAACTTAATCTTTCATACCAAGCTCTGGGACCTTGCTTCAATCCATACAATGATTTCTTAAGTTTGAAAACATATTCTGGAGACTTAGAGTCTTCAAAACCAAGAGGTTGATGGACATAGACTTCTTCATCTATATAACCATTTAAGAAGGCACTCTTAACATCCATCTGATACAAAGTGATGTTATGTTGAGTGGCAAAAAAAATCAATAAGCGAATAGATTCTAACCTGGCCACTGGTGCAAAGGTTTCAGTATAGTCAATCCCTTCTTGCTGACTATATCCCTGAGCCACCAGTCTGGCTTTGTTTCTTACCACTTCTCCCTTTTCGCTAAGCTTGTTTCTGAACACCCACTTTGTACCAATGATGTTGAATCCTTTTGGTCTAGGAACCAAATCCCATACATCATTCCTTGTAAACTGATTTAGTTCTTCTTGCATAGCAATTATCCAGTCTGGATCTTCTAGAGCTTGATCAACAGAAGTTGGCTCGATCAAAGAAACAAGACCTAATTGACATTCTGCATTGTTCTTAAGGAATGCTCTTGTTCTGATGGGATCGTCTTTCTTTCCAAGGATCACATCTTTTGAGTGAGCTAAGGAGAGTCTAGAAGATCTTCTAACTGTTGGCTCTTCAGAAATCCTGAGATTCTCTAAAGATGCAGCAACTTGATCTTCTGATCTATTGCTTCTGAGACTTTCAGCTTCTGGAGCTTTGCTTCTTGGTTCTACAGCTTCTGATATGTCAATATCTATATCTGCAAAATTCTCAAACTGCTTTGGTTTTTCAAGACCAAGCTTATCATCAAACCTGATATTGATTGATTCTTCTACAACCAATGTCTCAGTATTGTATACTCTGTAGCCATTAGAGTGTTCAGAATATCCAAGAAGAAAACATTTTTGTGCCTTAGAATCAAACTTACCAAGATGATCTTTAGTATTCAGAATAAAACACACACATCCAAAAGGATGAAAATATGAAATGTTGGGCTTTCTGTTCTTCCACTATTCATAAGGAGTCTTATTTAGAATAGGTCTTATAGAGATTCTATTCTGAATATAACATGCAGTGTTTATTGCTTCTGCCCAGAAGGCTTAGCCATATTGGTCTCATTGATCATGGTTCTGGCCATTTCTTGCGGAGTCCTATTCTTTCGCTCTACAACTCCATTTTGCTGTGGAGTTCTAGGGCAAGAGAAATCATGGGCAATACCATTTTCTTTGAAGAACTCCTCAAAGAATCTGTTCTCAAATTCGCCACCATGATCACTTCTGACCTTTATGATTTTGCACTCCTTCTCAGATTGGATCTGAGTGCAGAATTCAAAGAACACTGAATGAGACTCATCCTTGTGTTTTAAGAACTTTACCCATGTCCAGCGGCTATAATCATCTACCATGACTAATCCATATTTCTTCCCTCTGATAGATGCTGCTTTGACTGGTCCAAATAGATCAATATGCAGAAGTTCTAACGGCCTTGAGGAAGAGACAACATTCTTAGATTTGAATGCATGTTTGGAGAACTTGCCCTTCTGACATGCTTCACAAAGAGCATCTGATTTATATTTAAGATTTGGGAGACCTCTGACCAGATTTAGTTTGTTAATCTGAGAAATCTTTCTCAAACTAGCATGTCCTAATCTTCTGTGCCAGACCCATTGCTCTTCAGAAACAGACATAAGGCAAGTCACTTTCTGCTTCTCAAGATCAGAAAGATCAATCTTATAAATGTTGTTCTTTCTCTTGCCTGTAAATAGGATTGAGCCATCCTTCTGATTTACAGCCTTGCAAGACTTTTGATTGAAGATTATATCATAACCATTGTCACTTAATTGACTTATGGACAATAAGTTATGTGTTAATCCTTCTACAAGAAGTACATTAGTTATGGAAGGAGAGTTACCAATACTTATGGTTCCAGAGCCAATAATTTTGCCCTTCTGATCTCCCCCAAACTTGACTTCTCCACCAGACTTAAGCACCAGGTCTTGGAACATAGACCTTCTTCCCGTCATGTGTCGCGAGCACCCAGAGTCCATGTACCATGACATTTTGTGCTTTGCCTTCTTTGCTGCTAAGGATATCTGCAACAGAAATTATCTTCTCCTTAGGTACCCACAATTTCTTGGGTCCTTTCTTGTTAGTCTTCCTCAAGTTCTGATTGAACTTGAGTTTAGCATAATAGTTAACAGGAGGAACAGCATGATATTCTTTAGGTTTGACAGCATGATATTTCTTAGGTTGTGTCACATGCTTCTTGGTGTGTACAGTGTTAAAACTCTGTGCATGTGAAGTGAGCCTAATATCATGTGCATGGCCATATTTGAACTGATCATACAATGGCTTGTATGTGATTTTCAAATCATCAACAGGTTCAAATTTATGTGAGGTATCACCCTCATAGCCAAAACCAAACCTCTTGTTTCCAGAGACACCATATATCATAGAAGCAAGATGACTTCTGCCAATACTTCTAGATAGGAACTTTCTGAAGCTCGAGTCATATTCTTTCAGAATATGATTGAGACTAGGAATGGATTTTTCTGATTCAGAAGGAGATCCACTATCTTTGGATAATTTTAAAACTTTTTCCTTCAGTTCAGAATTTTCCACTTCCAGCTTCTTAGTTTCAAATTCAAATTGCTTTTTCAGCTTTTTGTATTTGATACTAAGATGAGCCTTGAGTTCCAGAAGTTCAGTCAAACTGGAAACTAACTCATCTCTAGATAGTTCAGAAAATACCTCTTCAGAATCTGATTCTGATGTAGATTCTGATCCATCATCCACAGTGGCCATCAGTGCAAAGTTGGCTTGCTCTCCTTCAGAGTCTGATTCTGATTCTGATTCAGAATCATCCCATGTTGCCATAAGACCTTTCTTATTATGAAACTTCTTCTTGGGATTCTCCTTCTGAAGTTTTGGACATTCATTCTTGAAGTGTCCAGGCTCATTGCACTCATAGCAGACGACCTTCTTCTTGTCAGCTCTTCTGCCACCAGAAGATTCTCCTCGTTCAAATTTCTTTGAACTTCTGAAGCTTTTGAACTTCCTTTGTTTGCTCTTCCATAGTTGGTTTACCCTTCTGGAGATCGTGGACAGTTCATCTTCTTCTTCTGATTCTGATTCTTCAGAATCTACTTCTTCAGCCTGAAAAGCGTTAGTGCATTTTTTAAGATTAGATTTTAATGCAATAGACTTACCTTTCTTCTAAGGCTCATTTGCGTCCAGCTCAATTTCATGGCTTCTCTAGGCACTGATTAGCTCTTCCAAAGAGACTTCATTCAGATTCTTTGCAATCTTGAATGCAGTCACCATTGGGCCCCATCTTCTGGGTAAGCTTCTGATGATTTTCTTTACATGATCAGCCTTGGTGTAGCCTTTGTCCAGAACTCTCAATCCAGCAGTTAGCGTTTGAAATCTTGAGAACATCTTCTCAATATCTTCATCGTCCTCCATCTTGAAGGCTTCATATTTCTGGATTAGAGCAAGAGCTTTGGTCTCCTTGACTTGAGCATTTCCTTCATGGGTCATTTTCAATGACTCATATATATCATGGGCAGTTTCCCTGTTAGATATCTTCTCATACTCAGCATGAGAGATAGCATTCAGCAAAACAGTCCTACATTCATGATGATTTTTGAAAAGCTTCTTTTGATCATCATTCATTTCTTGTCTTGTAAGCCTTACGCCAGTAGCATTCACTGGATGTTTGTAACCATCCACCAGAAGATCCCATAAGTCACAATCTAGACCAAGGAAGTAACTTTCCAGTTTATCTTTCCAGTATTCAAAGTTTTCATCATCAAATAATGGTGGTCTAGTATAACCATTGTTACCATTTCCATTGTATTGCTCAGCAGAGCCAGATGTAGATGTAAGTGTGTTTGTTGGAATTTCACCAGCCATCTCTTACTGAAGCGTTTTTCTCTTCCTGAATCTTTTCTAAACATGGTTAAGTGCTTGCACCTTAGAACCGGCGCTCTGATGCCAATTGAAGGATAGAAAAACACTTAGAAAGGGGGGGTTTGAATAAGTCTAGCTTTAAAACTTGTAAGATAAAAACAATTTGCACAATGATTTTTATCCTGGTTCGTTGTTAACTAAACTACTCCAGTCCACCCCCTTGGAGTGATTTACCTCACCTGAGGATTTAATCCACTAATCACACTTGATTACAATGGTTTTCCACTTAGCCAACTGCTAAGTCTTCTAGAGTATCCTGATCACAACCTGATCACTCTAGGAACAAACTGCTTAGACAACCTCTAAGACTTTTCTAGAGTATTCTGATCTACCTGATCACTCTAGTTCTTATAACTTAATGTAAACAAATTCTAAGAGTATTACAATGCTTCTGAAAAGCTATAATCACAACTGTGATATTTCTCTTAAATTTTAAGCTTAACCTCACTATAATATCACAACAGCAATAAGTGAGGTTGATGATGAAGTTTGAGAGCTTTTGATTTGAACAGCGTTTCTGCAAGTTGGTTCAGAGTTTGTAATTCGTTTTTTATTTGCTTCTCATCAGAACTTCATATTTATAGGCACTTGAGAAGATGACCGTTGGGAGCATTTAATGCTTTGCGTATTCCGTACAGCATTGCATTTAATGTTTCACTCTTTTGTCAACTACCTCGAGCCTTGTTTCCGCTGTGTCTACTGACTTTGCCTTTAATAGCTTCTAACGTTCCTTTTGTCAATCAGCGTAGCCTGCCAGTCTAGTACTTGCTTTTGATCTGATGTTTGTGTAAACAACGCTTGAATATCATCAGAGTCAAACAGCTTGGTGCAGAGCATCTTCTTGTCTTCTGACCTTGAAGAGCTTCTGAGCGTGATACCATGAGAACTTCAGTGCTTCTGCTTCTGATCTCAAGTTCCTCTGATGCTTCCATAGACCCATGTTCTGATTCTGCTTGACCATCTTCTGATGTCTTGCCAGACCATGTTCTGATGTTGCATGCGGAACCTTCTGAGTCAGTGCTTCTTGCGCTGATTTTGTGCATACTCTTTATATAATTCCTGAAACGGAAATTACATAGTATTAGAGTACCCCATTATCTCATACAAAATTCATATGCTTGTTATCATCAAAACTAAGAATATTGATCAGAACAAATCTTGTTCTACCAGCATTCAGTTAGCATCACTGAGTCCCCAGGAAGCTTTTAGGATCATCCAGCCATAGCCAGAAGTTCTACACCATAGCCATCGACCTCCATTTTCAGAGGTATTTTTTCAAACTCTAACACTCATATTTAAGTACTCTTCTTGATATATCTCAATACCATTTCATTATGCATCATCAGAGGATTAAAAACCCTCTATCATCATCCATTTATCTTTCAGTATAGTCATTTAATTTGATTTTCAAATTTTAGGGTTCTTCACGTTTTATAGTTAATTCATTAGATGTAGTTAATATAAATCTGTGTTGATTACATATTTGAGTTCGTGAAGAAATTTAGAGTGAAATCCATGTTTACATCACCCTGTTTGGTTGAGAATTGAGCAAGTTAGAAAATTCGAAATCTTCAAGCTTGAGGTTGAAGACGACCATGGCTGTGGCGCGCAAAATTCAAATCCAAGGGCAGAGTTTTTTTTTTTAATGATATGAATTTTATAAACAAATTCATCATTTGCCTTAGTGGCCTCATATGCGCTCTTAGTCTCCTCATGCCTCTAGTCTGGGGTTCGAATCCCCCTCGCCCCAAACTTTTTTATTCTTTTATTTTTCAAACATTTCCAATTCATTTTGAAACAAAACCAACTGCGCGCGTGTTATAGTCACCAACTGAGGCTTGGCCTAGTGGTATTATTTTGAATGTGTGACCATAAGGGCGTGGGTTCAAGCCTTGGTGGAGACAAACCTTATTTTTTATCACTAATTTCCTTTATTTTCTTTACAACTTCACACAATTAATTCACATATCAAATTAAGTCATTTTCACTTTATTTTTCACACACTTCTTATTTAATATATCTATTTTGAGAATATACCAAAAAATCATAAAAATATATTATTTTAAATATGTTTTAATTAGGTTTAAAATCACATATCTCTAAGTTGTTTTAATACTTTAAAAATATATTTTTCACTTGATTTTCGAAACCTAATCTCGTATAAATATCTTTGTGATAAAACCCTAATTATTTAGGTCTTAATGAGGAATATATTTCATCTTTACTTTAATTAAGTTGACTTTTTTGTCAATTTTCAAAACTATTTTCAATCTCCGATCAAACGGACGATCCAGGTTTTCAGACAACAAAACCTTGTATCTCCTCAACTGTTTCTCATGAACAGTAAATCAATTTCAGTGGGCCTCTAATAAAGTGTAAGTCCCAACACCTTTTTCTTTTCTTAGTTTGTTTTCAAAAATTGTATTTACAAAATCTTCTCTCTGTTTTCAAAACATTCTTCTGGTATAAGAAGGGCATTATTCCCGGTGAAACTCTTCATATACCTATGTGACCTATGTCCATCTTCACTTCTTCTGTTTTCAAAAACCTTTAACTGTTTATCATAAATATTCAACTGTTATCAATAAAACAACAAAATTGCTGGTGAGGCTTTGTACATACATCTTCAAAGGCCTCCACTCCATCCAGGTTAGGCTTTTATAGCTTTCAATTTACAGTCTTTATTTAAATTACTGTCAAATATAAACTATTTATATATTGTTTAGGACTACGTCTGAGTGTAAACCTTAGGACAGTTAAACTATATATATATATATATATATATATATATATTATAGGACTATGGCCTAGGAATCAGAATGTCTTCCCGGTGAAGGCTCTTTCCTAATTAGAGATCTGTAGTTCAAACCCTCAAGATGAATTATTCCCGGTGAAACATCTTGAAAAAGCCTTAGAACCCAAAATAGGACACATCCACCCAAGAGGAATTATTCCCGGTGAAACCTCTTACCCATTTGCTTAGAGCCAAAATAAGTTCAAAACCACATAGCTTTCTCTTGTGCTATAACAAGGACCCTCGATGACCCTCGATTAGCCTCCTCTTGGGCTTTATACAAGGACTCACAGGCTTCTTAAAAGCATTCCCAGCTTCCTCTTGAGCTTGTATACAAGGACCCATCAGGTTTCTTATAAACATAGGAACAGGTCTTTAGTCACCCTTTAGCCAACCCTGGTGAGTTTCTTCCATTCTTAAAAACCAGACTTTACACAAGCTAAGATTGTCTCAATCTCAGTATTGAGTACACCTTTTGGAATGAGAGACATGGACAGTCTCTGTCACCCTTATCTCCAATAATTTTCCTCCTTAGCAGAGTCTAGGATCCATATGTGTATATCCTCAGTCAGTGTCAGCCTTAATCTTGGGCTTTAAACAAGAAGTCTCAAATAGATAATCCTTCTGCCATCTTTCCAAAAACCCCTGGAAAGGGTTAGCCTCCATTAATTCCTTCATTTTAATAAAATTCCTTGGAAAGGGTTAGCTTCCAAAAATTAAAACTTTTAAAAGATAAAACTCTCCAGTTGAGACAAAACCCCTGGAAAGGGTCAGCCTCCAAAAATCACTCCTTAAATCCAAATTCCCTGGAAAGGGTTAGCTTCCAAAATTAAGCTTTTAAAAGACAAAATCTCCGGTAGAGTCTACTTTAGGTAAACCACTCAAACAAATCACCAGTAGGGTCAATCTTCAAACCTGGGTCTTTCATTCATTCATTCCTGTTTAACAGAAGAACAATCCTCAGTAGGGTCAACCCTTAGGATAATCCTCAACATAGCCAAAATCCCCTCTGAGTCAAAGATCCCACACTGATAGATCTTTCTTTAAAAAGTCAGCCTCAACCTTGGGCTTTGTACAAGGCACATACTCCTCTTAGAGTCAAAACCCTACTCATAGGTATTCCCCTATCCAGAGTCAGCCACAACCTTGGGCTTTGTACAAGGCAGATAATAGAGTCTCCCCAGTGAGTCCTTCACCATCAAGTAGCCACAACCTTGGGCTTTGTACAAGGCAGAGAAAATTACATTCCTTGTGTCAAAAGATTCCTAACCTTTAGGATCTTTTCCCCTTAGAGTCATCCATATTCAGTTTCTTTAAGAGTCTGCCACAACCTTGGGCTTTGTACAAGGCAGAAAACAATGTCTTCCCTAGTAAGAGTCAGCCACAACATTGGGCTTCATACAAGGCAGAAAATAATATACTCCCTAAGTAGAGTCAGCCACAATTCGGGGCGTTGTACAGAACACCAAATAAAATCCATCAAATAAACACTCTCCAACTAGAGTCAGCCTCAATTCTGGGCTTTGTACAGAACACAAAACCTTTTAGATTAAGTTAATCCCCAGTGGAGTCATCTCCCAGAGTCAATAAAAATCAATCAAAAAGCCTCAAGCTTGGGCCTCATACAAGCCAGCTAAAGTCAAATCTTTCATACAGTAGATAGACATAGCTTATCTCTATAGAGAGATCTTTCTCCTATCTCACCAAATTCAAACAAACATTACATTACATTTTAATTTTAATCAGTCTCCCATTTAGGATTTTGAATGTCATGCTCTGTCAGTAAACCCAGGCATGTTGTAACTTTCCCTAATTTGGTTGAGCACCTTTCTTTCATTCAAGACGCAGTTGACTGGTATACTTGCACATACACAAGTAAGGTCCCCCTCTTGAATGAAATGAATTCAGCTTTTCTGTCACTCTTTTAATGTTTGTGGTGGAATAGTAGAAATACCTCTCTGTAAAGATGATTTCATGTCTCTTTACTGTAAATAGAGATTTAATTCAAGCTTCAACCTTGAGCTTTAAGCAAGGCACCAAAAATAATTAATTTCCCTAATTAGTTCTCCAAACTACAAAAAGCTCTGACTTCCATTAGGGATATGTAGGCATTAGGTTCACAAGGAATCTCAGCGAGCTAATAAAAAACCAAAAATAGTCAGTCTGTCTGTCTTTCTTTTAATTCAATTCAATTCCTTCTCCTAACACAAAGGAGAAACTTTCCCAATCAATAAGCAACAAACACAAACCCATAGACACAGAGAAGGTTCCCGTACAGTACTACGGATATGTAGGGTGCTTAAAACCTTCCCTATGTATGACCGACCTCCCGGACTCCAGAATTTCTAGTCTAGGTGAATCCCCACACTTAGCAAACTCCTAGGGTTTATTTGAGATCTTTTTCCCCTTCCTCTTTCGTAGGATAATTAAAAAAGTTCGTGTGTTATCGTAGGAAGAACTGAAACAAAATTCATCCTGTCACGGGCGCATTCTCCTTCCAAATTTCGCGTGGAGGGTCTAGCGTGCCGTCCTCCCAAGTGAAACGGGGAGGTAAAAAAAACGACACCACACACGGTATCGCCACCGCTCTAGGGTCTTTCCTCTTGGTTGGGATCTTTCTTGCTGACGAGACTATTCCACACTTCTCATTTGCAATTTTTGGTTCTCCTCCTAGTGATCTCTTTTTCGCCAACACCTCCTTCATAAACTTCTTATACAAGGGCATGTGCTCAAGTGCTTCAAAGAAGGGTAGATTTACCTCTAACTTTTTGAACAATGTAGTAAACTTCTCAAAGTCTTTCTCTCTTGAACCCTTCTTTGTCACTCTGGAAGGGAAAGGTAGTTTTATCGCCGGTTTAGTGTCTTTCTTATTTTTTTCTTCACACGGTTTAACCGGTGGTACCCCAACTTCTGGCTCTTTTGGATTCTCTCTTATTTCCAGATCCACCTCTATTACCATGGGGTCATCTATTTCCTCTCTCTTGGTTCGAATCTGACAACTTTTTACTCCTTGTTGTAACTGCATTAATCTTCTCTTGGTCTTTCGGATTTTTCACAGTTGAGCTCGAAAGGGTACCTTATGCCTGTAGAGTGAGATGATGTGCTATTTGACCCACTTGAACTTCCAGATTTTTAATTGAGGCGGTGGTGTTTCTGTGGTTGTTTCTTGTTTCTTCTTGGAACTGAGAGCACTGCCCAGCCAATCTTTCAATTGCCACTTCCCACTCTGCCTTCTGGGTGCCTTGTTGTTGTTGATCTTTCCAAGCAAAATTTGGATGATTCTTCCACCCTGGATTATAGGTGTTAGAATACGGATTGTTTTGCCTCAGGAATTTGATTTCTTCAATCTGCTTGGGAGTAGCAACACAGTATACAGTTTGGTGAGGGCCATTACAAATTTCACAGCTAACAGGTTGAGCTTGTTGAACTTGAGCCACCTGTTGTGTACCTATATTCATAGCCTTCAATTTCTTTTCAACTTTTGTAGCTATAGCATCTTCAACCCGAATTTTCAAAGTTTCCAGCTTAAGATCAATGATTCCTTCCGGTTTGCTAGCACACCTGTCATACAATTCTAAATGCTCATTTGCAGCTATTGCTTCGATGATTTTGATGATGCCTGAAGCTGTTGTGAAGTTTGTCGAGCCTCCAGCTGCTATATCAATTAACTGTTTTGTTTTCATTCTGAGCCCATTGACAAATACTTGCATTTGTTCAGTCTTGTCCATATTGTGAGTGGGACATGCTACTAGAATTCTTTTGAATCTTTTGTAGGCATCTCCTAAGGGCTCACCCTCCTTCTTCTTGAAGTTCAGGATGTCATACCTCTTCCTTATAAATACATATGCAGGAAAATACTCATTTAAGAAAGCTTTTTCCATCTCTTCCCATGATGTAATGCTGCCCGCTGGAAGGGAATAAAACCACTCTTCTGCTTCTTCTACCAAGGTGAATGGGAACATTCTCAGCTTCTTGGCCTCTTCTGTATGACCTTCGATTTTTAAAGTTGTACTCATGGTCAAAAACCTCTGTAGGTGCTTGTTTGCATCTTTATCAAACTTTCCGGTGAAAGGCTTTCTTTCGAGCTGAGTGATGGTGCTAGGTGTCATACCCCAAAATTTTCCCTCTTATATTCAATCAAAGGTTCCTCAATTGCCCAAGAGCGCTCATGGTTCTATCAGACAAAGCTCCTCCTAATCCAGGATCTCCGAAACTAGGGTTTGCATTTTATCAAAGGAGTTTGAATCTCTAAGATCTCAAATAGATCTCAAGGTGTCTCATATGTCTCAAGGTATCTCTATGTCAATTATCAAGCTTCAATCCCAAGGATTTCTCATTCAAATGCTCAGATGATCCACAGTCGACTGGTTTGACCTAAAATTCAACTATAGTCAAAATACAGTCAAACTTCAAGACTTTTGGTCAACATCAAGTATTTGAAGTTATATATATCATTTGATCAAAGTTTGATCATGACTCATTCATAAAATCTCAAAAATGAACAAATTCAAAAGGTTCAAATAAGGGTTTTTTATATGAGAAAGTCAACTCAACTTTGACTGGTCATAACTTTCACATGGAGTATCAAAAATTTCCCAACCAAAGCCTATTCTGAAGGAAATTGGATTCTCTACAACTTTGTCACTCACATGCCAAGGCCAGAAATAGTTCATTCAAGAGATATGGTCCAATACATTACAGGTCCTCCAAAAGGTCATAAAAAGGTCATTTTTTTCAAAAGCCCATAACATGAGCATGGAAACTTCAATGGAGATGAAACGAAAATGAGTGTTTAGAGGACTCTTTAGGCTTTCCAAAAATTCCTAAATCATATCCATATAATAAATATTGAACGAGTTATGGCTTGCACAAGTTGATTGATTTTGAGGAAATGCATTGAATACAAATTGAGCAATCTTGTATATTCCCCAAATGGGCCCATACTTCTTTGATCCAAACTTGATTCTATCCTTGGTGGAAGTCTCCTGGCCCAATCCCATGCTATTTTATTATTTATTTTATTTATCTTGATTTAATTCATTTTAAAGTCAATTTAATTAAAATAAATATTGGAAAATCAAAGATTTGGTTTTAAGACTATTATGTGATCAAAATATCAAGATTATATCAACATAATTAGATTAAAATTCGTGATTAAGAGAGATTGGAGAGAGGAGAATGAAATTAAACCAAAATTGGAAAGTTTGAATGTTGATTTTCAATCAAGTGCCAATCTCCTTAAATCATGGAAATTTGATCCAAGTAATGACCTAAAACTCATCTATTATATATGGGCAGAGAATCCTAACGCCAGGGGACGAAAAAATTTGGCTCAGAAATCCTTATGCAAGAACAAAAAAATGTGGAAAGAAAGTGAAATCGGTTTGGAGGTTACAGCTCGATTCAAGCCAGGACAGGCATTCCAATTGATTCCTTGAAGTTTCCTGGACGTGATCACATCTTTCCAAGCAACCAGAACGCACAAAATCATCACATCTACCCTCACGGTTTGCCACATATTTCGAGTTCGATTTCGTTAATATACGCATCTTAAACAAATTATGAATATATATTTGCGTTTACATTGATGTTGTCAAGCTTTCTGGACAATTAATTGGATTTTGGTTGAAGTTTGAGGAATCCGCCATGTTTAGGGTTCTTGAGTTATCAAATTAGGTTTTTTAGTTAGGGCTAGAATTGACTAAAATTGAGTATATATTTGGATTCAGGGTCGAATTCCGAGTTGACCTAGGTCTTTAAAATTAATTCATGTTCAGTTTTGGTTGAGTTTTGATACTGCAGGGAGTAGCTACGATGAGGATCCGTAGCTAAAGGGCAGCTAGGTCGCAGGCAAAAAAATCATCTCAACGAAGAAGATGAAGACTACTGGGTGCGTGTTTTTCCAATTTAAATATGTTCTATCACTTATTTCAAACTAAAGCGCGTGACTCAGTGGCAAGGCACATGGATGGGTAACCTAGAGGAACTGGGTTCGATCCCAGGGTCCTGCTATTTATTTTTATCATTTGTGTGTATTCACTTGCCTACAGATTTGGTGCGTGCAACCAAGGTTCCTCCATCATGCGCCCTCAGCTCACCACTGTCAGATTCTCACCAACATCAAATCCAACGCATGAGAACTAAAGGAGCGTAATATGGACCATCAGCCTGACCATAGGCAATAAAAACCAGGTTTTTCTAAATATATTTTTATTTACTTTATTATTTGATTATTTAGATTAAGGGTTAATTAACTATGTTTAGTCTAATCAAATTATTTAATTAGGATTAGAATATAAATTAGGACTAGGGCTATAATTATTTAGAATTATTTTCCCGATTATTTCGATTATTCGATTTAATTAATTTAATCAATTTTAATTGTTAAAAAATCACGAAAACCCTAGAAAGGTTATCAAGGCATTAAGGTTTGCCCAATCCCACCGGCCACTTGGCCAAAATATTAGGAAATTAATTCATTATTTGTTTCGACTAAATCTATTGGTCGCAATGGTTAATAATCCGATTATTTAATCAATATAATTCAAATAAACTTATTTTACTAAATGGTTTTAACCAAATCTATTGGTTACGATGATTAGCATTTCCTCTTTATCAAATTCGTTATTATTTGTAATCAAACCTATTGATTATGAGGGATAACGATAAATTAATAATTATTTAAACTACGTTTATTTGCTATTCGTGATAATCGAATCTATCGATTAGAATGGTTAGAAATCCTTCATTCAATCCGTTAACTATGGCGATCAAACCTATTGATCATCG
Source organism: Vicia villosa (assembly GCF_029867415.1). Taxonomy (NCBI): domain Eukaryota; kingdom Viridiplantae; phylum Streptophyta; class Magnoliopsida; order Fabales; family Fabaceae; genus Vicia; species Vicia villosa. The sequence goes on along the minus strand of NC_081181.1, from coordinate 185,173,630 downwards.
CAACTAACGGTAACATATTAAACCAGGGTTGTACGCCACTTAAAACACTCAAAAACTCATCTCTTCAATACTGCAATTTTCAAAACTACGATAAGGTAATTCAAAATACCTTGCGAACTTCGCATTTCAAAACTACGATAAGGTAACTCAAAATACCTTCAAACAACCCCATACTAAAATCTAAGGCGTACAACCCTGTCCCGAACTACGTAGACTCTGATCCTCCATAAGGAGGTACGTAGGCACTTGGTAACAAGGTGAGTCCCCTTCCCCATAAATCTCATTTTTTCCCGATTCATTTCCTTAGCTATTAAACCTTAATAATTTTAGCCATAAAACTGTTACCTTAGACTCAAAACCATAGGAAAGGGTTAAGGGTGCCTAACACCTTCCCTTGACCTGATTATAATAATCTTACCCAGATCTTTATACTGCATGGGGTTTCCTATTCGCCCTGGTAGAATAGGTGGCAACTCTAAAAACCTTTAATTTTTAGGGCAGGTTGCTACACTAGGATGCAATTGAAAATTAGGAACATTCACCGGTTGGTTGACAATAGTTAGTCTCCCTCCCGGTGTGTTTCTAGCACCATAGTCTCCGAGAAGTCTCTCTGGTGGTGGTACCTCGCCCATGATCTCTTCTTCATTTTCGGTGTCTGAACCAGAATGAACTGTAATCACTTCTTCCTCGGATTCCAGCTTAGCTTGACGAGCTTGTCTGCGCCTTGCGTGCAAAGTCCTTTCAATTTCTGCGTCAAAAAGAAATTCAGCTGAGGCCTTACCTCGCATACACAGATTAGACAAATATTAGAATTAGGAAAAAATAAAAATGCAGAAAATAAAATTTTAGTCGCAGAGCAACAAAATTCTAATTGAAATAAATCTAAAAACTCTATAATCTTCGGCAGTCCTCGGTAACGACGCCAAAAACTTGATCGGTAATATAGCAAGTGTACTATTTTGCCTCTGTAGTAATAAAGGGAAATTTCCCCCGAATATCGATTTTAAGGACTGCGTGATATTATAGAGTTAGTAGGAATTCAATTAAACAAAAAGCCTTGGGGTTTTTTGGTTTGGAAATTGTAATTGCAAATAAAAGTAAAAGAAGTATTTGGCCAAATATGAGTAATCTGCCAGGGTAGGTGTTTGCATTAACATGTAACAATTCTGAACCCTTGTTTCATAACAAAATTCAACTTATCAATTACCAGTTCTTAAGGGTGTTTGCTCCTAAGTCCTTAGTGGGCAAACCTTTGAACATTCAATCCTAATCCCAAAGTCCTTTGATATTAGTGATGAATTCAAACATTATTATTATCAAGAATGTTCTGGTTACTATAGGGTATCCCTAGTCCTAGGTGATATCTACTATAGTATAATGGTATAAAAACCCTAACAATGGAGGTCAATCCTAATTGCTAGTCATAAATCAATCCAGTTGGTCCGACGAGGAAAGCCTTAAAAAACTTATACCATTAAATTGAACATGAAAGAGAAATATGTTATTGAAATTCGGAATTCAAAATCATCACAAATGTTAATCAGGGACACCCCTTAGCATTGGGGGGGTTTAGCTACTCATATCATCCAAAGAAATTACAAAGATATCAAATAAAGACATTACAATAGAGATGATGAACTTTGATCTTCAATGGCTTCCGCTCATGAGAGTTCTCTATTCTTCTCCAATTGCATAGGCTTCTTCTCTCAATCCTCCAATTCTTCGTGTGGCAAAAAGATCCCTAATTCATCTTGAAAACTCTCCTAAATAGTGCAGTCTCACTTAAGTTGGTAGGAAATCCCAAAAACACCCTTGCAGGACAACCACTGATCAAAATCACAAAAATAACTGAAATCAGCATCATCTGTAACACCCTTCTAAACCCCGCGGCGATTAATCAAATTAAATCAGAGTAACATGCACAAGGGCGTCACAATTAATAAATAAAAATAAACCACATCGATCACAAGTCATGCATTCACTGAAGAAACATACTAACATAACTCATAAATCAACTATCTCATGTTTACACAGCGGAATATGTTATCAAACTAGCATTACATCATCCATGCTTTAATCCTCAAATAAGATAAATAAAATAGAGTTAATGTCATAAACTAAAAACAACGTTCCCCAGTGTTACACCTATCAGAGCATGACCCGACGCTAACCAACACATTGACTCATGAGCTAATCCTCACCGAGTCGAAGCCGCTATCCTCAATCTGAAAAATATAGTGTAAGGGTGAGTCTCATTCGCAATTAACAAATATTATTGCATTATAAATAACAGTACATTAACAGTTATATTATCCACCCAACTCATCTATATCCAGATCGTCCATCAACATACATACACATATCATCACAGCAATATAAGAGTATACATATAGTCATGTTATCAAATCCATGCAAATGAATGCAACTGACTCTATGCATGTGGTACCAATCATCATCAATGGGAATCACCCACCGACCGATCTATCATCATCCAAATACGGCCCTGCCAGCACAAATTCCACACAGTGGGAATTCTGCCATTCACTGAATCCTCTCATCATCTAGGATTCAATCCTCTTCAATGCTTATGAATGCATGCAAACATATATATAACATACTTTCATCATCTCCACTCTATGAGTAGCATCATCTATACTCATTTCATCATTCATCATCATCATTACTAAGCATGTTCATATATACATTAACATCATTCAATACAATCAATCACCAGTAAACCACAGAATCACATCACAAGGTTTACACAGTCTCAAACAGCATACAAAACAGGCCTACAGATCGAAAGTTACACATCATTGAACTTTCCAGAAAAATCACAAAACAGAAATTTCACATACAGAAACCATATGCGTATCATCAAGTCCATACGCGTATCACCCATAGCCCATACGCGTCCATACGCGTATCACCAGAACCAGATTTTGCCTAGAAGCAACCTTATACGCGTATCAGCCTTGCCATACGCGTATCACCAGATTCAATTTCCTCTTTAAAATTTTCCATACGCGTATGAGCATCCTCATATGCTCCTCATACGCAAATCACCAGCACAAGGTACTTTGGGACAGGGCAGCTGCGTATCATACGCGTATAGCCCTTGGGGAATGTCCCTCATACGCGTATGACCTCATCCCATACGCGTATGGCACTGTTTCATACGTGAAACACCAGAAAATGTCCAGAACCTGCAACTTCGTAACAGTCCAAAACCCACTCGTTGTTACTCATACCAGTCCACGATTTTGAGTCTAAAACAGTCCAATTTTCACTCTATTATTCATAGAATTCATTCATACGGATTAATCTATCATCCTACATCAATTCATACATCAAAACTCCAAAATCTAAACCAATTCTTAGGACTCAAAAACCTAACTCTGACATACAAATCAAATTGAATCAACAACACAGCTATCATGCACCAATCATCTATAATCACAATAAGAGATGATAATTGGAAGAGTCCCCCCTTACCTTAGCCAAATTCTTGCTCTTTGGTCTCTTCCTCTTTGTTCCTCTTCTACGTTCTTCGTGTTCCAACTTTTCTCTTTTCACGTTCTGTTCTTTCTTTCCCAATTCTAATTATTTTATGAAAAATAATATTAAATTAGTAAGGGCTTTACTACACCACACCCCTTCTTCTTACTAATCTCACACATGGCCCAAATGCAATCAACCATCATTTTTCCATTATTTTCATAAAATCCATAATAATAATAATTATTAATCTAATATTCAAATTAAATTTAAATTAAAATTATAAGGGTGTTACAACTCTCCCCCACTAAAAGAGTTTTCGTCCTCGAAAACATACCTTAGGTAAAGAGCTCTGGATAAGAATCCTTCATCTGGCTCTCTAGCTCCCAGGTAACATTTCCTTCAGCCGATCCTCCCCAAGCTACTCTGACTAAAGCTATTTCGTTACCACGCAATTGCTTCAGCCTTCGATCCTCAATCCTCACAGGAAATGCCTCAACCTTTAAGTTGTCTTTTACCTGTACATCGTCTACTTGGATCACATGGGACGGATCCGAAATGTATTTCCTCAACTGAGACACATGAAACACATCATGCAAGTTTGCAAGCATCAGGGGTAAAGCGACACGATATGCCACTTCTCCCACTCTTTCAGAAATTTGGAATGGTCCAATAAAACGTGGAGTCAACTTCTTTGACTTCAATGCCCGACCAATACCTGTCATAGGAGTAACTCTCATAAACACATGGTCTCCCTCTTGAAACTCAAGTGTTTTCCTCCTCTTGTCATGATAACTCTTCTGACGACTCTGAGAAGCTTTCATCTTCTCTTGAATCATCTTAATCTTCTCTGTGGTCTCTTGTACAATTTCCGGACCAATCAGAGCACTCTCACCAGATTCGTACCAACACAACGGCGTCCTACACCTCCTACCATACAAAGCCTCAAACGGAGCCATACCGATACTCGAATGATAACTGTTGTTGTAGGTAAACTCAATCAAAGGCAGATAACTATCCCAAGTACCTCCTTTTTCTAACACACAAGCACGCAACAAATCCTCTAACGACTGAATCTTCCTCTCAGTCTGTCCATCAGTCTGCGGATGATAAGCAGAACTTAGTCTCAGCTTAGTACCCAAAGCTTTCTGCAAACCTTCCCAGAACTTAGACGTAAACCTCGGATCTCTGTCTGACACGATACTTGAAGGAATACCATGTAGACTAACTATCTTCTCAATATAAAACTGAGCTAGCTTCTCCATCGGATAATCCATTCTCACTGGTATAAAATGTGCAGACTTTGTCAACCTGTCTACCACGACCCAGATAGCTTTACAATTTCTGACAGTTCTCGGCAAACCCGAAACAAAATCCATCGATATGCTATCCCACTTCCACTCAGGAATAAACATCGGTTGCATAAACCCAGATGGCTTCTGATGCTCAATTTTTGACTTCTGGCACGTCAAACAAGAGTACACAAACTCAGCAATTTCTTTCTTCATTCCAGGCCACCAAAACAACTTTTTCAAATCATGATACATCTTGGTAGCACCAGGATGAATACTCAACCCACTACGGTGTCCTTCTTCCAAAATACGTTTTCGTAGTTCAGCAACATCAGGAACACAAACTCGGTCACCAAACCTCAGTATACCATTCTCGTCAATTCTGAATTCACCACTCTTGCCTTGATTAATCAAAGTCAACTTATCGATCAATTCAACATCAGCTTTCTGACCCTCTCTGATCTCTTCAAGAATACCGCTAGTCAGCTTCAGCATACCCAATTTGACACTAGTAGGAGTACCTTCACACACCAAACTCAAGTCTCTGAATTGTTCAATCAAATCCAATTCCTTCACCATTAGCATAGACATATGCAAGGTCTTCCTACTCAATGCATCAGCAACAACGTTTGCCTTACCCGGATGGTAATTCAAACCAAAATCACAATCTTTCAAAAATTCTAACCACCTTCTCTGCCTCATATTCAACTCTTTCTGATCAAAGAGATACTTTAGGCTCTTATGATCACTGAATACTTCAAATCTCGAACCATACAAATAGTGCCGCCACAACTTCAAAACAAAAACTACAGCTGCCAACTCCAAATCATGAGTCGGGTAATTCCTTTCATGTACCTTGAGTTGTCTCGACGCATAAGCGACTACTTGTTGATTTTGCATCAATACGCCACCTAAACCCATCAGTGATGCATCACAATAAACTACAAATGATTCTGTCGGATTCGGCAAAATCAAGATAGGAGCACTAGTCAACCTCCTCTTCAACTCTTGGAATCCTTCTTCACACTTTGCATCCCAAATAAAAGCTTGTCCCTTCCTGGTTAGTTTAGTTAACGGCAAAGCTAACTTTGAAAATCCTTCAATAAACTTTCTGTAGTAACCTGCAAGACCAAGAAAGCTACGAATCTCTGACACTGACTTCGGAGCTTCCCACTGAGACACAGCTTCTATCTTTGTAGGATCAACAGCAATACCATTCTTAGAAATCACATGCCCAAGAAAACTGACTTCCCCTAACCAGAATTCACACTTCGACAGTTTGGCAAAAAGTTGCTTCTCTTTTAACAGTTCCAATACCGTTCTGAGATGTTCAGCATGTTCTTCCTCATCCTTAGAGTATATTAGGATGTCATCTATAAACACCACCACGAACTTATCGAGATAAGGATGAAAGATCTTGTTCATATACTCCATAAAAACACCAGGTGCATTAGTAACTCCAAACGGCATTACAGAATACTCATAATGTCCATACCTCGTTCTAAAAGCAGTCTTCTGAATATCGTCATCTTTCACACGTATCTGATGATACCCAGACCTCAGATCAATTTTGCTAAATACACGCGCTCCAACCAACTGATCCATCAAATCATCAATCTTCGGTAAAGGATACCGATTCTTGATAGTAACCTTGTTCAATTGTCTGTAATCTACACACAATCTCATCGAACCCTCTTTATTCTTCACTAGTAACACAGGCGCACCCCACGGAGAAACACTAGGACGAATAAATTTCTTCTCCAGCAATTCTTCTAACTGCTTCTTCAGTTCGGCCAACTCAGACGGCGACATACGATACGGTGCCATCGACACTGGACTAGTTCCCGGAATTAAATCTATAGAAAACTCCACTTCTCTTTCCGGTGGTAATTCATTCACATCTTCTGGAAAAACTTCTGGAAACTCACACACCATAGGTAATTCGCTACTCGCCACTTTTTCTTTCACATCCATCAATGCGAACAACATAAACACTGTTGCACCATCCCCGATAGCCTCATTCACCTGTCTAGCTGTCATTTCCAGATTATCAGTACTAACCTCTTTGGGAAAAATTACCGTCTTCGCAAAACAGTTGATATGAACACGGTTGAACTCCAACCAGTTCATTCCCAGGATTACATCGAGTTGTTTCAACGGAAGGCACACTAAGTCCATCCCGAATTCTCTGCCAAAAATGTCAACCGGAAAATTCAAGCATGCAAACGAAGTAGTTACTGAACCCGACGCAGGAGTGTCAATAACCATACTTCCATTTATATCAGATATCTCAAGATTCAACCTCATAGCACAATCCAAAGAAATAAAAGAATGAGTTGCTCCAGTATCAATAATTGCAACTAAAGGTGTGCCATGAATGAAACACGTACCTTTAATCAGTCTGTCTTCTGGAGTAGTCTCTGACCCGGTCAAAGCAAAAACCTTTCCTCCCGATTGGTTCTTCTTTGGCTTGGTACAATTCGGACTAATGTGACCCTCTTCCCCACAATTGTAACAAGTCACACTCTTCCTCTTACAATCAGCAGCAATATGACCCACCTGGTCACACTTGTAACATTTCTTCTGATCATTCTTACACTCGTTCCGACGATGTCCCACCTCGCCACAATTGTAACATCTGATACGAGCACTAGAATCTCCCCCACTGGGCTTCTTCCAATCAGCAGACTTACCTCTACCATATGGTTTACCTCTATCCATAGGCTTCTTCCCTTTTCTATCAACTAACTCGCGAGAGTGAGATGACTTCAGCTTGATATTATCCTCCTCAAAAATCCTGCTACAATCCACTAAGTCAACAAACCTCCGAATCCTCTGGTACCTAATACCCTGCTTGATCTCATCACGAAGACCATTCTCAAACTTGACACATTTTGAGAACTCACTGGCTTCATCATTGTTGTAGTGTACATAATACTTTGCCAGCTCCACAAACTTTGCAGCATACTCTGGTACCGTCATGTTACCTTGGACCAGCTCCAGAAATTCAATCTATTTTCTGCCCCTGACATCCTCAGGAAAATACCTCCTCTGAAATTCCCTCTTGAATATAGCCCAAGTAACTTCTACACCATCAGCATCCAGTTCAGCTCTGGTTGCTAACCACCAGTCATCAGCCTCTTCAGATAACATGTGAGTGCCATACCTCACCTTGAGGTTCTCAGCACAATCAATGACTCTGAAAATCCTCTCGATCTCTTTGAGCCATTTCTGAGCACCCTCAGGATCATGCGTGCCCTTGAACAATGGAGGATTGTTCCTCTGAAAATTCCCCAATTGCCTATCAGCACCAATCCCTGCTCCTACAGCTCCCCCTCCAAGCACACCAGCAATCATGCCCAGAGCTTCAGCAATAGCATCATCATTTCTTCCACCTCTTCCAGCCATTGCTCTGCTTAATCACAAACAATCCAGTCAGAAACAAAAGTATCGACAAATAACTCGTATTAGTCGCATACACAGAAAGACTGACGCTAAGACTCTGGTCACAACGACCGACTATGCTCTGATACCACTATTGTAACACCCTTCTAAACCCCGCGGCGATTAATCAAATTAAATCAGAGTAACATGCACAAGGGCGTGACAATTAATAAATAAAAATAAACCACATCGGTCACAAGTCATGCATTCACTGAAGAAACATACTAACATAACTCATAAATAAACTATCTCATGTTTACACAGCGGAATATGTTATCAAACTAGCATTACATCATCCATGCTTTAATCCTCAAATAAGTTAAATAAAATAGAGTTAATGTCATAAACTAAAAACAGCGTTCCCCAGTGTTACACCTATCAGAGCATGACCCGACGCTAACCAACACATTGACTCCTGAGCTAATCCTCACCGAGTCGAAGCCGCTATCCTCAATGTAAAAAATATAGTGTAAGGGTGAGTCTCATTCGCAATTAACAAATATTATTGCATTATAAATAACAGTACATTAACAGTTATATTATCCACCCAACTCATCTATATCCAGATCGTCCATCAACATACATACACATATCATCACAGCAATATAAGAGTATACATATAGTCATGTTATCAAATCCATGCAAATGAATGCAACTGACTCTATGCATGTGGTACCAATCATCATCAATGGGAATCACCCACCGACCGATCTATCATCATCCAAATACGGCCCTGCCAGCACAAATTCCACACAGTGGGAATTCTGCCATTCACTGAATCCTCTCATCATCTAGGATTCAGTCCTCTTCAATGCTTATGAATTCATGCAAACATATATATAACATACTTTCATCATCTCCACTCTATGAGTAGCATCATCTATACTCATTTCATCATTCATCATCATCATTACTAAGCATGTTCATATATACATTAACATCATTCAATACAATCAATCACCAGTAAACCACAGAATCACATCACAAGGTTTACACAGTCTCAAACAGCATACAAAACAGGCCTACAGATCGAAAGTTACACATCATTGAACTTTCCAGGAAAATCACAAAACAGAAATTTCACATACAGAAACCATACACGTATCATCAAGTCCATACGCGTATCACCCATAGCCCATACGCGTCCATACGCGTATCACCAGAACCAGATTTTGCCTAGAAGCAACCTCATACGCGTATCAGCCTTGCCATACGTGTATCACCAGATTCAATTTCCTCTTTAAAATTTTCCATACGCGTATGAGCATCCTCATACGCTCCTCATACGCAAATCACCAGCACAAGGTACTTTGGGACAGGGCAGCTGCGTATCATACGCTTATAGCCCTTGGGGAATGTCCCTCATACGCGTATGACCTCATCCCATACGCGTATGGCACTGTTTCATACGTGAAACACCAGAAAATGTCCAGAACCTGCAACTTCGTAACAGTCCAAAACCCACTCGTTCTTACTCATACCAGTCCATGATTTTGAGTCTAAAACAGTCCAATTTTCACTCTATTATTCATAGAATTCATTCATACGGATTAATCTATCATCCTACATCAATTCATACATCAATACTCCAAAATCTAAACCAATTCTTAGGACTCAAAAACCTAACTCTGACATACAAATCAAATTGAATCAACAACACAGCTATCATGCACCAATCATCTACAATCACAATAAGAGATGATAATTGGAAGAGTCCCCCCTTACCTTAGCCAAATTCTTGCTCTTTGGTCTCTTCCTCTTTGTTCCTCTTCTACGTTCTTCGTGTTCCAACTTTTCTCTTTTCACGTTCTGTTCTTTCTTTCCCAATTCTAATTATTTTATGAAAAATAATATTAAATTATTAAGGGCTTTACTACACCACACCCCCTCTTCTTACTAATCTCACACATGGCCCGAATGCCATCAACCATCATTTTTCCATTATTTTCATAAAATCCATAATAATAATAATTATTAATCTAATATTCAAATTAAATTAAAATTAAAATTATACGGGTGTTGCATCATCACCCAACACGGGCCGTGTTGAGGAACACGGGCACCCGTGTTAGTCCACTATTATTTTTCTTTTTCTTCTTTGGTCCCAAGACGTGCAACACGGGCCATGTTGTGCAACACGGACACCCGTGTTGCTTCACTGTTTTCCTTTCTCTCCAACTTCACGCCCATCTCCTTTCCTGACACGACCCGTGTTGAGCAACACGGCCACCCGTGTCAGGCCTCCTGAAACATGCTTTCTGAACTTCCTCGAAACTCAAAGTTTTGCACTCATTTATTCCGATTTATCTATATGAGCCTGAAAATATTAAAACATACAACCAAAGCATAAAATGACGAATAATAAAATAAAACACTAAATAATATAACTTAAAGATACTTAAAAACAACGGTAAATAAACGTGTGAAAACCACTGATCAAGCCCCTCTAACTTGTTCAAGGTACCAAACTCATAAGATTACACTCTCTTTTGAGCTATGATCCAAGTTTTATAGGCAATGTTCAAGATTTCATGCTATTTCAAGACTAAAGGCAAAACTTCCATTTTGAAAAAGCATAACTTTTGCAAAGTCCACTCTCCTTGAGCCTCTCCCATGTCTATTCTGCAGCAAAAGCACTCCTAACATCACAATCAACCTCTCCATACTCGGAATAAAGTCATGGAAGCATGCTTGAGCTTGTACCTTGCTCTTGGAACCACAATTTTCTTCTTTCTTCATGAAGAAGCAATGTGGTACAAATATCACATGTGAAGGCCAAATTTTGAGATTCCTTCACCCACAAACCCTAATTTATGCCTATAAATAGAGAGCATTTCTCTTGGCATCAAATACACCAGAATTCTCCAAGTCTACCCTCACTTGAAATTCTCCATTTTTTCATCTTTGCATTTTTCTAGTGATTTTGAGTTCTATCAATTTTGGGTGTCAACCAAGATTTCAAACATTCATAATTTAGAAGCTGCCCATCACCTCCACCACCTCCAAAAACACTCCCAACCAAAAATCACCATTTTCACCTTCATTTACATACCTTTGAAGCCTTAGCCTTCAAACACTCTCCAAACTCACACATTGGCAAAACTAACCATCCAAACACCTTCTATATACCATATAGAGACAATCCAAACTGTCAAACAAGTTCTGTAACACTCAGAATCAAATCCACCATTTCACATTTCTTGTTTTGCAGGTGCCATCGGGTTTGAAGTTCCAAGTACTTTCAGTTCAACCCAGGCATTTAGTTAGCATCCTTAGGACCTAAGAAAGCTATTTGGATCATTACAACACTTCTATAACACCTCTAAGCCAAGGTTGATCTCCTTTTTTAGAGGTAAGGAACTCAAACTCGAGCTCCACCATTTAAGCATCAATTGTTGAATTTCTGGACACCATTTTATTCAGAATCATGTAAGGGTTAATAGCCCTAAGGTTTTAGGGCCTAATTGCTTGTGTTAAGAATTTAATTTGAAAAACTATTTTAGGGTTCATACGGTTTTGAGTGAAATTCTTAAGTTTCATTATGAATTAATGCATAATAGCCACATGGTTGAATTCCTGATAAAATTTCAAGCAACTTCCATGTTTACATTTTCGTAAATGGTTGAGAAAGGAGGGAGTTGAGTTTCAGCCATGGAGGTTTTGTTGTTGTTGTTGTTGCAGTGAAGAAGATGATGGCCATGGCGCCATTTCTTCAATTTTAAAAAATAAGTTCATTTTATATTTAATGGAACATGTGCTTTAAATGAATTCATCGTTTAACTCAGTTGGTCATAATGTGTGTATTGTGCGTGTGTCCCAGGTCTGGGGTTCGAATCCCCTCGCCCCAGACCTTTTTCTTTTATTTTTTTAACACATTTCATCACTTGTTTTGCTTGATGTTGAACTAGGCTCATTATATTATCATTTGGCGCCCGTTGGCCCAGTGGTGTTTCTTTTGTGAAGCGTGTTAGGTTGCGTGAGTTCAAGCCTTGGCAGCTACAAAACCAATTTTTTTTGTCACTTGTTTATTTTAATTTCTCTTCAACTTTGAAAATCATTTTAAAATAGTAAAACTAATCATTTTTGCTTGATTTTTTTTATGTTGCTTATTCAACTTGCCTATTTTCATATTATGAATAAAAAACTCAAAAATATTTAGGGTTAAATATGTTTTTGGTCCTTCTAAATATAGCAGTTTTCAACTTTAGTCCTTCTAAATATTTTCTTCAAAGAATGGTCCTCCTAAAAATTTTAATTTTAACTTTTGGTCCCTCATGGCAAAATCGTAGCTAAAATGGTTGCTATTTTCGTCGCTAAATTAAAAACCGTCGCTAAAACCGTCACTAAAACTGTCACTAAATTGAAAAAACCGTCGCTAAATTGCAGGAGGGACCAAAAGTTAAAATTAAAAATTTTAGGAGGACCATTCTTTGAAGAAAATATTTTGAGGAACTAAAGTTGAAAACCGCTATATTTAGAGGGACCAAAAACTTATTTAACCCTAATATTTATTATTTTCTCATAAAAAACATGTCCTTTTATGCATTAAAAAATCAACAAAAATTATTTTCTTTTGAATATTTTCCTCAAATCAATCTTGTTTATTTTTGTAAACATATTTTTAGGGTTAGGATAAAATTTCTCTGACTTTCTCATGTACCCTTAGAACAATTCTCTTTTAGAATTTGGTATTTAGTCATTAAAAATCAATTAGGTTTAGGTGTGATTTCAAAACCCTAATTTCAAACCCTAATCCAAAAATATTTTGATCTTTTTCATCCATGTTAAATGTGACTTGTTTACCTTGGTTATTATCCTTTGTACATGTACATATACTTGTTGATTTTACCCTTGTATTTTTGTACTTGTTATCATTGTATTATCATTTGTATATATTTTGTTTATCTAACCCATATGCATGAGTTTTATATTCATCATCCATCATTCATACATGGATTAATCCAAAGGTATAAACATCCTTACTCATTATCATTGATGATTATCACACACACACACACACACACACACACACACACACACACACACACACACACACACACACACTTGAGGTATCCATTGATTGATTGCTTAAGTTGTTTGTTGAAAATCCAAAGGAATGGGAATGGTACTCAAACTCTTTTTCAAAATCTCTTTTATTTTATGTTAAAGTATTGTTAAAGCTTTTCACTTATTTAAAAATGGTTTTGTATTGTTAAAGCTCAACCTTTTTAAACCCACCCTTGGTTTTGTATTGATAAAGCTCAACCACCCATTTGTTTTAAAACTTTGGTACTAAGAGAAGAATTATTCCCGGTGAAACTACTCTTAGTCTATTGACCTTGTATTGTTAAAAGCTTGGTCCCTTTTCTTAAAAACTTGTTAAGTATTATTAAAGCTTAACATTTTAAAAACCCGTTGAGTATTGTTAAAGCTCAAAACCAAAAAAGATTTTATCCACTTTGGTCCCTTTTATTTTCCTTTTAAGGGGAACTACAAAAGCTCTGACTTCCCTTTTCTTTAAAAGGGGTATGTAGGCCTAAGATGTGATGTCTTATCGAGCTCACTTTCAAAAACTTCTTTTCTCATCCCCACACTCTTTTTAAACAAGTTCACATATGCTTTTTTCAAATAGATGTACACAAAACAATAACATTTTCAAAGAGGTTCCCATGGGATACCATGGATATGAGGGGTGCTTAAAACCTTCACATCGTATAACAAACCCCCTTACCCAAATCTCTGATAAGTTTATTAGTTTTGATTTTAAAAACTTCTGTGGATTTTATTCGCTCTTTCTCCCATTCCTTTTGGAAACAATAAAGCGCGGTGACGACTCTGTTTAAAACAAATGAGCTAAGTCTTTCCCATGACTTTAGTCTCACCAATTTCACCGCTACAATAGCAACCAGACCACGCAAATATACATTAACCATAATAAATCTACTACATATAAACATATTATATAAATAAAAAAATTTACAAACATCATATTGTGTACCTTAATGATTGAACAATTTAACTGCAACTTTGAAGATTTTCTCCAAAATCTTCCTCCTCTATGAATCAAATTATAGATAAAAAACATAAATTAGAATATAAATTATATTTAAGAATAAAATTAATACATAAATAAATCTGAGTAAATTAATACATAAAATATACCTGCAAAATAAATAAATCTGGTTGAGAGGAAAAAATGGAAAGAGGGAAGAAGAAGTGGAAAGAAGGCAGAGAGAGGAAGAAGTGAAAAATGGGTTGAGTTGAATCAACCAAAAAATAAATAAAAGTAAAAGGTGGAGCGATGCCGTTGAAAATTAATGTATCAGTGGGCGACGGGGCACCTCTCACAAATGCAACGGTAAAAAATGGAGTGGGGCAGCCCCTCCCAAATTGCATTATTGGGAAATGGAACTGCACGTGCAGTCTGCTTCATGTAGGTGATATGATTAATGCTAGATTTTCTGCGTGGGGTCAGCCCCTTGCAAATGACACTTTGCAGATTGCTTGGGGTCTCCCCTTGCAATGGTCTGTTTTTTTGACCAACTTAATTATATTTTGGCGCTACTTTTTTCTACTTAGGGATACCTCTCCCAATGTTTATTTTCAAAATTCAAAATTTTCACTCTTCTCCTTTTGCGAGGGGTCACCCCTCTATATAAATTTTGCTTTTTTTTTTAAAAAAAAAATCGTGCGTTGCGAGGGGCTTTACCCTAAGCAACGTTCAATTTTTTGTGTGGGGTTTTACCCCTGGCTATTTTGAGTTTTTGATCGTGACTTTATGTGTCTATTAAATCGGAGGACTGCAAGTGCACAGTCGTGTCGTGTAGTCTTAAAAGATATCGAGTCCACAGGAACTATGAATCGATCTACCGTTATTCAAGGTTACTATGTAAAGCTAAGGCTAGTGATATTAATAATGCTTTAGGGGGAAATAAAACTTAGATCTAGATAAAATATTAAAATGAGCGGATATCGGTATGTAATTCGTCTAACTTAGGAAATCCGAAGTTCCACTGGCCTGGTTTTAATCTAACAAAAATCTTTCATTAAATATGTTAATATAAAAATTCTTTTCTCAAACTCTCGCTCTATTGAATCAGACTATGATCCTAACTCATAATGTATGCTCTCGCTATCCCATTAGATTTAAAACCACTTTTTTGAAAATAACATAATCAATAGTATTCCCTTTTTCAGTAAATAATATTCATTTAAAAACCCTTATCTTAAACTCTCACTCTGTTGATTCAAATTATGCTAATATTCCCTAACATACGCTCTCGTTGTCCTGCTAAGTTTAAAAGCACGTTTTGAAAATGAATAAAAATATAATAAGTTTTAATACGCTCTCGATGTCCTTAAAACTAATGTACAGTGTCTACTATCCAGTTTAAATCTCAAACCCTCGCTCTGTTGATTTTAAACTTTGTCCGTTTTTACTTTCGTAACAAACTTTATTTTTAATTAATATTAATTAGACACTAAAACCAGAAAAAGATGATTTTCGGTAAAATATTTAGGCCAGTTTATTTCGGATCCCTTTGGTTAAATTAGTTTACATACCGATATCTGATTAAATTAGCCAGACATGCTTTTTAGTTCAATCATGCATAAACAGTAGTGATTAATAAATTCAGGCATAATCAATAGTACACAGACAGATGGCATGCAATATTAATGAACTTTTTGGTCCCTCTAAATATTGCAGATTTCGTTTTTAGTTCCTCCAAAATTTTCCTTTAAGAAATCGTCCCTTCAAAAAATTTCGTCTAAACTATTGGTCCCTAACGTCACATTTGCTAGAGATTAGCTACGACTTTAGCCACCGATTAGCTACGAAATTTGACGTTAGGGACCAATAATTCAGAAGAAAAATTTTGTAGGGACGATTTCTTGAAGAAAAATTTTGGAGGGACTAAAAACGAAATTTGAAATATTTAAAGGGACGAAAAAGTTCATTAACCCTAAATTAATTAAAACTGTTATAAATATAAAACCTGGAATTAAAGCTACTGGAATAAAACTTGAACTTGAAAATACTTGAGTAGGGATGCTTGAAAGTAGAAAATAAAACAATCGAAAAAAGGAAGTCAAATCTAACGTAAGGTGAGATTGATCTAGAATTGCACAACAATTTCCAATGTAGAAATTGATGTGCGAAAAGAAAAAAAACAAAGACGAACTATTGAAAACCTGAAAGCTCTAAGTACTGGTTTGCCGGGAAAAAAACTCGGAACCTTTTCGTTGGCCTCAAACGTCCTTTTTTATAATGTCTTGTGGTAACTTCATTTTTCTCCATTCCTCCGTTCCTCCCTTTTCTCCTCAAATATAGGAAGGCTTGACTTGGTTGGTGGAGTGTAAAACAGAGACGTGGGTCTTCAACTCAAAATATCTTTGAACGAGTCTTGAGACGGGGGTCTCAAGTGGGCTGGACGTTGGAGACGGTTATCTCCTTTTGGTGACGTGGCTTTGGCTTGTTTGGGCTTTGGGAGACGGGCGTCTTTGCCTTGGAGAAGAGGGTCTCAGCCCCTTCGTGGGCTGGGCCTCAAATATGGCTTTTGTTTCGCTTTGCACCTCCAATT
This sequence comes from Vicia villosa, assembly GCF_029867415.1. Taxonomy (NCBI): domain Eukaryota; kingdom Viridiplantae; phylum Streptophyta; class Magnoliopsida; order Fabales; family Fabaceae; genus Vicia; species Vicia villosa. Next base: position 185,156,814 of record NC_081181.1, on the reverse strand, counting down.
CTAAATTTCTTCACCTCTTCTTTCTTTTTTCTTTTTAGTTGATTTTCTAAATTTCTTCTTCTTTTGACAAATAATTTTCACACGAACATAATACCTGAAACAACGAAAAATACCAGCATAATACTAAAATAAAGTAATTTAATTAAACGAAAATACTAACATTATTCATGAGAATCAAATCAAATATGCTATATAAATGTGTGTTATTAGTTTTTCTTGTAGTGTGACTTGGCCCAAATAACAATCTTTGTTGTACCAGCTTTGACCATATCGTCATCTAATTGTTATATGAAAATTGTTTTTAATAAAATTGTACTAATTTAAAGTATGTTTCAATATTAATTTAATAAAACAGTTTTTAATCAATATGAAACAAACCTTAAATGAAAGACTAAAAGTGTGTTTCACCACGTGCATACTAAAATTCACTTATTCTTCAATTAGATTGAAACTAATCAAGAATAGTCAACAATGTTGAAAGAAGCTACTGATAATTTTGGAGTAATTGCAGGAAATTAATAATAGCAAGAGATTTTGTACATGAGAGGAAACAATTTGATTTCTTCAAGTAGTTTTTAAAATCGAGAATACCAATATATCGTTTTCCCACAATAATGAAATAGAAAAGTTTAGAATTTTTTATCCTTTTTTTGACTAGGACACTTTTTCATCCTTAACAATATTTTTTAAAATTCTTTCACAATGAATCCACACATGAAAGTTGACAATTTATGTTCTTACTTTCTCTTTCACATTGTTGGACTTTTCTTTATGCTTTGTGTTATAAATAAACACAAATCAGATTCAACAATAAAAAAACATACCAAGTAACTAAGATGGCGCAAGTTAACTACAAACAAGTGATTCTGGATGATTATGTTACTGATTTTTCTAAAGAATTGGACATGAACATCGTTGACATTACCATAACTCTTAAGGTTTCAGAAGGTTCCAATGATTTTGTTCTGTTAAAAAATATCTACTTGTCTTGAAAACCATACATGCGAGGACTCATGAACAAACCACAAAGAACTATCAATCCTCTTGCCTACAAGGCTACACCCCTCAATCTGTAAGTCAATATACTTTTCTGAGCAAAACCCTTTTCTTTCTATGCAAAATTAAGCCATAAAGTAGGTTTTTTTTATGTGTAATTTCAGCCCAAATACTTTTCAAAATTGAGCACACTGATGTTCCACTTTCTTACTATACTGGAATTCTTGGTATGTATTCAACGATTACACTCAAAGATAAGCAAACACCTTGATAACCATTTAAAGTAGTTTATAACAAATAAGTGAAACATAAATCTGTACATAGCAAAGCACCTCCTTGACAGAAAAAAAATCATAATTTTGAACAAATTCTATATGACAATAAAGTTACCATAATATCTTGACAAGTGAAATTCGTTTAATGAGTTTCACACAATTTTCAGAACATACAACACACCTAATTTTTATAAATCGAACGATGGAAAAAGGTATGAGAAGGGGAAAATCTTCGATTATAGAGCGGAGGAGATTCCGGTGTAAAGAGAGAAACAATACGAAGATTAAAACACGGGCGATTTTATGTTGATGATCAATGTTGAAGATTGCGAGGAGGAAACGTCGAGAGAGGAATTGAGGTAATTAATGTAGAGAGGCAAGCAAGCTTGAGCAGAGAGAAAGAAACGCGAGAAACCCTAAACCCTTCGTTTTGTGTTTTACCTTTTTCATTAGTTTTCAGTTGTTTTAATTTTGTTTTCTTTAATATTTCCTTTAGCAGCGCTTTTTAGGAAGGCCTATGGCAACACTTTTATGAAGTGGTTTCTAAAGAACGTCATTTAGCAACGCTTTTCAGAAGCGCTTTCTAAAGTGTGGCATTTAGTAGCGCTTTTTAAAAGTGCTCTCTTATGTATTGCTTTTAGAAGCGCTTTCTAAAGTTAGTCTTTAATGGGGCTTTTTCTCAATTTACAATATAGTTTTAATTTTTCTTTTGAAATTATATCAGCACTTCAGTATAAAAGCGTTGTCTATGGTGTGTGCTAAAAACTTATTTTGGCTTAGTGACTAACTCACAGGTGAAATAAATATAGCAAACCGACTCGATCAAATCCTCACTAAAGGGATAGGAGATCTCACTAGATCAATAATCACCCCGTTTTAGACAAATTAATATTTGAAGGGAATCTATTACACAAAATAATTTAGAAGAAGACCAACACTTTAGAAGGAGCTTAATGTCCCAAATAAGGGGAAGAATTTCTCACACAAAAAGTTGACAAAAAAATAAAAAAATTGAACATGATAATTTACACATGAGTGATTAACAATTCACAATTGTGAATAACTATTGGTTCACAATGAAAAACTGTTGATTTTTAAACAAATTTCTACATTTTGACATCCTCTCACTAATTTGATTAATGATGTGTATATAATTAGTTAATACAAATTATAATTTGATTGATATATGTCATAGGTTGTGAAACGATGATTATTTAAGATAGTTATAGTTTGGTTATTGAGTGATCTAAGATCAAAATATAAAATCTTTTATAAAAATTAACTTTGGTTATCGTGTGCTATTTGTTAATATGGTGCGAATTTTGGTTAATGATTTCTCATACATAAAATATAATTTTAAATTATAAAATAAAATTGGTTAATAGAGTAAAAATTTAATTAACACAATTTAAAATTTATTGTCTAAAAATAGTTAATCATATGAATATTCTATAAGTATTTTGTGTTTTTTTTTCAGCATAGTATGCTTGGTTCACAATAATATTTTTTTATTTTTTTATTTTTATTGTAACATGTTTGCATGCATTCCACGAGGAGCCAATCATTAATCTTGTTTACATCATATAACTTTTACCTTGTACTAGAACGTACAAATATCATAAGAGAATGCACTCTTGTGTTTTCTGATGCATGTGCATGAGGACACATCTTAAAGAAGAAGCTACGTGTAAGCTTATAATCCTCGTAAAAAATGTACTGTTGTATTGGTGGTTGCATAGATAGGATTGGGTGAATTTTCTTTTTGATGGGAGGGATTGGGATATTAGAAAATACTTACAAAGACACACACCTATAACACATGAATTTACACACAACCAATCACATTTTATATTAAATAAATAATAAAATTAAAATTATCTCTCTCCTCTATTATCACAACCACCCTTTATGTTGGCAATTAAAAACAAAATTAAATTTTAAATAAACTTAAATTCTCTCTCTTCTTATTGGTTGTTCCTAAATATATGAATTTAGGTTCGTGTCCATGTAATAATTGCTCTGAGTGAATTTGATTGTTGGTAATTTTGGTAATTTTTTCTTAATCTCAGTCTAAATTAATTATTTTCTTTCTAGTTAAATAACTTATTTTAATTATTTATTGACCTCTTTAATAAATACATTATAGTTACACATTCATAACAATAGTAAAGTCATACACTCCTCTCTGAAAAATATATATATATATATATATATATATATATATATATATATATATATATATATATATATATATATATATATCAAAGTTTTCACGTATATGTTACATGATGGCGTAAAAACTTTCTAAATTTTAATCAATACACTCATTCTAATCGTTATGGTGTGAATTAATTATAAGTTTTTCTTGAATATCTATTAATATTGTTTTGTTACAATCATTTTAACAATCACGTTCGCTTTTTAAAATCATGATAGAAATTAAGGGAAAAAAAATATCACCCGTGTGAGTTTTAATTTCTTTAAAGAAATTTTGGTATCCATGAAATTAAGTTGAGTATCGATATTTTTAGTGTAAATTATATTAAAATTTTAATTTAATTTAAATAAATAAAAATATGAGATGACAATAAATCATAATGTTTGATTGGTTGAGGGTACTGTACCCAACTAAATTTATGGGTACCAGAGTGTTCACTAATTTTTTTTTATATTTTTTCCATGGTTGAAAACAAATGTAACTAACTAATTGTAAATGTTGACTAAATTCTGATAATAATTGGTGATCATATAAAATTGATTCTATTTAAATATGAGAAGGATACAAATAAAAAATTGGTAATATAAAATTGATTCTGTTTAAATATGAAGAGGATACAAATAAATAATTGGTGATATAAAAATGATTCTATTTAAATATGAAATAAATATAAAGTTTAATTACGTTGGAATGCACTTTAAATATAAATATAGAAGTAACTTGAATAATCAGTTGTAAAATCATAATGTTCAATTTCAAACATAAATAAAGTAAATTTTAGAAAGAAATTAATTATATTTTGCCAGAACCACCATAATAGAAACATGCAAAGACAAACAAAACAGGTGTAAGGAAGGAATTAATACACTGTATTGATTCCATTTATTTTATTATTTCAAGCTTACATAGAGCAAGTCTAGCTAGCTATAGCTAGCTAGTTAAATTGAACTCATGCAACAACAGACTTAATTATTCCAAAGGAAGTAGGAAGAAAAATAAATTCAAAAGGGTCTTTTGGGTCCTGTTCAGCCAAATACAAACGTTTTCCAATTTCACCAAAATGATGATACCTCCCAATATCATAACAAGCACCAGATCCATCAAGGCAAAATTCAAACTGATAACCCTTTCCATATTTCAAGATACTGAATGTGCCAGAAACTTTTTGGAGATCATTATAGTTTCGATAATCACCAATACCAAGACAAGATTTATGAATAACGTTATCAACAAATACTATCCATTTTGATGAATGAGCACAATCAGGCTTCTTAGTAACTTCAATCTCAAGTGGCGTACTTGTGAGGATTTGTTCAGAACTGTTTTTTAAATTGGTAAATTTCAGTGATGTTTGGAAGGAAAATAGTCTGTAACTTTGTAGGACAGTAACTTCACATTTGGAGTTACCGGTTTTTTCTAGTTCTATTCCACCACCAGTGATGCCGCGACCAGAGGAAGGGAGAATGTAGTATTCGTTACCTGCGATAAGGGGTTTACCCGATAGGTCAAGTACTGGCTCATTATCGTCATTTGAGAAAGCTATAGAAAGATTGGTGATGAAAACAAAGAGGAGGAAGGAAAGGGTGAGAGAATAAACAAGCTTCATGATTGAGTAATGATAGTTTTGGTTGTGTTTTGTCTAGTCTATATAGCACTATAACACTGTTGATGTCTCGTGAAATTTATTTAATAATCAAAACCTCATCAATTTTATTATTATACATAGTAAAACAATAAAACAGAAACTTCATTTAATGTAATAAAAAATTTAAGGTGGCACCTATTAAATTATATTTTATAGTCTTTCATTTTCTATTGAGTTTTTTTGGACTTTTCACTCATATAATATATTTTTATTTAATATTTCTGTTACAAAATCAATATATTTAATAAAAATCAGTTGTTTTTTAGATTTATAAGGGAAGCAATTATTTTCTACAAATCTACTATGTTTATATTCCACTTATTTATGTTATGAAAATATTTTTTAGATTGTTGTCGTCACAAAGTCTCAATTCTTTTTAACTCTCTACACTCATGTTAAATGGGGTATGAGTAAGTCATTTTAATTTTATTTATTTTATTTTATTTTATTTATTTGTTCAATTGTATTTTAGATGAATGTTGTATTTTTTTTTCTTTTCTGAGTAACACGAAGCCGTACAATCATGTTTCCATTTTTCTTTTAATATTTTTCTATTACAAATTAATAGATTTAACTAAAATTAATACTTTTCATTTGTTGACCTCCACTTATTCTTGATTGGTTAAAGCAATTTAAGATATTTAAAGGAAACATATTTTTAATTTTTCTAATTTCTACTGCTCTTATTTGAGCCAAGATAAAAACATCTCATACTTAGATTTATCTTCTCTATGTAATATCTTTAATTTCCGCAGTTTGTATATGAAAAAAAAACTCATTTTTTTGTCATCAAATAAATTATTTTAAGAATTCTATGTTTTTCTAATCTTTTGACACTTTGATTATTTTTTATTTTAATAATTTTTTTATTAGCTACTGGCATATGAATTATTTATTACTTCCTCCGTCTCACAATAAGTATCTTCCTTTAGATTTTCACGCTTTTTAAGAAATGGTTAATTATGTTAATTTCAATGATAAAATGAGTTTTATTTACTAAAATAATCTTATTAATAATGGATAGTGGAACACTTAACTTAATTAAAATACATTAAACAAGGGTAAGTTAATGGAAAAAAATAATAAATATCACATCGGTATTCTAAATGGACAAATAATTTGAGACAAATAAAAATAGAAAAGAGGACATCTAATGTGAGACGGAGGGGGTATTTTTTATTATTTGATTTGATTTTAATTTTAGAAACTTTGCATGTACATCTACATTTATGGTCTAACTAGTGTCTTACCCGTGCGTTCGCACGGGTACCCGTCGGTCTTGCGCATTGGGTTTTAGGGAACTTAAATAGAATAGGAAAAATTAATATATATGGGTAAGTTCATATAATATGGTAAAATGATTGAAATAGGTTAAAAATATATGCTGGGCCTTATTGTTGGTTACTATATGTAAGTTAATAGGACATTAAACTTCATTGGGCCTTAGATGGTTAGCCTTGGTGGAGATTACCTAATTTTATTGTTAGACCTAATAGGATTAATAGGCCCACAAAAGAATCCTATTATTGTTATTGTTACATAACGTTGGCATTTAAAATAAAAGAAACGTTGGACTTCATAACTTTCAACGTGTTGGCAATCAAAGGTTGTGTCTTCATAAGTCTGTGCTGGGCATTGTTGCTATAAGAAACGCAGGGTTCGGTGATAAGTTTGAAGAACAACATGTCACGGGCAAGAAGGTATCCTCTTCGAATGAGGTATGTGCATGTGTTTCTGTTTATGTTGTTTGCAAAGTTTATTATATGATGTTCATCCATTTAGAGGTTGTGATGTTGTTTTGATTCCAATTCACCCGATTGGTTGGAGTTGCAAACACCATGGAAGCGGCTTACGATTGAGAAGATACTGAGTGGGTCACATGAGAATGAGGATGTTAGGGAGGAATAGAAGAAACAACATGAAAGATTGAATCGTGTCGGTGATGCTGGTGAAGTTTCTAAGGTCGGTCAAAAGGATGATTTTGTAGATGCTGCCAGTGTTCTTGAAAATAAAGGGTAATCTTATAATTTTATTTGTTTTTGCATGTTACGGTAGTAGTTTTGATAAATGTATGTTGTCTGTAAATAGAACCTAACCTCCACAAAATTGAATGTGTTTCCCAAAGAATGTGTACAACTTAGTTTAATGATTAGTTTGTATGTTATTGTGTTGAAGGAATGATGGAAATGGGATAGGAACTTCTGCGGGATTATCAGATACTGCTGATTTGAATGAATACATAATGATCTCTTCTAATAGTGACATGTAAAGTTTTTTTTAAGTGATAGGGAATATATTATAGTTATAGGTATACTGATGTCATTGTGTTGCCATTTTGGTGTAAATGTGGTGTTTATTTCAGGGAAATGAGTCCTATACAGGAGGAGCTGGAAGAAGCGTACTGGACTCGTGAAGTTGATGATGTAAAGAAGTTTTGCTCAAATGTTATGGTAAGTAGTGTTTAAAGTCTATAGTTGTTGGCACAATGGTGTTATACACAGATGTAATGTAACTGATATTGTCTGTCAATGAGTGTAGCATATTCCTGCAGAAGTAATAGACAAATGTGGTTTTGCTGGAATGTCAGAGATCACCCTCAATGATGTGGACAACGGGTACCCATATGAGTGCAATGTGAAGAAGAGGCCAAACAAAAAGGAAACATATTTGTATGGAGAATGGTTTGACTATGTAAGGGCAGCTGAATTGAAAGAAGGAGATAAAGTGCACTTTGTGATTTATTACCCGCCAGTGTTAGATATTATGGTAACAGTGGAGCGCAGTGGTGATCGTTGATAGAGCTGTTTGTTAGGCAATGTTTGTGGTGGATGTATAGGACAGTTTGTTGTTAGTTTGGTTTGTATGCGAATTATGGTTTTGTTTTTTTTTTTTTGGTAATGGGGGATGTGAACAAAGATTAACAATTATGATACTATGTATGGTTTTTAATTAAATATTATCAGTTTTGGTTTTAAGTTTTATTGATTATGCAAAATCTGCCATGGTTTTATATGCAAAATTGATTACCAATCTGTTTTTAAATTAAGTATTGCTTATTATAAGTAGTGAGCAGGATTTCTATCAAAATTAATTACAATAGGGTTCCTAATTTCATTATTGTTGGTATAAGTAGTGAAACGGGTCCTGTAAATAGTAGCCTATTAAATCTAAATGGTGAACATACAACAATGGACTTATGAATAGTTGAAAATTGAATTTAATAGTATATGTTAAACAGTAGTATAGTAATATTAAATGGTTATAAAATAGTTGTAATGTGTGATATTATATTGGGATGTGAAAGATCAATTGGGTTATGGGCAGTAAATGTGTTTCGTGAGGAATATAAATAAAATGAAAACTGTTTTGAAGTGATGTAAATGCAAAGAAGACTAATTGAAAAATTGCATTGAATTCTATTGGAAGGTGGAAAAGTTGCAGGTATGTGAAGAGTCCATTTAGAGTGTTATATAAGTAAGGTGTAGGAAGTTTGAAAGCACTAAAAACTGAAGCAGTCATCATTACTCTGTAACCAATAATGTTAGCTGCGAATTTCTGAAAAGATGGAAGGAAGAGTTGATCAAGCAATGAGAGGTAAAGGTTATCATATCATTTGAATGGTTGTTCTGTTGCATTTGAAATTTAAAAGTTGTATATGATTACATGCAGGTGAAGAAAACTCGGTGAACCAAATGGTTGTGGGGAAAGCTGTCACTTCTGATAACTCTGTGTATGTTTAAATTAGCTTATGTTGAGTATACGTTTTTATGCTTTAATTTAGAAGGTTTGATAACACATTTATTAATTGGCCATGTTGTTTGTCTGTATTATGTTTCAGATGCCATGAACCGGATGGTGAGGATGTTAGTTGCCATGCAGAGCAGCCTGCTAAGTTACCATATTGTATCTGGAAGAAAGATGTGGCCAATGGGAAGATGGCTCAGTCATGTCTTCTTGTAAGTTATTATTTTTTTTAAGCTTACTGTCTTAGGACCGTTAATGGGATAATCTAATGTTGTTTTATATTAATATTGTAGGAAATTCCTGAGCATATTGTGGCAACTCGCTGGCTCAATGGACTAAGGTTTGTAGATTTGGTCGACTGGGAAAGAGAAGTCAGGTATGAATGTGAAGTTCATCATACCGAAAAGGGTCAGATGTTCTTAGGGAGTGGTTGGTACAAATTTGCCAAGAAAATGTGCCTGCTTGATGGAGACTCTATGGGTTTCAGCATTAAGGATCCCGTCAGCAAGGAGATACTTGTAACAATGTTGAAAAATTGAAAAATGATGTAAAAGTTTGTTATGAGTATCTATCTATTAATATTTCTATGAATATTTTGTAATTCCCTGGTGGACTTAGCTCCTTCTTTATATTAATATATAAGATTTTGGTATTTAGATGTTATGCTATTCATACATTGGACTTAATAATATTAATGAGAAAGGTACCATAAATCATTACAACATACATATGAAGATGTTAGTAATATATATTACTGCTGTTACAGAATTACTAAGATAAATGTTTGAAACTCAGACATTGTTAATAACCTCTTTTTACTAATATGCTGTTAGTAATATATATTACTGCTGTTACTTGCATTACTAATATGTTGTTAGTAATATATATTACTCCTGTTACAGAATTACTGAGATTAATGTTTAAAACTCAGACATTGTTAAAAACCTCTTTATACACAACATTTGTAGTTTTCCCCTGAATTTCTTTTCTTCATCATGTATCAGTATTTTGATTCCCTTTTTTGTTGTTACTCTTGACAATGCCAAATAAATCTGGCCATGTGTGAATACATCTCTTGGTAAGTACAAACCAACGTTATCCAATGACTGTCCCTGTTATTTGTTGATTGTCATAGAATAGGAAACTATAATAGGGAACTGTCTCCTATTCAGTTTGAATGGCCATGGTGATTGGGATGGTGACATGTCCATTCGAGGTATGTAAACCAAATTTCCCAAACCTTTACCGGCCATTATTGAAGCCTCGAGTACATGGGCTGCCATCTTTGTTATACACAGCCTTGTGCCGTTACACAAACCTTCAGATTGATCTATATTTCTCATGAGCATTATAGGTGTCCCAACCTTTAGTTTTAAGTGATGGTTTGGCAAACCTGATGTTCGGAGGGAACTTAGAAATTCTGGCGTGAGGATATCAACTACTGTTGGGTCATGAATCTCAGACTTGTCAACTGAATTTGCGCTGTAGTAGTCACGAATCTCTCCTGCATTGTTGACTGAACAGAATTAGTAAAAGCATAAAATTGATTAATATAATCTATTAAATTATATATTTTTGTTGCTTAACCTGGCATTAAGTTAAGTATATGGTCATTGATCTGATCAACAATCTCCGGTGTAGAGGCCAGTATCGCTCGACTTTTAAGGTAATCAACAGATTGGAAATTATTTATGAAATCAGGGTATGTGGTATTGACAATGGCCACAATTGGATCATCGAATTCTGTTATCAAAATATCAGGTGGTATATCGATTTCGGCGGTGCCGTCATTAGGCTCAGATATTCAGCCCTCTCCTATTCTTAAAAGCCAATCTGAAAACTGCGCTATCTCATTTTTATCAGTCTGTGTTGATCCTGTTTGTAGCCGCATGTTTCTTGTCAATGTTAATACCTCAACTGAATGCCATATGTAAGATGCATTTATGGCACAGTGTACAATATTGGAACGACTGCCTCTGGGGACGACAGGTAAAATCTGTCTGAAATCGCCACGATAGTACCATCCAAATGGAGACGCAACTAATAATTTTGTTGTAACGACAGTAGCACAAAGTGTAATCTGGACAAATAGTAGTCAATATCAGAAATTTGGTTCACACTAAATGATGAGGTTATAATTATTATAATATACAAAAATAGAAAGACATACATCCGTAAGTTGAATAATATCAGCAATAGGTAAAACAACAGCCTTTGAGAACAATTTCTGCACAGGAGTCAGTTGTTGATTTTCAGAACTCTGGGAGGAACATTGGGAATTCCCTTCGAGTTGATCAGACAGGGTTACCCTGCTCTCCTCAGGCATTCTGCAGATCATGGATCATTATCAAAGTCATGAATAAAATAATTGCACATAATGCATGATACTATCAACATACCTATCAATGAAGTCTTTCATGACAGGAAAATCAGCATCAACACATAAAAGGGTGACATTGTAGGTGTTTGTCACAGACAGAGGATACTTTCCTGCAAATTCAAATTATACCTTGTCGGTCGATTTATCACAAATTTTGTAGTTTTAGAATTAATTTAAATGATTTAAATAAGTCATGGAATAACCTTCTTCTTTCACTTTGGCATACTGAAGCAACACAACTGTAGGGAGTGATGCAGCAACCCTAACTTTGTTAAACCTGATGAACTGATCCGCGTATGATTCCCACAGAGTACAGTTCAACATGTTGTTGCTAAACCATGATCACAACACATTAGGATATATCACATGATTCATATATTAGGGAGTCTTGTGTATAACAAAAACAAACCTGTGGTCACGCAACATCATGCTAATTTGCTGCTTCTTTGCGCCCGACTCAGTCTGTGTATAACCAATACTATCCACCATTCCAACGACATCTGAAATAAATACATTAATTTCATACGGCTAAAAGGCATCAAAACATGAGATAATAAAACAGCAAAAAACTATACTCACGAATCAGGACATGTTTGTCAAACTTCCCTGTTATGATGTCCGAAAAACTTGTAAAATAAATCGATTTCGGGGGTATCTCATGTTTGTCTTCATCAAGAACAGACGTTCCAGCAGTAAACTTAATCATATATTTGTGTCCTGATGCCCTGAACGCCAGAACATAAAGCACCACCTTAAAATTAGATACAACATAAGTATGGCCTAATAGGCATTTTTCGGTGAACACCGACACATGTGGTGCTGGAACAACAGCATGAATATCATCTCCCTGCGCCAGAAACCAAAAAATGTTTCAAATTATACAAACATACGTAAATGATAAACATACACAAACATAAACAGGTTAATCACCAATTTGTCAACAAAGATCATTTCAAAATGTTCCTTGTTGTTGGACACAACATTCCATCTGTGGTGAATCCTAACAACAATCTTCCAAAGCTCTTTTCCATCGTTGATCTCTGCTATTCTCTCAACAGGCCTTGACATGATCAATCAAATTCACACTACACTGAATTATAACCGCAGAAGTTAGAAAGCATGGAAAGAGAAGAATGAAAGTGACTGATAAATAGGCAAGACATTTAAACAGGTCATTACTGCACATTGTGCAGTTTGGAACGTGGATAGGCACACAATGATGAACCATGCGTAACTGCAACAACATGAGAAGCTGGGAGGATGAAACTGCCACAGCAATAACTGCCGCAGCCCACCATGCAGATGAATGATCAGAAAATCAGTGTTAACCGCCGAAGATGATGTGGAATTATCACAGAACAGATGCTGATGTGGATAGGCTAAAAATTGCTCAAATGGTAGACTCTTCTTATATGATAGATTTTATTCAATAAATTAAGCTTAAGATTTATCTTTCAATCTTAAATGTAAGTAATTTTTTACTATTAATGCCCTATTTTTTATATATATATATATATATATATATATATATATATATATATATATATAGAGGAGGGATCAAATTACACCCGAAGAGCTACACCACGAGTTACACTCGTTCAATAACTACATCTCGAATTAATATTTTTTAAATTCAACCGTTGGATTGAAACATAATATCATATAGATCATACCTATAAAGTTTGAGCTTAATCTATAATGATTTATTATATCATCAAGATATCCAAAGATTAACGTCAAAATGAGCTTTCATATAACGTTAATTTTGATGTAATTCAATGACATAGTAAATCATTATAGATTAAGCTCAAACTTTATAGGTATGATCTATATGATATTATGTTTCAATCCAACGGTTGAATTTAAAAAATATTAATTCGAGATGTAGTTATTGAACGAGTGTAACTCGTGGTGTAACTCTTCGGGTGTAATTTGATCCCTCCTCATATATATATATATATATATATATATATATATATATATATATATATATATATATATATATATATATATATATATATATATATATATATATATATATATATATATATATATGAGGAGGGTTATATTTACTCCAGGAGTAAGTTATTATAATTTACTCCAAATCTAGACCTTTGATTCTTTTCAATCTAGTGGTTAAAAATAATAAGTAATTAAATGTGGAGAGAGAAAACTATTACTTATTATTTTTAACCATTAGATTGAGAAGAATCAATGATCTAGATTTGGAGTAAGTTATAATAACTTACTCTTGGAGTAAATATAACCCTCCTCTATATATATATATATATATATATATATATATATATATATATATATATATATATATATATATATATATATATATATATATATATATATATATATGAGAAGGGTTATATTGACTCCAAGAGTAAGTTATAATAATTTACTCCATATCTTGACCATTAATTCTTTTCAATCTAATGGTTAAAAATAATAAGAAATAGTTTTCTCTTTCCACATTTAATGACTTATTATTTTTAACCATTAGATTGAAAAGAATTAATGGTCAAGATGTGGAGTAAGTTATTATAACTTACTCTTGGAGTCAATATAACCCTTCTCTCTCTCTATATATATATATATATATATAAGGAAAGATATATTTACTCCATGAATAATTGTTTAAAACTTACTTCAAATCTTAACCATTGATTATCATTAATCTAACGGTTTTAATTAATTTTTTATATAAAAAAATATTTTCAAAAATAAATAGATTAAATTATCAATTAAAACTGTTAGATTAATAAAAATTAATGGTTAAGATTTGAAGTAAGTCTTCTACATTTACTCTTGAAGTAAATATATCTCTCCTATATATATATATATATATATATATATATATATATATATATATATATATATATATATATATATATATATATATATATATATATTCTTCGGTTGAATGCAAAAACTATAGCCCACACTAATATCTAAAGAATAGAACTCAAAACTAATGGAAAAAATGTTTCTCATTCAATCATTACTAGTATACCCCTCTTATATTGTTTTACATTTCTTATTTATTTTCCTCAGTTCGTCTATTCCTATACCCCTTTTATTTTGTTTTACATTTCCAATTGTCTTCCTCATAAAATATGATCTCCATAGTTTTTTAATTATACCAAAATTTTTCATAAAAAATAAACGTGTTGTCTGTTCATTTAATATTAAATGTCATATTTTAGTATTATTTATTAATAACATTTCACTTTTAATCATAAAATAAAATATCTTTCAAACATGTTAAATTTCTTAATTAAATTTTAATAATTAATTTAATTATTGTAATTAGTTTAATTCTATATTGTAAATTTACTTTATTATTTAGCTTTCAATTATAAATAATTACTCAATTTAAATATATTGTAAATATTTTTTTAATTCTTAAATAAAAAATGACTCACTTTAATCATATTATAAATATCGTTTAAATTGAATATCTTTTTATTTATCATTAACAAATATTAATCAACTCAACAATAAAAACTAAAGAAAGGTTTAGGTAAAAAATAATTTTTTATTTTTTTCAAATAAAAAAACCTCACCTTTAATTGTACAAAAGAAAAACTAAGTTGCATGTCTTTAAATAACTAATTTTACATATATTACGATATTTTATGCATTTTCAGTTTTTTTGCCTTAAAAATAAACATTTAAAAATCTTTCACTATTACTATTATTATTATTATTATTATTATTATTATTATTATTATTTATTATTATTATTTTTATTATTACTATTATTATTATTATTATTATTATTATTATTAAACTTATTTACCATACTAACGCTATGTTTGGGAGTTTGGAGGGAATGAGAGGGGAGGGCTTTGGAAAATAAGAAGAATTGAGTGAAAAAAATAAAAAGATTTTGGGTAGTAGGTTTTAGAGGGTTTAATTTTATTCATAACACGAAAAACACCATAAAATGACTCTTTGGAGGGAACTCAAAAAGTGTATTGAAGGAGGATTTTGGAAGGCTTACTTAAATTTTTCATATATCTTTTAGGTTGTTATACTATTTTGAAAATTAAAAATTTATAAAAATAATGACTCTTTTATCATTCTAAATAAAATCATTTTTTCAAAAAATGTCAAATATTTTTCTATATTTTCTTAAAATTCGTATTTGGAAATTAAATCTTCCCCTCCCCTCCCCTCCCCTCCAAATTGTCAAACATAGCCTAATTATTTTATTTTATGCCATAAATTTATATTAATATTTATCTGTTAATTATTTTGGAGAAGTTTGTATTTTCCATTAATTATAACAATCTACTTAGGTTCAAAAGTCAGGAGTCAATTATATATCACCACTGGATCAATTAACAATTAATAATTATGATATAGTTTACGTTTAAATATAATATGATATTTTGATCCTACATTAAATTATCCGTTTAGGCAATTTGCTTATTTATCAGTTATTTTAAAAAAAATCTACTTTTGTTTATTTTAAATGAATCAATAAATAATTAAAAATATAATTAAACTAATATATTAATGTTTTAAAGATTATGCCACATAGACAAGACTAACGCACAAGTGACAAAAATATGTGAAATCGACTCGACTGAATCCTCGCAAAAAGAATACGAGATCTCACTAGATCAGTAATCACCCCTTTTTTTTCCACAAATTCATACTGGGAGGAAATCTATCTTACAAAATAATTTAGGAGAAGACCAATACTTTAGAAGGAATTCAGTGTTCCAAATAAGGGGAAGAGTCAAGTTCTCAAACGAAAGAGATGAAAAAACAGCAAACTAAACATGATAATTCACACATGAATGGTTCACAATTCACAATTGTGAATAACTATTGTTTGACAATGCAAAATCTTGATTTTACACAAATTTCTACACATACACCGTATGCCATTATTCACAAATACGATGAACAGTTATATTCATAATTTTGACTTTAATATACCTCTATCTGTATCGATCTCTCTAACAATTTTCATTAATAATATATAAATAATTAGTTAATACAATTTATAGTTTGATTACTATGTGTTATGATATTTAGTCATAAATTGTAAAATAAAATTGATTACTTTAATGTAAAAGGATGATTATTTAATATAGGTTATAGTTTGACTATTGAGTGGTCTAACATTGAAATATAAAGTCTTATTTAAAAATTAACTTTGATTAATGGTGTCTTAAAGGTTCATCAATACAGTTCAAAATTTACTAATGATTATTCAGACAAAATAATATAATCTAAAATTGTAAAATAAAATTGGTCAAAAGTTTGTTTAATACAATTTATAATTTAATATCGAAAAGTAGTTGATATTATATATTTAATTAATTAATAAATAAAATAATAAAAATAATTAATAAGTTATATATGTAAAATAAGTGATTAATAAGATATATTTTTTGTGGCTAATAAAATGGTGAATTGATTAAAAAGAATTTTATATTTGTCTTAAAAACATTATTTTTCAAATGATTTTATAAATAAATTATTTAATTTTAGAAAAATTGAAAAACAAAAAACATTTTGATCGTATAAATTTTCTATTAGTATTGTGTATATTTTAACATAATATACTTGGTTCACAATAATATTTTATTTTATGATTTTTATTCTTATTATAGCAATGTTTGCATGCATTCCACGAGGAGCTCAATCATTAATATTTCTTAAATCATACAGCTGTTAACCTTGTACGTACAAACATCATAAAAGAATGCGCTGTCGTGTGAGCTTATAATCCTCATGAAAAATGTGCTGTCGTATTGGTAGAGCTGTGAAAATGGGCTACCTGACCTTAAACGGGCCGGTCTGGTGGCTCCTGGACTTTTAAGGGCTCGGTCAAAAGGCCCGGTTTAATATGGGCTAAAAAATTACTACCCGAGCCCGGCCCTTGATGAGTTTCGGACTACCCGGCCCTAAACGGGCTTTTTTAATTAAAAAAATTAAAATTAAAATTTCATTATATTTATTATAACTAAAATAACAAAATTATAATATTTTAAACATAATACATTTTAAGTACTATATTATCTCTTCTAAATACTATACTATGTTTTTAAATACAATATATGTCCAAATTGTATAAAATAATACTTGAATATTTAAAATAACGGAAAAAGTAATATAATACAATCTAATAAGAATGTTGATTATATTAATGTATTATATTAATGTATTATATTAAAAGTGAAAGATCGAATAGAATAGAGATAAAATTTTCTGAGGAGAGAAAAATCAATATGATATTTTGGAGTAAACAATATAAATATTATTATACTTTTTAATTTTATAATTATGCGGGCTTGATGGGCTACCCACGGCCCATATGGGTTAGCCCTAATGGCTAGCGGACTTTTTAGGGCTGGGCTAAAAAGACCCTGAAAAATATGGGCTCTAATTTTAAGGCCCAAGCTCTATAATTTTTTGGGCCTGGCGGGCCGGCCCATATGGGCTAGCCCATTTTGACAGCTCTACGTATTGGTGGCTGCATGTCGTATTGGTGGATGCATGGATGTGATTAGGTCAGGGTGTGGCAAAACGGACCGTCCGCTCCGCCTAAAGTCCGCCAAGTAAAATGTGCATAAAAATCATGCTTGTTTCACCAAGGTGGCGGGTTGATGGGCGGCAAGTTTGCCCGTTTATTTTTTATTTATTTTTCTTTCATTTTTTTAATAAATTAATAGTCTTTTTTACTTTTCAATTAAATTTTTCCACTTATTTTTTAGAACAATTTTTTATAAAACATTTATTAAATAAATTTTACTTAAAAAATATATATAAAATAAAACCATCAAGAATTTGAATTACTATAAATAACTTTAAAAAGGCGGACTTAAGACGAATCGAACTTACCAAATAGTTGAGGTAGGCTTTTGCAGGCGACAGACTGGCGAGGCGGGCTTTGGTGGACGACGGACCCAAAATCTCAATTTACCCTACTATTTTTCAGCAGGTGCGCAGGTCGACCCGACAGACCACCGCCTGTTTTACCACCTTAATAAGATGGGATGGAATTGGGTGAATTTGATTTTTGGTAATTTTGGCAACTCTTCTATACCTCACTCTAAATTAATTATTCTCTATCTAATTAAATAACTTAGTTTGGTTATTTATTGACTTCTTAAATAAATATATTAAAGTTATAAAGTCATAACAATAGTAAAGTCATTCAATCTTCTTCGAGCTATATGTGCACGATATAAAAGCAAAGTTTTAAATAGCAGTTACATGCATATTGCAATCGCGTAAAAACTTTTACAATTTTGATCGATATAAATATTGTGATATTTATTATTGTTGTTGTGATGTAAATTAATCATAATTTATTTTGTAACATAAAAAAGATAAAAATAAATAAATAACAATATCAATATCTACATCTATTTTGATATTGTTTTGTCAGAATCCTTTCTGCAATCACAAATATTTTTTCAAACCATGATGGAGTCTAAGGAAATAAATTTAAAAAAGACTGGACAATACAAATGTTATGAAATACTTTATTTTCATAGTTTTTAACTTTCTTGTAAATTTATTTGATGTTTTTATTAAAACTAAAAACAATTAAAAACACTAAACATCGACTTATCTTTGCAGACCAAACCATCTAGGATGCTTTCAATACAATTTTTGATTGAATATTTTATATTTAAATGTTACTTAATTATTATATTTAATAATTATTACTGCTACATTGCTAGAACTGTGTGGAAGCAAGTGCTAGACTGGTTAAGGATTAATCATGTGTCTCTCAAGTGGGAGTCAGAATTAAGGGGGATCTGTAACCAGGTGAATGGCAAAAGTTGCAGAAGTAAGCTCCTCAAGATGGTTCTGGCTGAAACAGTGTATTTGATTTGGACAACAAGAAATCAAATTATCTTTCAAGGCTACAATACAGAAATATCGACTGTAAGGAGATCCTATTACATAGTAATGTTGTAGTTCCATGGAAAAGAAGATAACCCATGGAGAAGAAGAGAAACTGGCGGTAAACTAAGTCTGAATATGAATAGCAAAATTGTGTGTACCTAACGTATACAACCTAACTATATATCATGGGCTAAAGTACAAGGCCCAATATAACATGAATTACCTAAAAGGCCCAATAGAAATAATAACATGTAATCTAATAGCCCCCCATAAGCTAGGAGTAAATGGAAGTTAGGCCTAGCTTAGAAATATTTGTCACAAAAGGAGTGGTGTCTAATGGTATGGTGAAGACATCCGCGAGCTGTTGATGAGATATAACAGGAAGAAGATGAAAGAGTCGTTGTTGAAGCTTTTCCCGTACAAAGTGACAGTCGAGGTCAATATTTTTTGTATGTTCGTGGAATGAAGGATTGTTGGCAATATGTCTAGCGGAAGCATTATCACAATATAAGTTTGCTGGTGTTTGAAAAGGTATTTTAAGGTCTTGAAGAAGATTGGTGATCCATTGTATTTCACACATAGTGGTTGCCATTGATCTGTATTCGGCTTCTGTTGAGCTACGAGAAATTGTGGGTTGTTTCTTGGACTTCCATGAGACGAGAGATGGCCCGAGATAGATGCAGTAACCTGTGATGGACCGGCGAGTGTCAGGACATGTGGCCCAGTCAGAGTCGGAGAATTATTTGAGTTGCAGAGGTTATGTGCTGGGAAAGAATAATCCTTGAGCTGGTGCATTCTTGAGATAATGAAGAACTCGTAGAGCAGCTTCAAAGTGAATATTTGTTGGAGAATTCATGTGTCGACTAAGCTGTTGTATAGCATAAGCAATGTCTGGGTGAGTGTTCAGAAGATAGATGAGTTGTCCAACAAGTCGTCTGATCTTGGTAGGATCAGACATGAGTGTGCCATTGTTTGTTGACAATCTTGTGTCTCGTGTCATGGGTGTCTTGGCTGGTTTGCAGGCAAGAAGTCCAGCTGTGGAGAGGAGATCAAGTGTGTATTTTCTTTGATTGATGTGGATTCGTGTTGTGTTTCTTGCTACTTCGAGTCCCAAGAAATACTTTAGTGGTCCAAGATCTTTCAAGTGGAAATGTTGGTGCATGAGCTGTTTTGTTTGATTGATAATCTGAATATTATTTCTTGCAATCAACAAATCATCAACATAAACCAGAATGAAAGTAAAGGATGATTCACAATTATGTATAAAGAGTGAATGATCACAAGTGCATTATTTGTAGTTATTATTAAGAAGCACTTTGGACAAATTCTCAAACCACTACCTGCTGGATTGTTTGAGTCCATGTAGAGATTTGAGAAGCCTACAAACCTGATTTGGTTTAGAAGTAGTCACTACGCCAAACAAGACCTTAGACAGCGCTTTTTTTGGCTTCAGACAGCGCTTTAAAGCGCTGTTTATTCCAGCGCTGCTGTAGGTAAAGCCAGCGCTTTTTTTAAAGGGAAAGCGCTGCTAAAGGTCCCCCTAAGCCAGCGCTTTTAGTTTAAAAGCGATGCTAAAGGTCCCCCTAAGCCAGCGCTTTTAGTTTAAAAGCGCTGCTAAAGGCCCCTCTAAGCCAGCGCCTTTAGTTTAAAAGCGCTGCTAAAGGTTCCCCCTAAGCCAACGCTCTTAGTAAACCAAAAATAAATAAATAAACCTCTTTAGGCAGCGCTTTTAGTGTAAAGCGCTGTCTAAGCTTTACAATTTTTTTAATATAATTTACTTAAAATAGCGCTGTTTGAATTATATATTTTATATGCACCTGTTACTTACACAAAAAAATAATAATAATAATAATAATAATAATAATATCATTGTTTGGAAATATGATACAAATGAAAATTCAAAACCACCTCAGTAAAAAAATTCATGATGAAATGATAATATACAATCAACAGTTAACCTATTTACATTCTTTGATAATATACAATCAATTTTTAACCTATTTACATTCTTCCTAACATAGTATATGCATGGGATTTTCCAACAAAATATTACGTATATAAAATTTATACGTGAGTGCCACTGCCATTGTCATTTCCATCCCCATTATTTAAGCCTACACTTTCATTATCTTGCTCATCATTACTTCCCGAATTGCTATCAAACTTTTCATGACTCTTTGATTTCACAAATTTCTGGATTTGTGTGCCACTTTCTCTGCCACTACCACTAGACTGATGAGAAAGAAACAAAGTAATAGTCATAATTAACAAACCCTGTCTTTAAATAAACTTCAAAGAAACGATAAGCTTCTCTTCCAAAATGCATGAATGGGCATTATTAGAGTATTTACATAAACATGTAGGCTTGAAATCTCTAAGATTGACTAAATACCTGCTGCATTTCAACTAGTGATGAATTAGCCATAGATGATTCACCAGTCTCCGTTAATCTTTGCTCTAACAACCTCATTTGCTTCCTTTTTTCTTGGATTTCACGTTCTAAGTTCTCAATCTGTAATTAATTAACAAAGCATTTTTCTAAGAAGCCATGATACATCAAAACCTCATTAACATGTTCACAATACTGCTGGCATCAAAAAACTTAATAACACTGTAGGAATGTACATGGATGGGCATCAAAAAACTCAATAACAATTATAAAAGAATATGTGGTGATGGACATCGACCACTTAAAGTAAGAAGCATAACGCAATAGAATTGTGCCAGACAGTATCCAAGAATTCTTCGTACAGCAGAACTATAGTACTCAAGTGAAGGTATGGTAAAAACAAAAGGAATAATATCAGCACATCCACTCAAGCACTTTTCACCATGGTTATTCTAAGGTGTACCATATAGTATCCGATAGCAGTCCTAAGAGAAGTTATATGAAATTAAGATTGCAAAGTAACTATTGTTAGGAAATGAACTTACTGCTGCCAGATTTGTTTTGCTGATCACCAGCTTGTGTTGATTCAGTAATAGCACTGCTAGTTGGGGAGAATTCATCATTCCATCTACTTGATGATCTTTTATGTCTACCATCATGAAACAGATGTGATAACACTGTAGAAGTATCTTTTTTACTTTCACTTTCAATCAACATACCATCCCGAAAGGCATCAAGTTTCTGGAAAAATAAAAAAATTGGTGTGAATATATACATTTTATATAATTTGTAACACTTTCTTATTGAAGGACACACAAAGAAATTTCATCTGGATAAAATATATCACTCTTATGTAATAAAAACTGAGAGTTTAGCACTAGAGCAGTCAAAATCCAACTCAATCTAAGTGTAAGATGTTAAAAGAATGTGAAAGAAACTAGTATCAATAGGAAGTATTAGTGAATAACAACTGAATATTATTGGTTAATCTCTGGAGAAACGTTTGGTCAGAGATGGGTCACACACTTAAACAATTGCGCAAAGTCACTCCAAAGTACTAGCAGCCAGTTCAAATAGAGAGAATAGAAAGAAAAAAAGTATAGCACAGTCTACTCTAGTTAATTGAAGCAGTGGCTCACATCTTCCTCGCCAAAAGAGTGACTTCGCTGGTGGTTAGGAGCTTCAGTCAGATATCCAGGAATTGCATTCTTTGAAGAAACCAAAATGAGTTTGGTTAGCCTCTGAATCCTACTCATAAGAGCAGCCTTGGCATCCTCCTCTTCTTCTAATCTTGACTGCATTTTCACTTGACCTTCTTCCTGTTAGAACAAGATTTGTTCTTATCAATTATCTTAGTTTTGATGATAACAATAATATGAATTTTGCTTAAGATAATATGGTACTCTAATCCAATGCAATTTCCCTTTCAGGAAATATATATAAAGAGTACGCATAATTCAGCGCTCAGAAGTTGTGTCTCAAATGGTTCAGCATGCAACATCAGAACATGGTCTGGCAAGACATCAGAAGATGGTCGAAGCAGAATCAGAACATGGGTCTATGGAAGCATCAGAAGAACATGAGATCAGAAGCACTGAAGATCAGAAGATGGTATCACGCAACAGAAGCACTTCAAGGTCAGAAGATCAGAAGATGCTATGCACCAAGCTGTTTTGACTCTGATGATATTCAAACGTCGTATTCACAAACATCAGATCAGAAGGAAGTACAGGTGGCAGACTACGCTGACTGACAAAAGGAACGTTAAAGCTACTAAAGGCAACGTCAGTAGACACAGCGTGAACAAGGCTCGAGGTAGTTGACAAAAGCGTATAACATTAAATGCAATGCTGTACGGAACACGCAAAGCATTAAATGCACTCAACGGTCATCTTCTCAACGCCTATAAATATGAAGTTCTGATGAGAAGCAAGGTTACCAATTCTTAACAACTCTGAACAAAAATAAACTTGCTGAAACGCTATTCAATCAAAGCTCAGAATCTTCATCAACTCACTACATTGCTGTTGTAATATCTTAGTGAGATTAAGCTTAAACGTTAAGAGAAATATCACAGTTGTGATTATCGCTTTTAAGAAGCATTTGTAATACTCTTAGAATTACATTAAGTTGTAAGGAACTAGAGTGATCGTGTGATCAGTATACTCTAGGAAGTCTTAGCAGTTGGCTGAGCAGTTTGTAACTAGAGTGATCAGGTTGATCAGTAGACTCTAGAAAAGTCTTAGAAGTTGTCTAAGCAGTTGTTCCTGGAGTGATCAAGTTGTGATCAGAATACTCTAGAAGACTTAGTCGTGGACTAAGTGGAAAACCATTGTAATCCGTGCGATTAGTGGATTAAATCCTCAGGTTGAGGTAAATCATCTCTGCGGGGGTGGACTGGAGTAGCTTCGTTAACAGCGAACCAGGATAAAAATAATTGTGCAATTTATTTTTATCGTCCAAGATTTAAAGTCACACTTATTCAATCCCCCCCTTTCTAAGTGTTTTTCTATCCTTCAATTGGCATCAGAGCGCCGGTTCTAAGGTGCAAGCACTTAACCGTGTTTAGAAAAGATTCAGGAAGAGAAAAACGCTTCAGTAAAAGATGGTTGATGAAAGTGAAAAGTCTACACCTACACCTGCATCTACATCTGGCTCTGCTGAGCAATACAACGGTAACAATGGTTATACTAGACCGCCGATATTTGATGGTGAAAACTTTGAGTACTGGAAAGATAAACTGGAAAGTTACTTTCTGGGTCTAGATGGTGATCTATGGGATCTTCTGATGGATGGTTACAAACATCCAGTAAATGCCAGTGGCGTAAAGCTGTCAAGGCAAGAAATGAATGATGATCAGAAGAAGCTTTTCAGGAATCATCATAAATGTAGAACTGTTTTGCTGAATGCTATCTCTCATGCTGAGTATGAGAAGATATCTAACAGGGAAACGGCCTATGACATATATGAGTCCTTGAAAATGACTCATGAAGGAAATGCTCAAGTCAAGGAGACTAAAGCTCTAGCTTTAATCCAGAAGTATGAAGCCTTCAAGATGGAGGATGATGAAGACATTGAAAAGATGTTTTCAAGATTTCAAACTCTTACTGCTGGATTGAGAGTTCTTGACAAGGGATACACCAAGGCTGATCACGTAAAGAAGATCATCAGAAGCTTACCCAGAAGATGGGGTCCTATGGTGACTGCATTCAAGATTGCAAAGAATCTGAATGAAGTTTCTCTGGAAGAGCTTATCAGCGCCTTGAGAAGTCATGAAATAGAGCTGGACGCAAATGAGCCTCAAAAGAAAGGTAAGTCTATTGCATTAAAATCCAATATCAAGAAATGCACTAACGCTTTTCAGGCTAGAGAAGAAGATCCTGAAGAATCAGAATCTGAAGAAGAAGATGAACTGTCCCTGATCTCCAGAAGGCTAAATCAACTCTGGAAGACCAAGCAAAGGAAGTTCAGAGGCTTCAGAAGTTCAAGGAAATTTGAACGTGGAGAATCTTCTGATGAAAGAAGATTTGACAAGAAGAAGGTCATGTGCTATGAATGCAATGAGCCTGGACACTACAAGAATGAATGTCCAAATCTTCAGAAGGAAAGTCCCAAGAAAAAGTTTCATAAGAAGAAAGGTCTTATGGCAACCTGGGATGAGTCAGAAGATGATTCAGAAGATGAGCAGGCCAACTGTGCGCTGATGGCGACAGAAGATGATGGATCAGAATCTACATCAGAATCAGATTCTGAAGAGGTATTTTCTGAACTTACTAGAGATGAGTTAGTTTCCGGATTAACTGAACTTCTGGAATCCAAGTCTCAGATTTGTATTAAATACAAAAAGCTGAAAAAGCTATTTGAATTTGAAACAAAGAGGCTTGAATTGGAAAATTCTGAATTGAAAGATAAACTTTTAAAATTATCCAATGATGTTGGATCTCCTTCTAATTCAGAAAAATCCACTCCTAGTCTAAACCATATTCTGAAAGAATATGATTTAAGTTTCAGGAAGTTCTTATCTAGAAGTATTGGCAGAAGTCAGCTAGCTTCTATGATATATGCTGTGTCTGGAAACAAAAGAGTCGGCATTGGTTTTGAGGGTGAAACCCCATACAAACTTGAACCTATTGATGAAATGAAACTCACATACAAGCCATTGTATGATCAGTTCAAGTATGGCCACTCTCATGATATTAGGCACACTTCACATGCACAAAGTTTTCACATAACACACACCAAGAAGCATGTGACACAACCTAGGAAATATCATGAAACTCATATTAAAAATTATCATGCTGTTCCTCCTATTGCTTATAATGTCAAACCCAAGTTCAATCAGAACTTGAGAAAATCTAACAAGAAAGGACCCAAGAAAATGTGGGTACCTAAGGATAAGATTATTCCTATTGCAGATATCCTTGGCTGCAAGAAGGACAAAGCACAACATGTCATGGTACCTGGACTCTGGATGCTCACGACACATGACAGGAAGAAGGTCTATGTTCCAAGACCTGGTGCTTAAGTCTGGAGGAGAAGTCAAGTTTGGAGGAGATCAGAAGGGCAAGATAATTGGCTCTGGAACTATAAAGTCTGGTAACTCTCCTTCCATTTCTAAAGTACTTCTTGTAGAAGGATTAACTCATAACCTCTTATCTATCAGTCAATTAAGTGACAATGGTTATGATATAATCTTTAATCAAAAGTCTTGCAAGGCTGTAAATCAGAAGGATGGCTCAATCCTATTTACAGGCAAGAGGAAGAACAACATTTATAAGACAGATCTGCAAGATCTTATGAGTCAGAAGGTGACTTGTCTTATGTCTGTTTCTGAAGAGCAGTGGGTCTGGCACAGGAGATTAGGTCATGCTAGTTTGAGAAAGATCTCTCAGATTAACAAACTGAATCTTGTCAGAGGACTCCCTAATCTGAAATTCAAATCAGATGCTCTTTGTGAAGCATGTCAGAAGGGCAAGTTCTCCAAACCTGCATTCAAGTCTAAGAATGTTGTTTCTACCTCAAGGCCATTAGAACTCTTGCACATTGATCTGTTTGGACCAGTCAAAACAGCATCTGTCAGAGGAAAGAAATATGGATTAGTTATCGTAGATGATTATAGTCGCTGGACGTGGGTAAAATTCTTGAAACACAAGGATGAGACTCATTCAGTGTTCTTTGATTTCTGCATTCAGATTCAATCTGAAAAAGAGTGTAAAATCATAAAGGTCAGAAGTGATCATGGTGGTGAATTTGAGAACAGATCCTTTGAAGAGTTCTTCAAAGAAAATGGTATTGCCCATGATTTCTCTTGTCCTAGAACTCCACAGCAAAATGGAGTTGTAGAGCGAAAGAATAGGACTCTGCAAGAAATGGCCAGAACCATGATCAATGAAACCAATATGGCTAAGCATTTCTGGGCAGAAGCAATAAACACTGCATGCTATATTCAGAATAGAATCTCTATCAGACCTATTCTAAATAAGACTCCCTATGAATTGTGGAAGAATAAAAAGCCCAACATTTCATATTTCCATCCTTTTGGATGTGTATGTTTTATTCTGAACACTAAAGATCATCTTGGTAAGTTTGATTCCAAAGCTCAAAAGTGTTTCCTTCTTGGATATTCTGAACGCTCAAAAGGCTACAGAGTATACAATACTGAAACATTGGTTGTAGAAGAATCAATCAATATCAGGTTTGATGATAAGCTTGGTTCTGAAAAACCAAAGCAGGTTGATAATTTTGCAGGTTATGATATTGACATATCAGAAGTTGTTGAGCCAAGAAGCAACGCATCAGAAGCAGAGCTTCTCAGAAGCAAAGAATCTGAAGATCAAGTATCAGCTTCTCTGGAGGATCTAAGCATTTCTGAAGAACCATATGTCAGAAGATCATCTAGACTCATCTCTGGTCATTCAGAAGATGTCATTCTTGGAAAGAAGGATGATCCAATCAGAACAAGAGCATTCCTTAAGAACAATGCAGACTGTCAATTAGGTCTTGTATCTTTGATCGAGCCAACTTCTGTTGATCATGCTCTAGAAGATCCAGACTGGATAATTGCTATGCAAGAAGAACTGAATCAGTTTACAAGGAATGATGTTTGGGATCTTGTTCCTAGACCAGATGGATTCAATATAATTGGTACAAAATGGGTCTTCAGAAACAAGCTCAGTGAGAAAGGTGAAGTGGTAAGAAACAAAGCCAGACTGGTGGCTCAGGGTTATAGTCAGCAAGAAGGGATTGACTATACAGAAACCTTTGCACCAGTGGCCAGGTTAAAGTCTATTCGTCTATTAATTTCTTTTGCCACTCAACATAACATCATTCTCTATCAAATGGATGTTAAGAGTGCCTTCTTAAATGGTTATATAGATGAAGAAGTTTATGTCCATCAACCTCCTGGTTTTGAAGACTCTATGTCTCCGAATCATGTGTTTAAACTAAAGAAATCATTATATGGATTGAAGCAAGCTCCCAGAGCTTGGTATGAACGCTTAAGTTCTTTCCTTCTAGATAATAGTTTCACTAGAGGAAAAGTGGACACTACTCTCTTTTGTAAAACCTTTAAAAAGGATATTTTAATCTGTCAAATATATGTAGATGATATTATTTTTGGAACATCTAATGCTACACTTGGAAAGGAGTTTGCTAAGTCTATGCAGGCTGAGTTTGAAATGAGCATGATGGGAGAACTCAAGTATTTCCTTGGAATACAAATAAATCAAACATCAGAAGGAACATATGTTCACCAAACCAAGTATGTGAAGGAACTTCTGAAGAAGTTTAATCTTCTGGACTGCAAAGAAGCCAAAACTCCTATGCATCCAACATGCATCCTGGGTAAGGATGAGGTAAGTAAGAAGGTAGATCAGAAGTTATACAGAGGTATGATTGGATCTCTTCTATATCTGACTGCTTCTAGACCTGACATTCTGTTCAGTGTTTGTTTGTGTGCTAGATTCCAATCAGATCCTAGAGAATCTCATTTAACTGCTGTTAAGAGAATTCTAAGGTATCTGAAAGGTACTACTAATGTTGGCTTAGTTTACAGAAAATCTAAAGAATACAACTTAGTAGGATTCTGCGATGCTGATTATGCTGGAGACAGAATTGAAAGAAAAAGTACTTCAGGAAGTTGCCAATTTCTTGGAAGTCATTTGATCTCCTGGTACAGCAAGAAGCAAGCAACTATTGCTCTATCAACCACAGAAGCAGAATATGTCGCGGCTGCTGGTTGTAGTACACAGATGCTCTGGATGAAGAGTCAGTTAGAAGATTATCAGATATTTGAGAGTAACATTCCTATATTCTGTGATAATACTTCTGCTATATGTTTATCTAAAAATCCTATTCTTCATTCAAAAGCTAAACATATTGAGATTAAACATCATTTCATAAGGGACTATGTTCAGAAGGGTGTTATTTCTTTAAACTTTGTGGATACAGACCATCAATGGGCTGATATCTTTACAAAACCCCTGGCTGAAGATAGGTTTAAATTCATTCTGAAGAACATCAGTATGGATCTATGCCCAGAATGAGAAGATGAGAAGTTCTTATATATGAGTATCTTCTGAAATGAAATGTGATTTTCCAATCAGAAGTTCTGATTGAAATCTTTTAGAAATTATGATTCGGTTATTACTAACGTTTCATTGTCTAAGTTGATTCAGAACCTCTTTTAAAGCAAAACAGCTGTAACGTTTTATCTCGGGATGGTAAACCTGTCGTTACTATTCATGGATAAGCGCGCGTGCAGTTGAAGGGACGCCGACCATAGGTAACTGTGCCAGTCACCTCATTTGTCTTTATTATTTCTCCTCTTTTCACGCAACATTAAATGTTTTTCTTAAATTGCTTCACTTTATTTTCTTTAAATACTCTTCAAAATGGTTTTTGGTTTCCTATCTCTTTGTTTTCCTCTTAAAAGTTTTTTTTTCCTTCTCTCTCTCTCTCTCTCGTTTTTCATTTCTTCTCTCAAAACCTAGCGTTCACCCTAAGTCTGTTGAAGCTCCATGACTCAAAGGCGACAGATCTCTGTGCATCTCGGGATGGCTCTTCTAATACCGCTCAAGTCAGACTCTTCTTTGATGTTGTTATCAACTTTCATCCAAAGACAGAAGACTTTCTTGAGTTTTAGGAAGATATGCTCAACTTCTATGTTGAGTTTCTTGACCGAATGTTGTATTTTTTTTAATTTTTGTAGTCATTTCCTCTTTGGAAATTCTACTTTGTATTTGCTAGGAATGTTTTTCATCTTGTTAAAACATAGGAACCTTTTGTAATATCTTTTGATTATCAATGAAAAGTTTCTTTGTGTTTTACATTCCAGTAAATGTTTTCTTTTGTCGTTTTATACATCTGAATCTTTTTAAATATTCTTTTTGATGTTATGACAAAAAGGGGGAGAAGATAAATGATAAATGATTTGATTAATCTATCAGTTGCTGGGTAAAGGCTCCCACACATTCACTAACAAGAACTGCAAGTTCTATATGGTTTAAGTGTTTTGCAGGTACAGAGAAGTGAAGTGAATCTTCAGAAGCAAACATAAGAAGCAAAACCATAAGAAGCGTTATTCTGTAAAAGGAATAAGCTCTTGGAAACTGAAGCAAGCTGAGTGCTGTCAAGCTTCAGGAATCAGAAGCACGATCAGAAGCACTGATAATAGAATTTGATCTATATTTGTCTATTTGTTTTGACAAAATTCTATTTGCTCTGATACATATAATGTTATGGCTCTGATACATTATTTGCTCTGATACATGATTTCAGCCTATATGGCTCTGATACATATAATGTGTTCAAACATACATTTTATGTTCTAACTCGTTCATGCTGACTTTTGTCGTTTAGTTTCTGTTCTGTAACATTTCAGGATGTAGAGATGCTCTGATGATGCTCTGGTACATTCAACAATGTTCTGATACAAATCTAGCATGAAGTGATGTTGGTAGACATTCAAAGTTCTGAAGCTATCCGAGGGAAGCAGAAATCAGAAGATGTGAATGTTCTAAAAGATCCAGAAAATTCAAGTTCTGAAGCTGTCCTGAATGGAAGCAGAAGTCAGAAGCTGTGAATGTTCTGAAGATCAAAGAAATTCAAGTTCTGAAGCTGTCCACGATGGAAGCAGGAATCAGAAGCTGTGAGTGTTCTAAGGATCTAAAGAAATTCAAGCTCTGAAGCTGTCCAATGGAAGCAGAAGTCAGAAGCTATGAATTCTCTGAAGGCAGAAGCTTATATGATCGTCTCTACCGAAATAATCAGGGAAGTCTTTTATCAAAGTTCTTCGAGTATTTATTTCAGGGGGAGATTATTTATCTCAGGGGGAGATTGTTAATCTCAGGGGGAGACATATTCATATGCTTATGCTATAGCTGTGTAATTTGTCTTTTGCCGTCTACTCTTTCTGATCGCAAATTCATATCATTTATATATGTTTTTGTCATCATCAAAAAGGGGGAGATTGTTAGAACAAGATTTGTTCTTATCAATTATCTTAGTTTTGATGATAACAATAATATGAATTTTGCTTAAGATAATATGGTACTCTAATCCAATGCAATTTCCCTTTCAGGAAATATATATAAAGAGTACGCATAATTCAGCGCTCAGAAGTTGTGTCTCAAATGGTTCAGCATGCAACATCAGAACATGGTCTGGCAAGACATCAGAAGATGGTCGAAGCAGAATCAGAACATGGGTCTATGGAAGCATCAGAAGAACATGAGATCAGAAGCACTGAAGATCAGAAGATGGTATCACGCAACAGAAGCACTTCAAGGTCAGAAGATCAGAAGATGCTATGCACCAAGCTGTTTTGACTCTGATGATATTCAAACGTCGTATTCACAAACATCAGATCAGAAGGAAGTACAGGTGGCAGACTACGCTGACTGACAAAAGGAACGTTAAAGCTACTAAAGGCAACGTCAGTAGACACAGCGTGAACAAGGCTCGAGGTAGTTGACAAAAGCGTATAACATTAAATGCAATGCTGTACGGAACACGCAAAGCATTAAATGCACTCAACGGTCATCTTCTCAACGCCTATAAATATGAAGTTCTGATGAGAAGCAAGGTTACCAATTCTTAACAACTCTGAACAAAAATAAACTTGCTGAAACGCTATTCAATCAAAGCTCAGAATCTTCATCAACTCACTACATTGCTGTTGTAATATCTTAGTGAGATTAAGCTTAAACGTTAAGAGAAATATCACAGTTGTGATTATCGCTTTTAAGAAGCATTTGTAATACTCTTAGAATTACATTAAGTTGTAAGGAACTAGAGTGATCGTGTGATCAGTATACTCTAGGAAGTCTTAGCAGTTGGCTGAGCAGTTTGTAACTAGAGTGATCAGGTTGATCAGTAGACTCTAGAAAAGTCTTAGAAGTTGTCTAAGCAGTTGTTCCTGGAGTGATCAAGTTGTGATCAGAATACTCTAGAAGACTTAGTCGTGGACTAAGTGGAAAACCATTGTAATCCGTGCGATTAGTGGATTAAATCCTCAGGTTGAGGTAAATCATCTCTGCGGGGGTGGACTGGAGTAGCTTCGTTAACAGCGAACCAGGATAAAAATAATTGTGCAATTTATTTTTATCGTCCAAGATTTAAAGTCACACTTATTCAATCCCCCCCTTTCTAAGTGTTTTTCTATCCTTCACTTCCAACTACACATGTAACAGCATAATACATAAGAAAATATGGTTAGACAATCACAAAAGCCCGTATTAATCACAAGATGAAATGAACATCAGACAAAGCTAAAAACCTTCTGCTTTAAGGTCATAATCTCCTCATGACTGACACCAACTAGCATTCCCTTTTTTAGTTGATCAAGTTCTAGTTTGAGAACAGAAATTTCTCTCTGGAATTTCTTAATTAGAGACTTTTCGTCAATGATCTGCAACAAATAATTCCACCATGAATCAGGAATCTCAAGTATATACTTTAATCTAAATAACAAAGCATAATAACCCTTCAAAGTAATAGTCATAATAACCCTGTCTTTAAATAAACTTCAAAGAAACAATAAGCTTCTCTTCCAAATTCCAATTAATCACTACCTTCATTTATCAAATAAAGCAGCCTAACATGAAAAGCAAATAAAAACAAATAAACCCAACATCAATCCACAAATTAAACATCGAGACATAAGTTAGTTAAAAAGACCAAGTTTAAGACACAATTACCAATCTCAGCACCAAGTCCTCGCATCCCCGAAACCAGAACACTAGAGGCAAAAAGTCTCCTCATAGTCTCGCGACCATACACAACAAGCTGACGGCTGTGCAGATTCTCGTCAATCTCCTGGGGTTTCGAATTTCCAAAAGCCATAGTCGATGCTGCAATCTGAAGTGATTTAGTTAGATAAAATAATGTACACATAAAGTAACAAGAACGATAACAATGGCACGCACTTGCTCAATCTCTGACTAAGAGAACGTAGAGCTGCAGGCCTTCTTCCCCATCCTGTCACACTTGGTTGAGAAACTTCTTGAGAAATCTGCCTCAAATGACGTAAATCCTGAATGACAATTGCAGGGTTACAAAACAAGTTAAATTGTCGAGCTTAATAAGGCCTAATAAGATACCTGCTTGGCAACACATCTGCTCTAACAAAATGCGGCACTGGAGGCATACTAGGACCATTCAGAATGTTATTAAGTGATCTTTCATACACAATCAGTTCAACTAATTGTCATCACAAAAAAACCATAGCCACTAATACAGAACTGCAATTCTGAACATAACTCACACAATTAGAAAAAACAGATAAAATGAAGTCCCTCACAAAACCAGTTCAACTTTCCAATTCACCATACAGAC
Source organism: Vicia villosa (assembly GCF_029867415.1). Classification (NCBI taxonomy): domain Eukaryota; kingdom Viridiplantae; phylum Streptophyta; class Magnoliopsida; order Fabales; family Fabaceae; genus Vicia; species Vicia villosa. The sequence goes on along the minus strand of NC_081181.1, from coordinate 185,123,442 downwards.
CTGTACATGCCACAGAAGAATCATCTCCCGAAGGTTCTTTTTCACGACATTATGCAAGCCTGGTGTCGCGGGTCAAAAAATGATCGCCACGAAATGGTACCAAACAGAGTCGCCACCAAATTTTATTTATTCCAAAGGGAAAGGGAAAATATTGACAAAACCCATGGAAAATGAAAACAATGGATAAGTTGGTCTTCGCAACCAAATTTGGGTTCGGGAGTCGGTTAAGCAAGGGGAAGGTATTAGCACCCCTTACCTCCATCGTACTCGATGGGACCCATTTAGTTGTTTCACAATCGAGAGTTAGCTTAAGTCTACGTTTATTTCATTAAGAGAAAAGAATTTTTTTTTTTGGTTTTTTATTACGGAGAAAAAAGAAAAGATTTTTTATTATTATGCTCGCCAAGACGTTTGTGTCTTGTGCCTAAGTATTCCCAATGGGGAAAGTCAGAGCAATCGTAGTTTGAGGACTACGAAATTATATATTTTTATTTAATGTGCTCGCCAAGACGTTTGAGTCTTGTGCCTACATATCTTCAATGGAAGAATCAGAGCAATTGTAGTTCGAAAGAACTACGAGTTTGTTGATTGATTTTAGGATGGATGATTGCGGACGTTTAGTAAAGTGTTTGAGCATAGGTGTTCACCTAGCCCGTCCTTTACCCAAGGTATTCAACAGGAGCGAGTCCCTTGTCACTTGTTGTCCAAGTTTAATTAATGTATTTTAATTCAAAAGATCAAGGTATTCAAGATGTGTTCACTTCTTGTCACTTGATCTATTGATTTGATTAATGTATTTTGATTAATGAAAGTCAAACTTTTGACTTTTTGATTCTTGATTGATTTTCTTGATTTTTCTTGATCAAATGACTTCTCATATTATATATGGATGATTTAAAACTTCAAAAGTCATGGTTGACCAAAATTCCTCAAAAGTCAATGGTGTTCTTGTACAGTTGACTTTTTCAGTCGAATCGCGTTTCTGGAGATTTCAAATGAAACAGGCTACCCTCACCAAATGAATGGTATGAATGAATCACATTGAAGCATTAGAGGATATTGAGCCATGGTTTGAGTTGTGGCACCATGTCCTGATTAAAAAGTCAGTTGTTCAGTGAATTAGGTCAAAAACCCTAATTGTCGACCTGATGAAATTGATGACTGTGGATCTTGAATTGAGACACAATCTTCATTGGATATTGTCATAGGGATTATTTGAAGATGATTGAAACCTTTGATTGACTTCCTGGGGATTTTTAGGGTTTCCCAAATGTGATCCCTGATTTCAGTCCCTGATAGTTCAAAACCCTGATCTGAGGATTTGTCTGATCAATCTTTGTGTAGGAGATGTTATGAGCCAATGGATTAGGTCAAAATGATGCACTTGAGGTCTTGATATCATGTCCCAAGTCATTAGGTCAAATCCTGAGCAAAAGTCAGGAGTATACTGTCTTCAGTCAAAACCCTAATTCAGTCGATTCAAAGCTGTTGAGCTTGTTGAAATGAATCTCTGAGAACCAAATGTTGATTATTGATGAAGATGATTCATTTGAGATGAAGGGAGAACAAAACCCTAATTGATTGTTACTTGTACTGATGAGTGATTTCTTGATTAAACCCTGCTGAGTCACAAATAACAAACACAAGCTATGTAATTTGTTAGTGATGCAAATGATGTATATGCAATGATATGAGGTGGTATCTTAGGTCAAAAATTGGGGTATGACAACTAAAACCAGAAAAAGATGATTTTCGGTAAAATATTTAGGCCAGTTTATTTCGGATCCCTTTGGTTAAATTAGTTTACATACCGATATCTGATTAAATTAGCCAGACATGCTTTTTAGTTCAATCATGCATAAACAGTAGTGATTAATAAATTCAGGCATAATCAATAGTACACAGACAGATGGCATGCAATATTAATGAACTTTTTGGTCCCTCTAAATATTGCAGATTTCGTTTTTAGTTCCTCCAAAATTTTCCTTTAAGAAATCGTCCCTTCAAAAAATTTCGTCTAAACTATTGGTCCCTAACGTCACATTTGCTAGAGATTAGCTACGACTTTAGCCACCGATTAGCTACGAAATTTGACGTTAGGGACCAATAATTCAGAAGAAAAATTTTGAAGGGACGATTTCTTGAAGAAAAATTTTGGAGGGACTAAAAACGAAATTTGAAATATTTAAAGGGACGAAAAAGTTCATTAACCCTAAATTAATTAAAACTGTTATAAATATAAAACCTGGAATTAAAGCTACTGGAATAAAACTTGAACTTGAAAATACTTGAGTACGGATGCTTGAAAGTAGAAAATAAAACAATCGAAAAAAGGAAGTCAAATCTAACGTAAGGTGAGATTGATCTAGAATTGCACAACAATTTCCAATGTAGAAATTGATGTGCGAAAAGAAAAAAAACAAAGACGAACTATTGAAAACCTGAAAGCTCTAAGTACTGGTTTGCCGGGAAAAAAACTCGGAACCTTTTCGTTGGCCTCAAACGTCCTTTTTTATAATGTCTTGTGGTAACTTCATTTTTCTCCATTCCTCCGTTCCTCCCTTTTCTCCTCAAATATAGGAAGGCTTGACTTGGTTGGTGGAGTGTAAAACAGAGACGTGGGTCTTCAACTCAAAATATCTTTGAACGAGTCTTGAGACGGGGGTCTCAAGTGGGCTGGACGTTGGAGACGGTCATCTCCTTTTGGTGACGTGGCTTTGGCTTGTTTGGGCTTTGGGAGACGGGCGTCTTTGCCTTGGAGAAGAGGGTCTCAGCCCCTTCGTGGGCTGGGCCTCAAATATGGCTTTTGTTTCGCTTTGCACCTCCAATTCTAAATTTCTTCACCTCTTCTTTCTTTTTTCTTTTTAGTTGATTTTCTAAATTTCTTCTTCTTTTGACAAATAATTTTCACACGAACATAATACCTGAAACAACGAAAAATACCAGCATAATACTAAAATAAAGTAATTTAATTAAACGAAAATACTAACATTATTCATGAGAATCAAATCAAATATGCTATATAAATGTGTGTTATTAGTTTTTCTTGTAGTGTGACTTGGCCCAAATAACAATCTTTGTTGTACCAGCTTTGACCATATCGTCATCTAATTGTTATATGAAAATTGTTTTTAATAAAATTGTACTAATTTAAAGTATGTTTCAATATTAATTTAATAAAACAGTTTTTAATCAATATGAAACAAACCTTAAATGAAAGACTAAAAGTGTGTTTCACCACGTGCATACTAAAATTCACTTATTCTTCAATTAGATTGAAACTAATCAAGAATAGTCAACAATGTTGAAAGAAGCTACTGATAATTTTGGAGTAATTGCATGAAATTAATAATAGCAAGAGATTTTGTACATGAGAGGAAACAATTTGATTTCTTCAAGTAGTTTTTAAAATTGAGAATACCAATATATCGTTTTCCCACAATAATGAAATAGAAAAGTTTAGAATTTTTTATCCTTTTTTTGACTAGGACACTTTTTCATCCTTAACAATATTTTTTAAAATTCTTTCACAATGAATCCACACATGAAAGTTGACAATTTATGTTCTTACTTTCTCTTTCACATTGTTGGACTTTTCTTTATGCTTTGTGTTATAAATAAACACAAATCAGATTCAACAATAAAAAAACATACCAAGTAACTAAGATGGCGCAAGTTAACTACAAACAAGTGATTCTGGATGATTATGTTACTGATTTTTCTAAAGAATTAGACATGAACATCGTTGACATTACCATAACTCTTAAGGTTTCAGAAGGTTCCAATGATTTTGTTCTGTTAAAAAATATCTACTTGTCTTGAAAACCATACATGCGAGGACTCATGAACAAACCACAAAGAACTATCAATCCTCTTGCCTACAAGGCTACACCCCTCAATCTGTAAGTCAATATACTTTTCTGAGCAAAACCCTTTTCTTTCTATGCAAAATTAAGCCATAAAGTAGGTTTTTTTTATGTGTAATTTCAGCCCAAATACTTTTCAAAATTGAGCACACTGATGTTCCACTTTCTTACTATACTGGAATTCTTGGTATGTATTCAACGATTACACTCAAAGATAAGCAAACACCTTGATAACCATTTAAAGTAGTTTATAACAAATAAGTGAAACATAAATCTGTACATAGCAAAGCACCTCCTTGACAGAAAAAAAATCATAATTTTGAACAAATTCTATATGACAATAAAGTTACCATAATATCTTGACAAGTGAAATTCGTTTAATGAGTTTCACACAATTTTCAGAACATACAACACACCTAATTTTTATAAATCGAACGATGGAAAAAGGTATGAGAAGGGGAAAATCTTCGATTATAGAGCGGAGGAGATTCCGGTGTAAAGAGAGAAACAATACGAAGATTTAAACACGGGCGATTTTATGTTGATGATCAATGTTGAAGATTGCGAGGAGGAAACGTCGAGAGAGGAATTGAGGTAATTAATGTAGAGAGGCAAGCAAGCTTGAGCAGAGAGAAAGAAACGCGAGAAACCCTAAACCCTTCGTTTTGTGTTTTACCTTTTTCATTAGTTTTCAGTTGTTTTAATTTTGTTTTCTTTAATATTTCCTTTAGCAGCGCTTTTTAGGAAGGCCTATGGCAACACTTTTATGAAGTGGTTTCTAAAAAACGTCCTTTAGCAACGCTTTTCAGAAGCGCTTTCTAAAGTGTGGCATTTAGTAGCGCTTTTTAAAAGTGCTCTCTTATGTATTGCTTTTAGAAGCGCTTTCTAAAGTTAGTCTTTAATGGGGCTTTTTCTCAATTTACAATATAGTTTTAATTTTTCTTTTGAAATTATATCAGCACTTCAGTATAAAAGCGTTGTCTATGGTGTGTGCTAAAAACTTATTTTGGCTTAGTGACTAACTCACAGGTGAAATAAATATAGCAAACCGACTCGATCAAATCCTCACTAAAGGCATAGGAGATCTCACTAGATCAATAATCACCCCGTTTTAGACAAATTAATATTTGAAGGGAATCTATTACACAAAATAATTTAGAAGAAGACCAACACTTTAGAAGGAGCTTAATGTCCCAAATAAGGGGAAGAATTTCTCACAAAAAAAGTTGACAAAAAAATAAAAAAATTGAACATGATAATTTACACATGAGTGATTAACAATTCACAATTGTGAATAACTATTGGTTCACAATGAAAAACTGTTGATTTTTAAACAAATTTCTACATTTTGACATCCTCTCACTAATTTGATTAATGATGTGTATATAATTAGTTAATACAAATTATAATTTGATTGATATATGTCATAGGTTGTGAAACGATGATTATTTAAGATAGTTATAGTTTGGTTATTGAGTGATCTAAGATCAAAATATAAAATCTTATATAAAAATTAACTTTGGTTATCGTGTGCTATTTGTTAATATGGTGCGAATTTTGGTTAATGATTTCTCATACATAAAATATAATTTTAAATTATAAAATAAAATTAGTTAATAGAGTAAAAATTTAATTAACACAATTTAAAATTTATTGTCTAAAAATAGTTAATCATATGAATATTCTATAAGTATTTTGTGTTTTTTTTTTCAGCATAGTATGCTTGGTTCACAATAATATTTTTTTATTTTTTTATTTTTATTGTAACATGTTTGCATGCATTCCACGAGGAGCCAATCATTAATCTTGTTTACATCATATAACTTTTACCTTGTACTAGAACGTACAAATATCATAAGAGAATGCACTCTTGTGTTTTCTGATGCATGTGCATGAGGACACATCTTAAAGAAGAAGCTACGTGTAAGCTTATAATCCTCGTAAAAAATGTACTGTTGTATTGGTGGTTGCATAGATAGGATTGGGTGAATTTTCTTTTTGATGGGAGGGATTGGGATATTAGAAAATACTTACAAAGACACACACCTATAACACATGAATTTACACACAACCAATCACATTTTATATTAAATAAATAATAAAATTAAAATTATCTCTCTCCTCTATTATCACTACCACCCTTTATGTTGACAATTAAAAACAAAATTAAATTTTAAATAAACTTAAATTCTCTCTCTTCTTATTGGTTGTTCCTAAATATATGAATTTAGGTTCGTGTCCATGTAATAATTGCTCTGAGTGAATTTGATTGTTGGTAATTTTGGTAATTTTTTCTTTTTTTTTTTTTTAGATAAGCAGCTCATGTAATAGATTAAGTGAGTACTAGGGGTACTCTAACCCTTACAAGAGAAAACAGAGCAAACCAAAAACAGCCAACTAACTATGCACATAGGTGTGGGTTTTGAAACCACTCATAGAAATTACAAGCAATTCTATCTTTGGCTTCCAAGGCAAGCCACCACCACGATTGCCAAAGGATCCTAAAAAACAATTCTTCCGAATCGAACTCAGCATCATTAAATATTATATCATTGCGTTGCACAGTCTAAATTAATTATTTTCTTTCTAGTTAAATAACTTATTTTAATTATTTATTGACCTCTTTAATAAATACATTATAGTTACACATTCATAACAATAGTAAAGTCATACACTCCTCTCTGAAAAATATATATATATATATATATATATATATATATATATATATATATATATATCAAAGTTTTCACGTATATGTTACATGATGGCGTAAAAACTTTCTAAATTTTAATCAATACACTCATTCTAATCGTTATGGTGTGAATTAATTATAAGTTTTTCTTGAATATCTATTAATATTGTTTTGTTACAATCATTTTAACAATCACGTTCGCTTTTTAAAATCATGATAGAAATTAAGGGAAAAAAAATATCACCCGTGTGAGTTTTAATTTCTTTAAAGAAATTTTGGTATCCATGAAATTAAGTTGAGTATCGATATTTTTAGTGTAAATTATATTAAAATTTTAATTTAATTTAAATAAATAAAAATATGAGATGACAATAAATCATAATGTTTGATTGGTTGAGGGTACTGTACCCAACTAAATTTATGGGTACCAGAGTGTTCACTAATTTTTTTTTATATTTTTTCCATGGTTGAAAACAAATGTAACTAACTAATTGTAAATGTTGACTAAATTCTGATAATAATTGGTGATCATATAAAATTGATTCTATTTAAATATGAGAAGGATACAAATAAAAAATTGGTAATATAAAATTGATTCTGTTTAAATATGAAGAGGATACAAATAAATAATTGGTGATATAAAAATGATTCTATTTAAATATGAAATAAATATAAAGTTTAATTACGTTGGAATGCACTTTAAATATAAATATAGAAGTAACTTGAATAATCAGTTGTAAAATCATAATGTTCAATTTCAAACATAAATAAAGTAAATTTTAGAAAGAAATTAATTATATTTTGCCAGAACCACCATAATAGAAACATGCAAAGACAAACAAAACAGGTGTAAGGAAGGAATTAATACACTGTATTGATTCCATTTATTTTATTATTTCAAGCTTACATAGAGCAAGTCTAGCTAGCTATAGCTAGCTAGTTAAATTGAACTCATGCAACAACAGACTTAATTATTCCAAAGGAAGTAGGAAGAAAAATAAATTCAAAAGGGTCTTTTGGGTCCTGTTCAGCCAAATACAAACGTTTTCCAATTTCACCAAAATGATGATACCTCCCAATATCATAACAAGCACCAGATCCATCAAGGCAAAATTCAAACTGATAACCCTTTCCATATTTCAAGATACTGAATGTGCCAGAAACTTTTTGGAGATCATTATAGTTTCGATAATCACCAATACCAAGACAAGATTTATGAATAACGTTATCAACAAATACTATCCATTTTGATGAATGAGCACAATCAGGCTTCTTAGTAACTTCAATCTCAAGTGGCGTACTTGTGAGGATTTGTTCAGAACTGTTTTTTAAATTGGTAAATTTCAGTGATGTTTGGAAGGAAAATAGTCTGTAACTTTGTAGGACAGTAACTTCACATTTGGAGTTACCGGTTTTTTCTAGTTCTATTCCACCACCAGTGATGCCGCGACCAGAGGAAGGGAGAATGTAGTATTCGTTACCTGCGATAAGGGGTTTACCCGATAGGTCAAGTACTGGCTCATTATCGTCATTTGAGAAAGCTATAGAAAGATTGGTGATGAAAACAAAGAGGAGGAAGGAAAGGGTGAGAGAATAAACAAGCTTCATGATTGAGTAATGATAGTTTTGGTTGTGTTTTGTCTAGTCTATATAGCACTATAACACTGTTGATGTCTCGTGAAATTTATTTAATAATCAAAACCTCATCAATTTTATTATTATACATAGTAAAACAATAAAACAGAAACTTCATTTAATGTAATAAAAAATTTAAGGTGGCACCTATTAAATTATATTTTATAGTCTTTCATTTTCTATTGAGTTTTTTTGGACTTTTCACTCATATAATATATTTTTATTTAATATTTCTGTTACAAAATCAATATATTTAATAAAAATCAGTTGTTTTTTAGATTTATAAGGGAAGCAATTATTTTCTACAAATCTACTATGTTTATATTCCACTTATTTATGTTATGAAAATATTTTTTAGATTGTTGTCGTCACAAAGTCTCAATTCTTTTTAACTCTCTACACTCATGTTAAATGGGGTATGAGTAAGTCATTTTAATTTTATTTATTTTATTTTATTTTATTTATTTGTTCAATTGTATTTTAGATGAATGTTGTATTTTTTTTTCTTTTCTGAGTAACACGAAGCCGTACAATCATGTTTCCATTTTTCTTTTAATATTTTTCTATTACAAATTAATAGATTTAACTAAAATTAATACTTTTCATTTGTTGACCTCCACTTATTCTTGATTGGTTAAAGCAATTTAAGATATTTAAAGGAAACATATTTTTAATTTTTCTAATTTCTACTGCTCTTATTTGAGCCAAGATAAAAACATCTCATACTTAGATTTATCTTCTCTATGTAATATCTTTAATTTCCGCAGTTTGTATATGAAAAAAAAACTCATTTTTTTGTCATCAAATAAATTATTTTAAGAATTCTATGTTTTTCTAATCTTTTGACGGTTTGATTATTTTTTATTTTAATAATTTTTTTATAAGCTACGGCATATGAATAATTTTTTATTTTTTATTGTTTGATTTAATTTTAATTTTATATATTTTGCATGTACATTTACATTTATGGTCTAATTTTATTCAATAAACTTACATTAAGATTTATCTTTCAATCTTTTTTTTTTATAAGCAATGTATTATATTAACAACAGCACCAGTAGTGCAAAATGCATCATTACAATTGTTCTGTGGAGTAAACCACCAGACTCAAACCCAACTTTCTTACATGAAATCAAACCTACATTACAGGGCCTGAAACATTACATAGACATATAGATTAAGGGATAGTTATACCAGTCATAAAATGAACATACAACCATTTTTCTACAACCTATTGCCATCCACCACCATGAGTACATCTTCACTTTGTGCACAAGATCCTCCAAGTCTTCCATTGCATTTTCAAATAAGATTGCATTCCTATGTTTCCATGCACACCAACAAACTGCAGCCCAAAGTGAGGCCGCTCTCTTCACCGGACAGAACCGTTTCAGGTTATCCACAAACTGCAAAAGATGGTTCCCACAGTCCACGATAAAATCCACATGAATTCCCAACCACCGGTAGATGTTTATCCACACTGTCCTCATTTTACCGCAATCCAAAAAGAGGTGTTGGACGTCTTCTATTGCTGAACAGCCTAGCACACAGCAACAATCTTCATTGACTTCTATGATGTTTCTATGTAGAAGTTGCATACGAGTCGGAATTCTATCTTTAAGCATCCTCCACGCAAAGACCTTGACCTTCGATGGCATCCAAGCATTCCAAATTAAATTGATGGCTGCCCTATTTTCCTCCTCCAAATTTTTCCCATTATCACCACTGAGATCTTGTAGCTTCAAATAATACCTTTTCACCTCAAAACCTTCACACCCATTCAAAGACCAGACCAACCTATCATTTACACCAGCTTTCGGTTCTACTTCATTCAGAATAGTCACAAGTTCCTCCAGTTCTTGATGTATAAGGACAGTAGCCACTTCCTCCCTAATAGGGATGTTCCAATGCCAATCTGAATTTATTCTCCCTCCCATCATAGCCACGGTTCCATCAGTACATTGTAAGCTAGAGAATAAGTTTGGGAAAACATACCTGAGGGGTCTCTGCCCAATCCACCTACTATGCCAAAACGAAGTTCTATTTCCATCTCCTATTTTGCTGGTCAGATGTTGTACAAAACCAGAATTCTCCACAGCATCACCTATCAGCATCAAATCCCTCCACCAGACTGATTTGTACTTTTTACTTGATTGTCTAATCTTAAGAATTATTCTGTTATGCAAGTTCCCATATCTTTCTTCAAGCAATGCCTTCCAAATATTATTTTCTTCAGTAACAAAGCGCCACAACCATTTGGTTAGAAGAGCTCTATTAAAAAGCCAAATATTCTTTATACCCAAACCACCCTCCTCCTTTGATTTGTTGACCGTCTTCCAGCTTATCCAGTCTATTCCTTTCCTCTCCAACGAATGATGCCATAAGAAATTCCGTTGAAGCTTTATAATCTCCAGGTGCACTTTTTTGGGAACTTTGAAAAAAGAGAGATAGTAGATAGGAACATTGGTAATTACTGAGTTTAGCAAAGTAACCCTGCCACCTATAGATAACAGCCTGCCAATCCAAGGGTTGAAACGTGCCTTTAAACTTGCCAAAAGGGGAACCCAAAAACTCATCCTCCTTGGATTATCGCCCACAACCAAACCCAGGAATTTAAAAGGAATTTTATCAAGCTTACAGGTTAAAAAATGACATGCCGCTTGCATGAAATGCTGCTCCATCCCCACTGCATAAAGTTTACTCTTCCACATGTTTACCCGAAGCCCTGAAACCATCTCAAAGCCAAGCAAAATGATCTTCAGCTCCCACACATTCTTCCAGCTGCCTTCTCCCACCATAATTGTATCATCAGCTAATTGTAAAAGATCATAAGAAGCACCTCCTTCTAGTTCATAACCTTTGAAACCCCCACGATGAATTAATTGTCTTACCATACCCGCCAAACCTTCAGCCACGATAGCAAACAGAAATGGCGACAACGGATCGCCTTGCCTCAATCCTCGATTTGCTTTAAATTCAGATGTTGGGCTCCCATTTACTAGAACTGAAATATTTCTTGTGAAGACCGTAGCTTCTAGCCAGTTTAACCACCTCCCACCGAACCCCATTTTGCTAAGCATTTCCTTCAAAAAGTCCCAATCAACACAGTCGAATGCCTGCGCGAAATCTACCTTAAAGAGAATGCACGACCTTTTTCTCCTTATAGCATGATCAATCAGCTCATTTGTTACCAGAACCCCGTCCAAGATCTGTCTCCCTGGAACAAATGCAGTTTGGAAAGAAGAGATGAGCTTACCAATGACTTTGCGTAACCTGGCAGCAAGCAGCTTTGCAATGATTTTGTTTATGCACCCAATAAGGCAGATAGGCCGAAAATCATTTAAATCTTGAGGGTGGTCCACCTTAGGAATAAGGGACAGAAAAGATGCAGTGAAAGCTCTAGGTAAGCGAGTTTTAAGATAGAACTCCTGGACACACTTAATCACGTCTTCGCCTACAATCCCCCAACATTTTTTGATGAAACCCAGGTTAAAGCCGTCTGGCCCAGGGCTTTTAAGGTTATCACAATTGGCAATAACATCATAAATCTCTTCCTTTGAAAATGCCTCCTCTAGAGCCAAACTTTCCCCTTCAGTCAATTTGTTGAATTCTACCCCTGCCAACTTCGGTCTCGGTCTAGTAGTTTTAGTAAATCTCCCCTCAAAATGTCTCTTCGCTTCCCTTTTTACCGCCCCAACCTCCTCAATGTAGCCATGTGCAGTTTTTAAGGCAACCACGGAATTGTTCCTCCTTCTGTTTTTGAAAACCGAGTGGAAATATCTTGAATTACAGTCCCCTTCTTTTATCCACTTCAACCTAGATTTTTTTTAGCATACTCTCCTTGAGGTTGATGTTTCTCCAAATATTCTCTTGCACTTGCTTTCTTTTCTCCCAACTCTCGTTGCTCAGCTGATTCGTTATTACCAAACAGTCGTCTTTGATCCCATCAAGCTCCTCTACCTCTTGTTCAATTTTCAAGTCCACATGGCCGAACACATTAGAATTCCACCACCTTAATCTTCCTTTCAGGTATTTAAGTTTTTCTTTGAGTATATATGCCCTGGTTCCAGAAATCGTGCAGCTATTCCATTCCTCCTCCACAAATTTTAAGAAGTTTTCGTGTTCCCACCAACAATTGAACACTTTAAAAGGTTTGGGCCCCCAGTTCGAGTTGCTTGTCTTAATCCAGATTGGCCGATGGTCTGATATGTCCCTCTTACCAGTTATCTGCGCTACTGCTTTCCATTGGTTTGCAATTCCTTCCGTTAATAGAAATCTGTCGATTCTACTACGTGCTTTCCCATTTGAGTTAATCCAGGTAAATCTGTTTCCAATCAGAGGCAAATCCACCACTTCCATAAGTTCAATGAACTTAGAGAACTCTTCCATTTCCACCCTACTAGACAGATTCTTCCCCATTCTTTCCTCTTTTTTTTACTGAGTTAAAGTCCCCCCCTAATATCCATTCCCCTGCAGGCATATTATGTTTCTTATCCAGCAAAAACTTCCAAACCAATCTCTTCTCTGCCAAATTGCAAGGTGAGTAGATATTTATGAAATAACAATTCCTGCCTTTCCACTCTGCATTAATTCCCAACACACCTTTTCCTTTGAAGCTAGAAATAGGGTTAATAATACCTGATTTCCAAATTGTAAGAACGCCCCCTGATGCACCATCTGAATCTAAGGCCGACCACTCGCAATCCGAATTACCCCAAAAACTTGTTGCCAAATGAGCTTCCATACTTTTGATCTTTGTTTCCTGGATGAAACACAAATCTGTCCTTGCCGAAGCCAGGACCTGACACACCCTTCTTCGCTTGGCCGAACCACCACCCCCACGAATATTGAATGATCCAATATTCATGGGATAACCGTAGCAGACTCCTTTGGTTTCGAACTGCTTTCTCTCCCTTGCTTCAATCTCCCGAACAATTCCTTCGAATACCTCATCATCCTCCTCACCTTCAACACCTAAATCCTTTATAGAGCTCCATACTTTTGCCGGTAATCCATCCAAAGCCCTCCAGATTCGCTTGTTGCCTTGATTGATTCCTGAGCCCCCAACAGAATTCTCACTGAGAAGACCACCTTTAGTTAGACTATCTTTCGAATTACAAGAAATAGCATCTCCCGGTGAGGCATTTGAGGCAAAAGGTACAATAGGGTTGGACTGAGAGTGAAGAAGTGCAGAGAAATAGGAAGGGGCAAAAGGTATTTTTAGGTTTTGATAGACTTCTTCAATGGGAACTACTTTTATGGGCTTGAGGATGCTGGCAAACCCAATGGACCGTGACGGTGATCCAGAAATAGGGTCCGAATCATCAGAGTCCCCCACTTGACAAGTTAAGCTACCGTTACCTGGCCCCACCACTTGTTTCCTTTCTTTTTGGAGAGGACCCACCTCTGATGTTGACTTGGTATCCACCGCACCTTCAATAAATGCTCCCTTACCATCAGCTTTTGATTTTGACTTTATAGCTACAGTAATAGGCGTATCTTTTTCTAAACCTCCCTTTTCCAAGAACCTTCCAACTTCACACGTAACACACTTGCTTTGTATTGGTTGGGTACCAGTTCCAACGCCACCTAGGAGAGAAGTGACATTATGATTGTCGTCTTTTGTCAAATCGACATTATCAGCCTCAATATCCGTGCTATCTTCTTCTTCCCAGGATTCGCCCTCCGTCTCCGATGAGCCACTGAAACATTCACTCGCATTTTCCGGCACCACGATTCTTTTAGGACCATGTACATCTTCCACTAGTTTCACGCTATATACTTCATCGTTAACACCCACGTTGAAACATTCGTTTAATGTTAAGGTATATTTTGTTCGGATCAGGAACCTTGCAACATCCAGTTTCGATAGGTTTTTCGTTTCCTCATCACAACAGACGAAAGTACCCACCGGTTTTGATATGAATTCAAAGAACTCCTCCTGCCAAGCATGACAAGGTAAACCATAGCATCTCATCCATGTCAACCTTTCATTGTCTACGTCCGCCGGTGACCAAGGGTGAATATCAGAGAACCATTTCAATATTAGCTCAGATTCATCCGTGATCATCCTTTTTATTTCACCCACCTCCATTTCTTCCATGAGACACAAGTTTGCTCCCATAGGTGTAATCTTTACCCTATAGCATCCTTCAGCATGAAACGCCGCCTGGACGACATATGTTGACCCTGGATTCTCCACGACACCAACATATGCATCTTTGAATCTTTTCATATGGCTTTCTTCTACCTGGAATTCAAGATGAGTGAACTTAGGCTTGGGTTCATGATTGTTCCACCCTAACAACGGCCTATTCTCCTTCGCTAGCTTCCTGAACGTGTTTGACTTTAGAACATCTGCATAACTTCCTCCTATATTTCTTGGGTTTCCTCGTGTGCTTCCTACATCTTTTCTTTCTATCTCCTGCACCCTATCTCTCTTCACCCCACCATCCATCCCTCTTTGGAATCTTGGCACGTTTGCATGGATCTTTCTTCCCTTGATGATGATACTGTCTAAACTTATCTCCAGTATTCTTACATCCTCTACCTTCCTGTATCTCACGAAGCCATATCTCCTCCCCCTCTTGTCTCTTCTCGGCGGTATGACTACCTCTACCACCAAACCAAAGTCTTTGAAAATATCAAACATCTTTCAATCTTAAATGTAAGTAAGTTTTTACTATTAATACCCTATTTTTATATATATATATATATATATATATATATATATATATATATATATATATATATATATATATATATATATATATATATATATATATATATATATATATATATATATATATATATATATAATATTGAAAACTTACTCTAAATCTTAACCATTAATTATCATTAATTTAACGGCTTTAATTAATTTTTTATATAAAAAAATATTTCCAAAAAAAAAGATTAAATCATTAATTAAAAACGTTATATTAATAAAAATTAATGATTAAGATTTGGAGTAAGTCTTTTACATTTACTCTTAGAGTAAATATATTTTTCATATATATATATATATATATATATATATATATATATATATATATATATATATATATATATATATATATATATATATATATATATATATATATATATGTATATATATTTTCTTTGGTTGAATGCAGAAACTATATCCCACATTAATATCCAAAGAATAGAACTCAATACTAATGGAAAAAATGTTTCCCATTCAATCATTACTATACCCCTCTTATATTGTCTTACATTTCTTATTTATCTTCCTCAATTCTACTATTCCTATACCCCTTTTATTTTGTTTTACATTTTCAATTATCTTCCTCATAAAATATGACATTTAATAGACAACACGTTAATTTTTTATGAAAAAATTAGGTATAATTCAAAAACCATGGACATCATATATATATATATATATATATATATATATATATATATATATATATATATATATATATATATATATATATATATATATATATATATATATATATATATATATATATATATATATATATATATATATATATATATATATATATATATATATATATATATATATATATATATATATATATATATATATATATATATATATATATATGATGTCCATGGTTTTTGAATTATACCTAATTTTTTCATAAAAAATTAACGTGTTGTCTATTCATTTAATATTAAATGTCATATTTTAGTATTATTTATTAATAACATTCCACTTTTAATTATAAAATAAAATATCTTTCAAATATGTTCAATTTCTTAATTAAATTTTAATAATTATTCATCAATTTTATAAAAAAAAACTCAAAAAAAAGTTTATTTATAAATTCAGAATTTTCACGCTAAATAAACTTTCATTTTAATTTTTAAAATTATAGTAAAATAATATTTCTTATTTTTTAATTATCCTAAAAAGAAATCTTAACTTTTTTATAAAAAATAAAAGACCATTACGTTTCACCATTGTAATTAGTTTAATTCTATATTGTAAATTTACTTTATTATTTAGTTTTCAATTATAAATAATTACTAAATTTAATTATAGTATAAATATTTTTTTAATTCATAAATAAAAAATATTAATCAACTTATTCTTTACTAATAATGACTCACTTTAATCATATTATAAATATTGTTTAAATTGAATATCTTTTTATTTATCGCTAACAAATATTAATCAACTCAACAATAAAAACTAAGATTGACCATTTACTTGGAAATGCAGAATGGTTCCAAACATTCCAAGATGCTTTTATGGAGATCCTTTTGCCACACATTTCGGATCATGCCCCTATTAGAATCCAATTTGAAGACAGACTTCCCAGGAGAAAAACTATATTCAAATTTCTTAATTGTATTACTCTTGATCCTTCTTATGCACAGGTTGTACAAGATAGCTGGAATTATAATATTCAAGGGACTGCCATGTATAGACTTTGGAGCAATTTGAAGCTAATGCAGCTAGCTTTAAAACCTCTCATCAGGAAAAATACTGATATACAACAGCAAATACAACAAGCCAGATTGGATCTGAAACAGGCCCAGGAACAACTTAATCAAAACCTGTATGATGACAACCTTAGGGAGCAAGCCAAGAGGTATTCTGAACAAGTTATCCATCTGAACCAGATTGAAGAAGCTATGCTTATGCAGCGATCCAAAATCACTTGGTTGCAATTGGGAGACAATAACAATTCATATTTTCATGCCTCAGTCAAAGAGAAAACTAAGCAAAAGGGAATCCTCACTCTCATGGCTTTGGATGGTAGAGTACTTGACACCCCTGAACAGATTGAAGATGAGATTTTGCAGTTTTATACTAATTTGATAGGGACTTCTGCTGGGTCTCTAAGAGGTATTGATATTACTGCAATTAGAAGAGGAAAGATCCTGCCAAGAGAGTTTGCTCAGTCTCTCATTCAACCTATTGAGGACAAGGAAATCTGGGAGGCCTTGATGAGTATAGGTAATCATAAAGCTCCAGGTAATGATGGATTTAATGCATATTTCTTCAAAGTATCCTGGAATGTTGTTAGGCCTAGTGTTAAGGAGGCTGTCAGAGAATTCTTTAATGGTAACAAGTTATATAAGGCCGCGAACTGTTCATTGGTTACCCTGATACCAAAATCCTCAGAGGCAAAAATGGTCAAAGATATGCGTCCTATAGCCTGTTGTAGCACTGTGTATAAGATCATATCCAAAATCCTTACTACAAGGCTTGGTAAAGTGATTTCTGCTGTTATTGATGATAGCCAGTCAGCATTTGTTCCAGGGAAGGTTATTCATGATAACATTATGCTGGCGCAAGAGTTGATTCGAGGTTATGACAGGAAAAATATATCCCCCAGATGCATGATCCAAATGGACATACAAAAGGCGTATGATACCGTTGAATGGACTGCGCTTAACCAGATCCTAATTGAACTTGGATTCCCCCACAAGTTTGTTACTTGGATAATGGTTTGTGTCACAACAGTGTCGTACAGGTATTCTATAAATGGTACACCAACGAGAATCCTTAAAGCCAAGCGAGGACTGAGACAAGGGGATCCGGTGTCTCCACTCCTATTCGTCTTAATTATGGAATACCTTCATAGGTTACTCCAAAGTCTTAATGTGGAACCGAGATTTAAAGTTCATCCTAAATATCAAAAACATAGGATCACTAATCTTTGTTTTGCAGACGACTTACTACTGTTCTGCAGGGGTGATCTAATGTCTGTCCAGATGATGATGGCAAAGTTTCGGGACTTTTCTGCTGCTACAGGTCTAGAGGCCAGTCCTTCGAAATGCAAAGTGTATTTCGGGGGGGGGGGTAATGTAGATGAGCAAGTCAGAATTCAGCAGGAAACTACTTTTGAAAGAGGCAGTATGCCCTTCAAATATTTGGGGGTGCCCTTGGCCAGTCGAAAACTGAGTATTAATATGTGCCAACCTCTCCTTGATAAAATGCTATGTAGGATAAATCATTGGAGTACCAGGCTGTTATCGTATGCAGGGCGCTTACAGTTGATTCGAAGTGTTATTTTCGCGATCACTAATTACTGGATGCAGATTTTCCTATTGCCCAAAAAGGTTCTTAATCACATTGATAGTCTCTGCCGCAGGTTCCTCTGGACAGGAAAAGACATGCCATCGAGAAAGTCTCCCATCTCTTGGGACCATATTTGTGATTCGTGTGCTGCCGGCAGCATGAATTTAATTTCTCTAGCTGAATGGAACAGAGCCACTATTGGGAAACTGTTGTGGAATTTGTGTGCTAAGAAAGATAAGCTTTGGATTCGATGGATCCACTTCTACTACATTAAGCGTAATAACGTGAATACGTACCAACCCAAAGCCGATAGTTCCTGGATTCTGAAGGCAATGTTTAAGCACAGAGATGTGTTGTGTCAGTCAGCACTTTGGCATGAGTTTCAAGCGACTGGAAAATATGATACGAGCAAGATGTATCGCATGATGAGAGGTGATAAACCCAAAGTTGCTTGGAGGTCCCTTATGTTTAATAACCATGCTAGACTGCGAGCCATATTTACTCTATGGATGGCGTGTCAAAACCGATTACCCACGAAAGATAGGCTAAGTAAGATTGGGATTTTAACCGATGGTTTGTGTGCGTACTGTGAGCAAATGGAAACAAATCAGCACTTATTCTTCGATTGTGCCGAGACTAAGAAAACATGGATTCAGCTTCTTACCTGGATGAAGATTCGACATACTCCTGGGGATTGGACAGAAGAGGCTGAGTGGATTTGTAGCCAAACCAAAGGGAAAAGCGGACGCGCAAAGCTATTGAAACTAGCAGCCACTGAGATGGTGTATGCTACTTGGAACCAAAGAAACAAGATGATTTTTCAGAATGGAAAAAAGGAAGACTTGAGAAGTGATTACATCAAGGAAATTATTGGACACAGGGCTGCTTTAGATATTAAATTGGCCAATTATTGTAATATGTTATAGTTGGCTCTAATTTTCGGTATTTTGTTTTTCTTGTTGGACTTGTTGAGATGTAGCCTGGATCGATAGATCGGCATTGCTGTAATTGCGTTTTGGAATAAAATTTCTTTTGCTCCAAAAAAAAACTAAAGAAAGGTTTTCGCAAAATAAAAATTTAGGAGAAATTCATACCTATTAATCAACTCAACAATCTCACCAGGTCAGTAGTCACACCTATTTTTTTGCACAAATTCATACTGGGAAGGAATCTATCTTACAAAATAATTTAGGAGAAGAACAATACTTTAGAAGGAATTCAGTGTTCCAAATAAGGGGAAGAGTCAAATTCTCGAACGAAAGAGATGAAAAAACAGCAAACTAAACATGATAATTCACACATGAATGGTTCACAATTCACAATTGTGAATAACTATTGTTTGACAATGCAAAATCTTGATTTTACACAAATTCCTACACATACACCGTATGCCATTATTCACAAATATGATGAACAGATGAACAGTTATATTCATAATTTTGACTTTAATATACCTCTCTATCTCTATCGATCTCTCTAACAATTTTCATTAATAATATATAAATAATTAGTTAATACAATTTATAGTTTGGTTATTATGTGTTATGATATTTAGTCATAAATTGTAAAATAAAATTGATTACTTTAATGTAAAAGGATGATTATTTAATATATAGTTTATAGTTTGATTATTGAGTTGTCTAACATTGAAATATAAAGTCTTATTTGAAAATTAATTTTGATTAATGGTGTGTTAAAGGTTCATCAATACAGCTCAAAATTTACTAATGATTACTCAGACAAAATAATATAATCTAAAATTGTAAAATAAAGTTGGTTAAAAATTTGTTTAATACAATTTATAATTTAATATCAAAAAGTAGTTGATATTATATATTTTATTGATTAATAAAATAATAAAAATAATTAATAAGTTATATATGTAAAATAAGTGATTAATAAGATATATTTTTTGTGGTTAATAAAATGGTGAATTGATTAAAAATAATTTTATATTTGTCTTAAAAATATTATTTTTGAAATGAATTTATAAACAAATTATTTAATTTTAGTAAATTTGGAAAACAAAAAACATTGTTAATGGTATAAATTTTCTATCAGTATTGTGTATATTTTAACATAATATACTTGGTTCACAATAATATTTTATTTTATGATTTTTATTCTTATTATAACAATGTTTGCATGCATTCCACGAGGAGCTCAATCATCCATCTTTCTTAAATCATACAGCTGTTAACCTTATACGTACAAACATCATAAAAGAATGCGTTGTCGTGTGAGCTTATAATCCTCATAAAAAATGTGCTGTTGTATTGGTGGTTGCATGTCGTATTGGTGGATGCATGGGTATGATTAGGTTAGCGGTGGCAAAACAGGCCGTCCGTCCTATCTAAAGTCCGTCAAGTAAAATAGATATAAAAATCATGTTTGCTCCACCTAGGTGGCGGGTTGGCGGGAGGCAGATTTGTCTGCCTATTTTTTAATTTTTTTTTCTTTCATTTTTTTAATAAATTAATAATCTTGTTTTATCTTTAAATTAAATTTTATCACTTCTTTTTTAAAACAATTTTTTATAAAATATTTATTAAATAAATTTTACCTAAAAAAAATACATATATTTATAAAAAAATATATAAAATAAAACCAACAAAAATTTGAATTACTAGAATTAACTTTAAAAAGATGGACTTAAGACGAATCGAGCTTAATAAATAGGTGATTCAGACTTTTGCAGGCGGCAAACTTTGACGGGACGAGTTTAGGCGGACGGCGAATTTTGACGAGCCGGACTTTGGTGGACGACAGACCCAAAATCTCAATCTATCCTACTATTTTTTGACGGGTGCGTAGGTCGACTTGACGGACCACCAATCTGTTTTGCCACCTTAATAAGATGGGATGGAATTGGGTGAATTTGATTTTTGGTAATTTTGACAACTCTTCTATACCTCACTCTAAATTAATTATTCTCTATCTAATTAAATAACTTAGTTTAATTTATTTATTAACTTCTTAAATAAATATATTAAAGTTATAGTCATAACAATAGTAAAGCCATTCAATCTTCTTCGAGCTATATGTGCACGATATAAAAACAAAGTTTTAAATAGCAGTCGCATGCATATTGCAATCGCGTAAAAACTTTTATAATTTTGATTGATATAAGTATTGTGATATTTATTATTATTGTTGTGATGTAAATTAACCATAATTTATTTTATAACATAAAAGGATAAAAATAAATAAATAAATTTGATATTGTTTTATCGGAATCATTTTTGCAATCGCAAATATTTTTTCAAACCATGATGGAGTCTAAGGAAATAAATTTAAAAAAGAGTGGACAATACAAATGTTTTGAAATACTTTATTTTTATAGTTTTTAACTTTCTGGTAAATTTATTTGATGTTTTTATTAAAACTAAAAACAATTAAAAACGAAAATTTCTTTAGCCACCTTCCTATGGGGGTCACCCCCAGCGAAAAACCCAAATTACCCCTGTTTCAGAAATGAACTTTCGAAGCTTTGATTTTTTTAAAAATATTTCCACAATTCGGAAGTGCATCTCCGAAAACACCTCATGGGGGGTGTTTTCGGAAGTGCATCTCCGAAAATACCTCATGGGGGGTGTCTTCGGAGATGAACTTCCGAAAACACCTTTGTTCAGATTTTGGGGGGTTTCGAAAATGCACTTCCGAATTATGCAGAAACAGAGATTTTTTTTTATGTTTTTCTTAACAGTTTCGTATTTTTAATTAAAGGAAACCGGAAAATAAAATAAGCGACATATAAAGGTGAAAATACTAATATGATAAAAAAAGTAATATATACAAGCCGATCCAAATCCAAATAATAATAATAATGTGCTAAAGATACAATCCGAAAACAAAAAATAAATAAACCCGACCACTACTGAGTGTGCCTAACCCTCTCTCCCTGGGACCTCCTCTGCCGCCTGTATGTCGCCGCACGGCCCGCATCAGTGACGATCATCTCCATCACGGCGACTTCCTCTGGACCGCCCTGCTGAACGACACCTCGATCCAACGCGTCCCGCCCAAGCATCTCTATCCGCTGGCAGATCGGCATGAGATCAATGGCGTGGTCATCCTCGGCCTGCTGGTTCTCCAGGATCTCCTCGTGTGCTGGCCTAGGAGCGCCGGGAACGTCGGGTCTCAGAAGAGGATGTGACACCCGGTAGAACCATGTGACGTATCCCTCCTCACTGTGCCAGTCCTGGGTGACCCGAATGCGACGATACTCCTCCGGTACCACATGATGCTGTCAGTCCTCCCATATGGCAGTGAGCTGCACTCGGGTCACTGTGTCGGGAGCAGCCTCAAAGGGTGACCTGGGTATCCGCTGCACGAATCCGAATTGACGCATGCACCACTCAGGGAGATACCGGACCATGATGCCGGTCCCGCTAGGGGTGGGAATAGGCTGGGCCGAGCTAGGCTTTGTCAAGCCTGAGCCTGGCCTGCTAAAAAATTCAAAGCCTAAGCCTGGCCTGTAGCCTATCGTAGGCTTATTTTTTTGGCCTGAGCTTGGCCTTTTAGAAGGCCTGATTGGCCTGTTAGCCTACTTAAAAGCCTATTTCATTTGAACATTTGTAAATAAGTCATTCAACTCAACTTTATATAGACTAACAAATTAAAAGATCAGTAAGATTAAATGTTTGTTTGCATTGACTTATTTGAGTTTACCTAGTATATAAATTTTGTGAAACTATTTGTTTGAAAAAACTTATGGAAGTAACTTATGACATTGTTCATAAAATTTTTTTGCATCTTATTTTCATAATTTCTTTAAGATAACTAATATTTATTTTTATATTTTAATTCAAAATACAAAATACAATATAATATTAATAAAATTATTCAAATTTATTTAAATAGGCCGGCCTCATAGGCTTAAAAGGCTTTTTATATGGCCTGTGGCCTAGCCTTTTTAGCTAAATAGGCTTATAAAAAAGCCTAGGCCTTTTCTATTTATGTAAAAAGCTTGGCCTGGCCTTGGCCTATGTAGGCTGGGCCGTAGGCCCCTGTTAGTCGGCCTGGCCTATTCCCACCCCTAAGTCCCGCATGCCAACCAGCCTGAATATAGAGCAATGCCGTCAAAGGGGACAATCTGAGCGTAGTCGCTGAACGACCTCCAGGTGACGTCGTCGTGCATCGTGCGGTCCAGGTATCCACGGTATGGTCCCACCGCATCGTTCCCCCTCTAGAGAACGTATCTGGCGGCCCTGGGCATGGCGTCCACGTACGCAGGATCGATGTGAAAGCCGTGGATGCGGGAGAAATAGGAGATGATCCAGCTCTGAAACAGAAACACGATAATGTATTAAAAATAAATACGAAACATAAATAAATACGAAACAATTAAAATGAAACGTACCGTAAGTAGTGTGCAGGATCCGACCAACTACCTCGTCCTCCAGTTGGAGGCCTCATTCAGCTTCTGGTAGAGGTATGCCAGAGTAGCTGCCCCCCAGTTCCACTGGTGAACGGTATCCAGGTCCATGAAGTAGCGGAGGTAGGTCACGTCGACGTACCTTGCACTCTTGTCCACAAAGCAAGCAGCGCCTACCACATGCATGTACCAGCACCGGAGAGCGCAGCCGCGGTGGTACTGTGTGAATAGCTCGTCACCTGCCTGCTCGGCATCGGCCGTCGAGTTCAGGTGGTGCTCGAAATAGCGGCTCAGTGTGGTGAACCGGACATGAGGCCCAGATGTCGTGATGCACTCGAAGTCAGCAACTTCGGGCTCCATGCCTAAATAGAGCGCCATCCACTGACTGGCCTCGACCCTCTGGATCCGGGAGTGGGTCAACAGCGGCCCCCTGATGGGCAGGTGGAGAAGACACTGCACGTCATGCAAGGTGATCGTCATCTCCCCCACCGGCAAGTGGAAAGAAGACGTCT
This sequence comes from Vicia villosa, assembly GCF_029867415.1. NCBI lineage: Eukaryota > Viridiplantae > Streptophyta > Magnoliopsida > Fabales > Fabaceae > Vicia > Vicia villosa. The sequence continues at coordinate 185,099,336 of NC_081181.1, read as the reverse complement.
CCTTGTGCCAACGCTCCACAAATGCCCCCTGCATGCCGGTGCTGATGGTGGTGTACCCCGTCATGCAGAGGCCGCTAAGTCCTGAACCTCGCACCGCGTCGTTAAACCACTCAGCAGCTGGTTTAAACAGACTGAAAATCTTCCGGGCGTGATTCACCATTTTCAACAGCTCTCTCCTGTTACAAAAAACAAACAAAAGCATATGTTAAATAGACCGTTAAGAAAATATTGAATAAACGTCTAAATTATAAACGGTTAAATTATAAAAGATACCTCTCCCTCCCAGATACGCCGAGCGACGTGATCGTGGTAGTTAATCAGCACGGAAGTGTCAAAGGGCCCTCCCGGATAGTTGTCCTCCTCCTCATCCTCCTCCCCGGCTGGAGGGTCAACATCCGGTACCCCCTCCGGCTCGTGGTAAGGCACTGCCGCCACCTCCTCCTCCTCCTCCTCTCGCTGGCGGGAAGAAGATACCCGAGCCAGCCGACTCCTAGATCCTGAAGTAGATGTACCCTCTCCCATATCCACGGGAACTCGCACACGTCGTCCCCGGCCCTACCCCGGTCCCTGTGTCGACGCCAGCTGCGCCGCCGCCCGCTCGCGTCTAGCCGACGCAGTCTGGGTCTCCCTACCCTGTCTGATGCGTGCTGGTTGGTTGCCTGACATGTTCCTGTAAATAATTGAAATCGATTAATATGCGATACAAAAGAAAAAACTAAAAAAATTGAACTTTTGATACAATTCAGAAGTTCATTTCCGAAACTGGGATGGAGGTGTTTTCGGAAATGAACTTCCGAAACACCCCTGCGAGGAAGTTTTCTGCAACTTCCATGGCAGACCCCTAAACCAAACTTCAAAACTACTTTTGCAATTTCTAAACACCCTAAATATCAGTACCAACCTACCCCAATGTGGTTTTTGCAATTTTTAAACACCCTAATAGAGATTTTAATAATAGATCTAAAAATTGAAAAAATTCAAAAACTTACCAATTGAAGAGATTAGGATGACTTAGGTTGAGTTTGGGAAGCTTTTGGAATGCACACTTGCTTTTGCACACTTGCTTTTGCAGAAATTTTTGAAGAGAGGAAGTTTGAAGAAGATTTAAGGTAAAATGAATGGGGGAGGGGGGCTGTTTTGCTTAATCTGCAAAACGCGCAATATTTCGGAAATGAACTTCCGAAATGTTGTTTTCGGAAGTGCATTTCCGAAATAAGACAATTTTTCAAAAAAAAAAAGGCGCTTTCGGAGATGCATCTCCGAAAACACCTTTTTCTTGCATTTCGGAAATGCATTTCCGAAGTCAGGGGTAGTTTGAGTTTTTCACCAGAGGTGGACTAGAAGGTTGGGAGGTCTATAAAGAAATTTTCTTAAAAACACTAAATATCGACACATCTTTACAGACCAAATCATCTAGGATACTTTCAATACAATTTTTGTTTGAATATTTTATATTTAAATATTACTTAATTATTATATTTAATAATTATTAGGTGGAAAAATACATTTATATAAATTATATTAGCTATTTATTAAATTAAGAAGTGTTCGAATAAAATTTAAATGACTACTTCCTCCATCCCACAATGAGTGACTCAGCCCACCATTTCACGCAGATTATGAAAAGTGAATAAAATTAAGAGAGAAAAATATTTTTATTATAATATCCTTACTATGTATTGGGAATGGTGAAAGTTTAATTTATTAGAGGGTAAAGTTGGAAAAAATATATTAGAAATTGAAATAGGTCATTCATTTTGGGACATCATTTTATTTCAAATGAGTCACTCATTGTGGGACGGAGGGAGTAATTAGATATTTATTTAGTAACATTAAAAAGGCGCCTTTTTATGTAACACCCCGATATCCGCTGCACGCATCAACCGTGTCGGCCAACCGAGCATGTTACCGGCTTAATCAATAATCCCCCTAGGTCCGCTTATCGGCTGCCCAGGAAATATTGTTTTTGCCTCCCGCAGGAATCGAACCACGTACCTAGGGGTTAAGTACGTATTCATAGCAATTCCTGCTACCAATTGACCACTAGCTCAAGTGGTAGCAGGAATTGCTATGAATACGTACTTAACCCCTAGGTGGGCCTTTTTAATGTTACACCCCGATATCCGCTGCACGCATCAACCGTGTCGGCCAACCGAGCATGTTACCCGGCTTAATCAATAATCCCCCTTAGGTCCGCTTATCGGCTGCCCAGGAAATATTGTTTTTGCCTCCCGCAGGAATCGAACCATGTACCTAGGGGTTAAGTACATATTCATAGCAATTCCTGCTAATTCCTGCTACCAATTGACCATATGGTCAAGTGGTAGCAGGAATTGCTATGAATATGTACTTAACCCCTAGGTACATGGTTCGATTCCTGCGGGAGGCAAAAACAATATTTCCTGGGCAGCCGATAAGCGGACCTAGGGGGGATTATTGATTAAGCCGGGTAACATGCTCGGTTGGCCGACACGGTTGATGCGTGCAGCGGATATCGGGGTGTTACAACTACAGTGGGCGCGACTATACTATCCAAAAAAAGTATTATATGTGTGTACGTGTTCCCCCTACAAAGGCAAGGAGACTCATAGACTCTAGTAGGTATATTACACGTTTTAGAGTGGGGACTAGATAACGGAGGCAAGTAGCCCTGTATAATGGTTTTAAGACTGTTTAGGGGACCAACTCACGTGAGGTGAGAGGCCGTGTTATTGGCCGGCGGTATTAGGTCATAGATAGGCGGTTGGAGCATGTCGCGGCCGGCAAAAAACACTTCGCCACCATATTTTCTTCATTCTTAAGGAATAGAGGAAATAATGATAAACCCTAAAAAGAGAAGGATAAGACGGTCATCGCAACAAAAAATGGGTTCAGGCGATTTGAATTATTTAAAAGTTGCTTGTGAAATATTGATCGAAAAATCCTGAATCCATGTACAAATTAATAAATTAGATAAAGACATATTTCTTTGATTTTATCTTTTTTGATGATGAAAACTAAAAAGAAAGATTAAGTCAAAACTAAATAACCTAGCAAAATACCACCACCACGAGTCTTTCGTTTTCGATTACGATTATCCCTTTTGTTGCTTGTTTGTTGATGTTGGATTATGAATTCTCTGCTATGATTTTGTTAGATTGATCTTGCAAAGAATTATTTTGGCAAGAATTTACAATTTGTTTGTATTTCGAGGTTTGAAATAGCGAAAGAGAGAAGAAATAATTTGAGTTTAGTTATTTTATATATATGGTATTGATATGTGTCGAATGGGTTTTTTATTTATTTTTTATTTTATATACCATGTGTCTATTTATTATTGGATGTTTATTGTATTTGAAAAGTCAAAACCATTATTTTTATTTTTGTTGTTTTTTTTATATTGAAAAAGAGAGGCGTGGCCTCATTTTAAATCTTTTTTTCTTTTTTTTATTTTATTTTTAAATGTGAGATAATGGGGCGCAACCCCCATTTAAGACTTTTGATAATTTTTAAAAATTAATTTACTATTATTCTTTTTTTTAAAAGAAAGTTTTAAATTAAATTAGGGTTCTTTAGTTGGGCTTTGAGGTTTTCAGCGTAATGTTTGTTTTCTAATTCCTACTCTTATGACACTCCTACTTTCTAATTAACACTCCTCTTAGATATTATTTTCCTTTTATTCATTTCGGTAATAAGCCATTTTTATTTAGTGAAATTATTTTATTAATTAGGTTAACTATTTAAGGGTTAAATATCTCTGTAATGTTAGCGAGTTTTATTTTTAACTCCTGTAAAAAAAAATTTATTGATCCCCCTATCTAATTTTGATTCCATCAACAAATCCCCCCAATTGATTAGTGGCATGAAAGATTCTATGGTTTTTTCCAATAGTTGTCACGTATTACAATTTATTTTTACACAAGGCATTTTGATTAAATTTTATGGCCACTGGATATATAGTTTTCAAAAAGCCCCTTGAAATTCTTAGGGTTCATCAGTGTTTGTAGAAACTTCATCTGGGCAGTGCGAAGACGTAGGCTGCGAAGACGAAGTAAAGGCTGCGAATACTGTTGATAATGTCTCAGGTAAGTTTTTCGTACACTCCTTCCACGTTTGTTGGTAATATAAGGGCATATGAATATGGGTTTTGAGAAAAATGAAATTCCATCTATTTTCTTAATAGGGATCAGGGCATTTTAACTTCACCTGTCACCATGGGGGCACTACTACATTTTTGATCAATAATATCGCCTATTTAATAGCCTTTATATTTAAAATGCTATTAAATATGTAACCCCAAAATATTTAATTGCGCTTTTAGCACGGGCGCTATTATTAGTTAGAATTAAATAAAAATTATATGAATTGATAATAGCGCTTTTCTCTCAAACACTATCATACACGAAATAAAATTAATAAATTTTTTCTATGGCCTTTATTAATAGCGCTTTTAATACGGGCGCTATCATAACTTAGAATAAAATAAAACGCTATCATAGATTGCAACTCTAGTTAAAAATTAACGCACACCTATGATAGCGCTTTATCATAAGTGCTATCTTTTATTGAAATATATATTGATATTTTATAACAATGAAAGGCCAACAAGATTCGAACTCAGGTTTGGAAGATAATATTTTAACTCGCACATGTGATAGCGATTTACTAATTGCGCTATCTTATATTGAGATAGTTAAAACACAAAAATTAAAAATACTTAGGCATGGTTCAAACACATAACCTTTTAATTGCTCAAAGAATTCTTATCCACTAAACTATATATATATATATATATATATATATATATATATATATATATATATATATATATATATATATATATATATATATATATATATATATATATACAGGAAATAACAAATTGATTAAACCCCAATTCATTCGGATACACATCCCGCTCTCTTCATCTTATTTTTCTGAAAGTTTCCTGCTAGGTATACTTTCTGTAAACCCTGAATCTATTACCCACTCACTTCATTTTCTTTTTTCGAAAATTTCCCATGAGCTGCTACATCTTTTGTAAACCCTAAACCATGAATTGAACTATTACCTACTCTAAATCCATTTTCGTTTCCGTTTCAAATCGACAACAACTGGAGTAGAAGGTCCTTGGGTTTTGTGTTGTGAGGATAATCAAACCTAACTCTAGCTTCTGAATCTTTGTCGGTTAATCTACACACTCTCTGTGTTTTCATTCTTTTACGGTTCGTTCATCCCCTCTTTCTCTTATATCATACATAGATTGATTGATTGATATTATCTTCATATTCTGATCTAATTTTGTTACACAGATTTAACAACAAGATCGTAACTTTTGCAGGATCTTTGTTCTTCTATCTACCTCCATCTAAGTATATATATTTACCCTACGTTGTTTGTGTTTTTCAACATAAATGTTTATTCTTCTGGTATTATCTTTTCTTAATAGAATATGAATGTTTATTTATTGCACAAGGTTGTTGTCGATTACGAGGGGATTATGTTGTCAATAATACTCGTGCCGCCGATTGTTTTTTGTTGCAAAACTGTTTCGAACAGCTGTGTGTCGGTTCGGCTGTCTATTATTTGCTGTTTTTTGTGCATAGGTGGCTGCAAATCGTGTGCGGTAGAATAGTCGTTCAATAGGTATTACCGTTCTGTTTATTCTCGCATCTTTGTGTTGTGCAGTGGTGGTTTTGGAACATCCATAATAGTCTTATTTGCTGCATCTTATCCAGCCCTGGCATATAAATTTTTCGGTATATGCCTACAATTTAATTTGTAGTTTATGTTAGGGAGCTAATAGATATAATAATGAATGAGTCTGATCAGTATTAAGGAGTGGCTGTACTGCTTATGTTTGAAGCGGATGAGAATTTGACAATGAATATTCTTTGATTTCCATTGTGTTGGTGCTACTTAAATGATGATTCTTATGATAAAACCATTTTCATAGATATTCTCATCCTTGTTAGTGAAGTCGTGTTTGCATATTATGCTGCAGCATTGTTTGGAATGGCATATGGTGATGCTCAAGTTGTGTCCATTGGATCAACACTTGCAGCTTTGGAAATTTGTGCCAAAAATGTGGTGGCACGTTAAGAAGGATGAGAATATATTCTCCTCATATACATAAAATAGACCCTAAGGATTTTTTACTCAAAAGACTGATATGAATGTAGATAAATTTAGACTGATATGAATGTAGTGGCACGTTTAGACTGATATGAATGTAGATAAATTTAAACTCAAAAGAAGCTATAGTGTCATGACATTGTTTTTGATACAATTATCCTGTATATTGGACTGCATGGAAAGACTACAGATTAATATGCATTTTGACTTCCATGTCAAAGAGATTATCCCTTCATTATTTACTTCTAAAAAATGAGATTAACTTAGAGATTTAGCCCTTTATTATTTACTTATAAATAAAGAGATTAACTTAGAATAAGAATACGATGCTTTTGCTTGGAAATAAACATGTGTGATTAGGTGGTGATTCCAAGTTTGTTAGAGAATGTATTTCATTTTAAATGTTTCCCTGAAATATATTTGTACTAACAGTGGCACTCACCAATATTTTATTTGAACAAACAGTGGCACTTTGAACCGAAAATTGAACAACTCAATGCTTCTCTGAAATAATGGATGCATAAAGATTAAATAGCATATTCTTCTCTCTATCCCATTAATTAATAGTATAAATAAATATATTCATACTAGAGTCTTATTTGAAACATGGGTCCTCTTATTGAATGGTACACAAATATATTTGTTTTTCATTCTCAAATTATATTGTTCTATGTGCCTACTAATTTAAATCTCTGACTCTTACCTTAGATGTTAATTTGGGTCTGTTACTTATGCCAATAATTATTAATGCAATAATGTAAGTGAATTGTTTCTTATTGCATCTTATCTTTTTCATTTCAGGAGTTTTGGTAAAATCACTTCAATATTTTTCAGTCAAAAATTGTAGCACACGGCTTCTTACAAATTAGTAAGTTCTTAATTTCTTATCTTGTATCTGTTTGAAATGACATAAAATGTTACCTTTAAACTATTGGATCTCATGAAAATTTATGAATAGAAATTTGGCAATTTATTAACTATTAATCATCAAGAAATCGTTTTAAAATAAGAAAGTAATAATCTGTTATTGTTTGTAGTTGTGAGTTAACTATATTAGAAGGAAAAATAATATAATATAAAACCAATTTATTTCTTCTCATCCAAATTCTGCCAGGAAGGAAAAAAGTACGAGTTATAACACAAAAGATACACTAAAATCTAGATATTTTTTTCTTTCTATTAGAAATTATGGATTGGAAATGGATGTTTGCCAATCAAACCTCGAAAGAATATGAAGATGGAGTGAAAGAGTTTGTTAGATTTGCTATTGCTCATGCAAAAGACACTAGTAAAATCAGATGTCCTTGCTTAGAATGTTGTTATGACGTTGTTGGTGCTGATGATTTGATGGATCACTTGATATGTAATGGAATCGATAAAAGTTATACTTGTTGGACAATGCACGGGGAAGAAAAAAATAAGTCTACTAATTTGAGAGACACGTCAACTCTTTTCGAAAATGATAAACAAGAGTTTGATCGAGTCGAAGAATATGTGAATTTAATTGAAGAAGATCTTCGTGACTGTCCAGATATGTTTGAGAAATTAGTAAGTGATGCAAAGAAACCTTTGTACGATGGATGTACTAAATTCACAAGATTGTCCACGATCTTAAAATTGTATAACTTAAAAGTCAGAAGTGGATGGTCTGATAAGAGTTTCACAAACTTGTTAACTTTGTTGAAAGATATTTTGCCTGAGAATAATGTGCTCCCAAGTCGAACTAACGAGGCTAAGAAAATGTTACGTTCTATTGGCATGAGTTATGAAAAGATACATGCTTGTCCTAATGATTGCATATCACTGGATATGTGTCCCAAATGTAGTGCTCCGCGATATAAGAAAAATAAAACAGCTCCAGCCAAAGTGTTATGGTATTTTCTAATAATCCCAAGATTTAGGCGCATATATATAATTAATTTGTGACTAAATAATATTTTATTTGATACAATTTAAGTTTATTTTTTATATGATATATTGTTCATATTTGCATTTTTGGAAGAATATTAGTTTTACTTATTAATATATTGAACACTCAAAAAGCATGTATAAAAAAAATGGATACGTATAAAAAAATATTTTATAAAATTTTTTTTTTTACATATAATAGCGCTTTTTAAAGAAGCGATATTGAATGTATCAGTCTTTAATATATCATATAAGATATCGCTTGGCAAAAAAGCGCTATTACATTATGGAATTATATTACACATAATCACAGACTATGTTAGCGCTTGAAACAAACGCTATTAAAAATGTTCATTTAATAGCGCTTATAAAGCGCTATTATAAGTGGTGAATTTATAATAGCGGTGGCTTTAATAGCGCTTAAAAGCGCTATCAAAGCATAAAAAAAGCTCTATTAAATAAGCTTTTTGGCGTAGTGGGGTGAATTTGTTAGGGACAATCGAAATGAACCCGTATATAGAGGGGAGTTGAAACAAAGGTAACTGGGGTACACGCTGTGAGTTTTACAATGGAGAGAATTATGAAATTGGTTAGTGAGCTGGGATATAAGGATGGTAGAATTAGGGTTTAGATAAAAGTATTGGAGATTCAAGATGGATTTATTCATATAAGAAAAGATGATGCGTTAGACTTTGCTTCTTACTTCAGTTTAATGGGTATTGGTGGGGATATATTTGTGGAACATGGATAGGAAAATAGGGAAGATGATGTAGCCAATGGTCCGGGAATGTTAGAAGAGGAGTTTATTGATATTTTAGATGATAGTGAAGATGAAAGAGCCATGAATATTGATGATGGCTTTGAATTACTTGATGTTTCTTTGCCCATCAGAGTAGATGCAAGTGCTAGTCAGCTTTTTGGTAGGTCCAATAAGAACATGGATGAGGATGACTACTTTAGTGATGGTCCAATAAGAACATGGAAAGAGCATCTTAACAAGGACTATAAATTTAAGTGGGGTATGGAGTTTAATTCACTTGTTGACTTCAAAGATGCTATTCGTGAGTGGTCAGTGGTCAATGGGAGGGAAATCACTTTTGTGAAAAATGAGAGCTATAGAGTAAGAGTAGAGAGTAAGGCTAAATGTGGGTTTTTGTCTTATGCTCTAAAGTGGGACACAAACTCACCTTTGCTATAAAAACACTTAAAGACACCCACACATGTGCTAGGGTTTTGAACAATAGATCTTCCAACTCTAAATGGGTGGCCAAACATGTGGTGAAGTGCTGCAAACATCTTAAACGGTCAGGATTAGTGACATAATACAAGAGATAAGGAAAACAAATTTCCATTGGTATAAGTGTTGCAAGAGCTTGGAAGGCCAGGATGATAGCCAAGAAGGTGATTGAAGAAGATGCTGGTTCTCAGTATGCATCCATATGGAGGTATGCAACTGAGTTGACAAGGGTAAATCCTGACAACACAGTCAAGATTAATGTTGAAAGACCTAGCCCAACCATACAACCAAGGTTTGGCTCCTTGTATTTTTGTTTTAATGGTTGTAAGAAAGACTTTATAAATGTATGTAGACCTTTTGTAGGGGTTGATGGGTGTCACTTGAAGACCAAATATGTTGGGCAACTACTAATTGTTATGGGTAGGGATGCTAATGATCAATACTTCCCTTTAGCATTTGGTGTGGTTGAGAATGAAACTAAAGAGAGTTGGAGATGGTTCTTACAACTATTAATGGAAGATATTGGACAAGAGAGGAGATATGTTTCTGATCAACAAAAGGTACACTTGTTTATTATGTTCACTTATTTATTGTTTATTATGTTCACTTCTTTATTGTACACTTATTTTGAGAATGTTGTTTTTTGTTTTTCAGGGACTTGTTGCAGTATTTGAGGAAATGTTTGATAGAATTGAGCATAGATTGTGCCTTAGACATTTGTATGCTAATTTCAAGAAACGGTTTGGTGGTGGAACCTTGATTAGGGTTTTCATGATGGGAGCAGCTAAGGCTACATACTATCAGGCATGGGTCCAAAAGATGGATGAATTGAAGAAGGTTGACACCAATGCTTGGAGTTGGTTAATGGTTGTCTCTACAAGAAGTTGGTGTAAGCATGCATTTTCTTTTTACCCTAAATGTGATGTTTTGATGAATAACATTTCTAAGTCCTTTAATGCTACGAGGAAATTACATTAAACAATATCCTAGTAACATAGTTTCTGCATGCTTCTGATTATAAATCACATTTGTGCAGAGAAAAGTAAAGAGTGAGCCTTCTAGAACTGCTGCCAACGCTGAGAACATGGAGACTGATAATGCCAACATTGAGACTATTAATGCCTACATTGCTACTGAGTCTTCTAGTGTGGCTGATGATGTCAATATTCAGACTGCAGCACCTGATTCTGAGACTGCAATACCTGGTGATGCCAACACTGAGCCTACTGTGGAGCCAGACCAAATCCAATTACAAACAGTTCAGAGTCAAAGTGGATAATGTGTTGTAGAGTCAAGTAAGCATAAATTCAAGAAAACAATGCCCAAGAAACCAATAGTTAAGAGAAGGCATAGTGAGAGGATTAAGTTGAATTGGTTTAAAAAGCCAATTATAGTCCAAGGATCTACTAGTGAAGAACCAATTACTACAACAGATGCTGAAGAAAAGCCATGTGCCAAAGACTCGAAGCTTGGTGTGGCTACTAGGTTTATGAAGTCATGGAAGAACAAGAAAACTAGAAATTGGGGATGTTGTAAAACTATGTACTAAGACTAAGCTTTGCGTCATTTTGTGTTATTTTGTGTTTTTCATTTGCGTTCAAGTTAATTTGTAAGGGTGTCATTTTGGGTGTCATGTTATAAGGCTGTAACAAGTGTTGTAACAAACCTTTTAGAAGTTATCTTATGATGGAACATGTTTTGTAACAAACCTATTTCAAGTTATGATAAGTTATGTTAAGTTATACACAAGTTGTTCAATTACAATACATTATAAGCTATAGAAGGTAAACATAATATTACTTTCATTGATAAACCAAATGAATTACAAATATCAGAACAGGGTTTTCCGTTGATAGACCAAACCAATTACATAGAAACCATGACAATTACATTAAAACACAACTACATTAACTTAAACAATATTCGGTACAAGGAAATTACATTAGCTTAAACACTAAAGCAAAAAACATCCATGACAGACTAAGTACAACAATCAGAACAATATTTTTTCTCTTCTCCATTCCAAGCTTCTTCTTCAATTTGTCTAATTTCTTTGAGTCTTCTCCCAATCTCTTCCCAGCTTCCTAATTAATATCCTTAACAATTTCCTTCGCAAATTCAAGCAACGAAACTTTGGTGATTTGACATTGACAGCATCTTGAAGGATTAAGTTTGTTCACTAAATCTTCCCACATAAACAGATCACAACCATTCTACAAAATCTAATTCAACATTCATCAACTTCTGAAAAAATTGTACATTAAAAGAAATAGAAACACTTACCATTGAATTTCTACATTTCCAGAATTTCCTATTGGGGCTATCACTTGTGTTTGAAACCCACAACTTCATCGTTTCATTGCACCCACATGTTGGCAATCCCCTACCAAAATTACCAGCTGATGATGACGATGACTTGTTACCACCCATGCTTGAAGAAAAACGAAGACGAATCAAGATGAAGAAGGAACTCACCAACAGGAATGAAGAAGATGTTGCATTTTGAACTTGGTCGAAACATACAAGAGGGTTAAATTTAACAAATCGTAACCCTAGAATTTGAACTCAAATTTGGCCAAGTTGTACTGCACATGTGGCATAAAACCATAATTTAAAATAAACAATAAAGCCACATAGGAAAAACCCATAGAATCTTTCATGCCACTAGGCAATTGAGGGGTTTGTTGATGGAATCTAAACAAGATCAGGGGGGATCAATAATTTTTTTTACAAGGGCTAAAACTAAAACTCGCTAACATTACAAGGGGCTTTGAATATTTAACCCATTATTTAATTGGGTTAATAAGATTATTTGTTTGTACATAAGTGTTAGAATTTTCTTACCTGATTAGCTTAATGTTAGCGTTATAACTAAATCATTTAGAAAATGCAAGAACCAAAAAGATTTCTCTCTTAATTTGATTGGTTCATTAGTTTGTACAAATTTATGTTAACTCTCTGATTTAATTGAAATATTCACATCCTTACAAATAATTCAAACTTGTTTATAATCAAATATTATTGTCGATCAAAACTAATTCAACATTTTTGCAAATAAAAGGATAGGTGGATGTACATCCACCACATCCTCAAATAATTAATTGGTTGGCTTAACATCTTACTAGTTGATTATTCAACTAAAAAAACAATCTCTTTCCAATCAAATTAATTTCAATGTTTTCCGCAAATAGTAGGATAGGTGGATATACATTAACCACGTACTCGAATAATTGATTGGTCGGCCTAACGTCTTACCAATTAAATACCCAAATCAAAACTTAAAATCCACGACAACTCATCTAGAAATACTTTTTCATCAATTAAACTCATTCGCTCTGTGCAACAATAAATCACTCTTGCCCCTGTACGATTAATTGAATCCAAACACTTATTTTCAAAAAACTAAAGGCAACCAACCAACCCTTCAAACTACGATGACTCTGAATTTCTCATTGCATTATGAGAATACGTAGGGACACGGTTGCAAGACCAAGTCGAGTCAACTTTTAATCTTTTTCCATTTTACCCTTCTTCATAATTAAGCAGATTAAGTAAGAATAAATAAACACACCTAGTAACCCTAAGATTAGAGAAGGTTCCCCTTGAGTAAACACACCTAGTAACCCTAAGGGTGGTGAGGGATGCCTAAAACCTTTCGCTCGCTTAACCGACTCCCGAATATATAACTTGGTCGCGACGACCGCTTTATCTACACCTTTAGGGTTTTCCTGTTATCTTCCGGTCCTTAGGACAAATAAATAATAGTAGCAACTTCATTGAATAATTTTGCCGGCCGCGACAATTGGTTTGTTTAGAATAATTTTTTGAAGGAATTTTGGAGGTAAAAGTGTAAGGTTATATGTAGTGGGTATGGAGAGTTGTTAATAGAGGTCGTGGATGGTAAAATTAAATGATAAAGGTTAGTACACACGGTAATTTTGAGTTGAAACATTATTTTGCCTGAAAACATGTATGGTTGATGGTAGCAAGAGTGATTTTTTTACTGATAAAAGGAAGTGAATTTTTGATGTCTTGGTCAAACATATGTGAGAGATATTTGGAATAGTGTGTTAAAAATTGATTTTTTGGTGAAAAATGTTGGTGTTGGATATGGAAAAGGGATTGTACATGTCATAAAAATGTTAATTGTTATTTTTTTTATAGTGAAAAATTTTGAAAAAAAAATAGAAAAGGAAGAAAATAATTATAATTTTAAAAGGGAAATGCTAACAAGTGCCTTAAGGGAAATGGTTAAGATTTTAAAATTCATTAACCTTTTAAATTATTTTACTTCACCACTAAGATACCTATAAATGCTAAAAATAACCAATCAAATTTAAAACTTTTTATTTTTATTTTTTAGACTATAAAATGCATAAAAGTGGAAAAATGATGATTTTAAAAAACGACTAAAAAATGAAAAATTATTAATAAAAAAAATATATTTTTTGTGATGTTTTGAATAAAATCCCAGTAAAAGGAGAAAAAAACACTAAAACAAAATAAATGTGAAATGTGAGATTCAAACTCAGAACCTCTCACTTGCGCCTCCTTATACTCACCTCACTATCAAATGGGCTATCACGTTTATTCAAAATAAAATGCAACAAGAACCCATATAATAATAAAGTGTCTGGAAAAAATTGGGGTATGACAAAGTGATGTTGCTAGTGTTACTCGGAGCAGAATGCTCTCCGAGTGGTTTTTAGGTCTGTCTAAGTATGTGTTACTTGAGATTTGTTCATTTATCCTTTGAAAGATGAGGTATTTTTAGAAATTCTTGATTCCTAGGACTTTCTTAGAAAATGTCGCCATCCACCCAATCAAATGGTGGACACTTGAATTCCTATTCCTAAAGGATACATGGTTCATTAACTATCTTGACTTTGCCACTATCCAAGACACGTCTTATCCCATGTTTCTTCCACCTAGCCGAGGAAAATGGAAGGGTGAGGTGGTGCCTCCCTTTAGGCAACCTCACATCGCCGCCCTTTCCTAGGGCGGTCCCAAGCTGTCCCTAGGCATGGTTATTTGCAAATATAAAACTACATTAATGTAACACAAATTTGAATCATTTGAAAAGTTCAAGGAATTCATAAAGAAAAAAAAAATATATTAGGAAAGAATATTAAAACCCTTAGATCATATCGTGGTGGTGAATATTTTTAAGTCATGAATTTGAGGACAATATGAAAGAGTGTGGGATTATTTCCTAACTTACTCCTTTTGGAACACCATAATGGAATGATGTATCTGAGAGAAGAAACAGTTGAACAATAGACTTCAAGTATATGATGGGGGTGAATTGTGGTATTTAAAATTTGTGATTAATTTAAAGATTTTAAAGGTCGCGCCGAACGTTGGCGTAGTCCCGTCTCGAAGAGATCTTCTTGAGAATTAACTATAGTATTGAGCTTTTATAGGTTATGCCCATGAACTTTTAAAACAAGTGAATCGCGATATTTTACACTGGCTTATCACCCTAACAAAAAGAGATCTTTTCCACAGGATAAATTCACGAACCAAGTAGTGATTTTACTGGATGATATCAATAACCAAACAGAACTTTTTCATACTAAGTTTATAAGCAAACAAATATTTTACAAATGTTTGATCTCAACAACCAAACTTAATTTTTTAAAAGTATCAAAATCTTGAAAATAACAATAGTGGCACGACACCATTACAACTCTTTTCTCATACGTAGTTTTCACTCCCAATGCACTAATGCTACTTTGGTGAAAAAATATTTAGAAAGGGGAGAGAAAGAGAGACACACACATAATGAGAGAGAGAGAGAGAGAGAGATGAATTGTAAAGAATTAGGAAAACTCTGAATTCTGGTGTGAAATAAAGTGAGATGAAGCTTCCTTTATATAGGAAACAATTGGCTCAAAATAGAAACAATCTATCGGCCAAATTAATGTCCTAGTCAATCATCCAAATCAATTAGGCGCATCAAATAATCGATTATTATGACCAAAAAAGAAGGTTTTGATATAGAGCCGTTACTAATGATTAAGAGACTATATCATAATTGATTATGGACTCGATTAGGCACCATATAATCGATTAGGTTTATAATTTCATTTAGGTAGACAATTAAAAATATAATCCTAATCAAGAAGACAATCTCCTAATCAACTGGCTAGGCCTCAAAAACATTTTTAGGTGGTTTTATTAAATAAAGATAGGCCTTAAAAGTAATTTTAGTGTGTGTGTGTGGGGGGGGTGATTTGCCTTATTATCTTAGGAGTTACTCTCTTATTTTTACAGGACTCTGGTAACTCAGACACACACGAATAAACAACCTTTCATACTTCCTTTGTTTCACAAATTTGAAGCTATCAAGGTCCTTTTCTAGATGTACTTGTAATATAATCACTTTCTAGAACCTTATTTCTTCTACTTGATTTGGCTTGAGATATCCTCGAGTTAATCACCATCATCGAAGATTAGGAAATATATCACCATCGACTTCAACATTCATTAGCGTTGTCTTTATCAAAATATTTAGGAAGGTTATCAGCTGGATCATTAGATTCACACTTGCAAACACATAGATCCATATTCTCCTCCTATTTATGATTACAACTCATCTTTTAAAGGATGTGGTAAAAGAAAAAAAACATAAGGGTAAATTTGTGGAGTGGTTAGACTCTTCATCACATGAGTAGAGAGTATGTTATACTCCTTGTGAGAGTATACTTCTTCCTCTTTGGAATTATCAAAAAGGCGAAAAAAAATAGCACATAAATCACATAACATCTTTTTGTGAAAGGGAAGTGGAAAAAAGAGAAGAGGAATATAAGCATAATAATCCATGCATGATCGATTTAAGATTCCAAGTTTAGTACTCATGAAAAAGAAGCTTTAGAAATCTGCTCGTTGATTAGATGAGGTCAAAAAATCCAGTATGCATTCCATTTTTTCAACATGATCCTTAATAAAGTGGTGCTTAACCTTAATGTGTTTAGTATGAGAATGAAGTAACAGGTTTTTGGTTAAATTTATGGCACTAGTGTTGTCACGTCTTATCAGAACAATCCAAGATTAACATCGTAATCACTGAGTTGATTTTCCATCCAGATAATTTATAAACAAAAGTTACTTGTAGCAACACATTCTGCCACAGTTTTGGGTAGGGTGACACTTGCTTGCTTCTTGATATTCTATGAGATAAGTGAGTTCCAAAGTAAGTTACATGTACTTCTGGTACTTTTCCTATCCAATGTTCACAAAAAAAAAATCATAATCCCATTTATGTGTCCTAGTAAGGTATCTCATGATATGTTTGACTGCACTAAGATGAGATTCATTTGAGGATGCTTGAAAACGAGCACAAAGTCAGACAACAAAGATGATATTAGGACACGATGCAATGAGACTGAGAAGAGGGCATATCATACCTCAATATTTTCTTTCTTAAAGTAGTTTTCCATTCTTGTCCTTATCGAGATTACCTGAGGTTGACATTGGGGTTACTATTATCTTAGACATCTCCATCTCAAACATCTTTAGTTGTTCTTTACAATATTTACCTTGCATGATGAATTTCCTTTCTTAGTTTTATGAATTTGAAGCCATAAGAAGTATCAAATTTCCCCCATCATTGACATTTTGAATTCATTCTTCATCATTTCTAAAAAATTCACACAAGGATTCCTTAGTAGCACTGAAGATGATATCATCGACATAAATCTGAACCAACAAAATGGTATGGTAGATTTTCTAAACAAAAAGAGTTTTATCGACATGTTTTCTTTGGAACTTGTTTATAAGCAAGACTTTACTTAAACTATCATACCAAGCTCTAGGTGCTTGGTTTAAACCATATAACATTTTCTTGAGCTTAAAAACATCATCGAAAAAGGTTGAGTTGATGAAACCTCGAGATTGATCGACATATACCTCCTATTGGATGTAACAATTTAGAAAAAAAAACTTTTTGCATCCATTTGGAACAATTTAAAATTCATGATGCGTGAAAAAGCTAATAACACCCTTATGACCTCTAATCTAGCTACATGGTATAGGTTGTTAGAGCAAGATTTGGTTCTGTAGATAATCTCTAGTTTTGATGATAACAATACATATATTTTATATGTAACAATTTTGTACTCTAATAGTTTCTTAAGTGTGCAGATAAAATTGTTTATTTGATTCTGGATAGTGATATGGAAAAATCATTAAAAACATTGCTGGTACACCTCAGAAGAACTATTGCATCCACTTTTAAAGAAACATCAGTAGTTCAGAAGAATGTTGAATGTTTTCTAGAAAAGGATCTACATGTGTTTCTTGAAGGAGTGAAAAACACTTAGAAAGGGGGGATTGAATAAGGGTTTCTTCTAAAAATGGTAGATAAAAATAAATCACACAGTTATTTTTATCCTGGTTCATTGTTAACAAAACTACTCCAGTCCACCCTTGACAAGGTGATTTACCTCAACTGAGGATTTAATCCACTAATCAAACTGATTACAATGGTTCTCCACTTAGATACCCTCTAAGTCTTCTAGAGTCTACAGATCACAACTTGATCACTCTAGGAACTTCCTTTTACAATCAATGTAAAATAAATATTACAAGAGATTAAATTGCTTCTTAATAAGCTATAATCACCAAGTGATTTTTCTCTTAAGATTAAGTTCTAACACTCACTAGAATATTACAATGTTGTGAGGTTGAAGATGAAGTTCTTCTAAGATTTTGTGTGATAGCTTTTTGGCAGCGTTTTGTTACTTCACGTAAGAGAGTTGTTGCTGCTTCAGCATCAAAACTTCTATATATAGGCAGTGAGGAAATGTGACCGTTGCGAGCATTTAATGCTTTGCGTGAATAGTACACTGCTGCATTTAATGTTTCACTCTTTTGCCAACTACCTCGAGCCATGCTTCAACTGCTTTTTCTGACTTTGCCTTTTGTAGCTTCTAATGTTCCTTTTGTTAGTCAGAGATTTGACGTTATAGCCTTTTCATCTTGTACTTGCTTCTGGACTCAGAATATGTAGAATAAACATTTGAATATCAAAGTCTTCAGCTTTTGGTGCAGATGCAACTTCTGTCTTCAGACTTTAGAAGTGCTTTGGAGCGTGATACCATCAGATCTTCAGAGCTTTGCTTATGACTTCCATCTTCCGATGCTTTCCAGATCATATTCTGAATTCTGCAAGACCATCTTCTGATGTCTGCCAGACCATGTTCTGATGAAGCCATCTAAATTTTCTGGGTCAGAGCTTCTGAACGATGATTTAGTGCATACTCTTTTAGACTTTTCCTGAAATAGAAAACGTGAATAATTAGAGTACCACATTGTCTTATACAAAATTCATATATAATGTTATCATCAAAACTAAGAATATTGATCAGAACATTTCTTGTTCTAAAAATCTCCACCTTTATGATAATGACAAAAACATACAGAATTTATATGAATTTGTATCCAGAATATCAGATGAAAAAGAAAATACACAAATATAGCATAAAACATATTAATCAGAGTGTGTGAATATGTCTCCCCCTAAGATTAACAATCTCCCCGCTGAAATTAATATTATAAGATTTTATAAATAAAAGACTTCCCTGAGTATTTTCCATTTCAGATGAGACTTTCACGTTGAACTTTAAACTTCAGATAATTCAGAGCTTTACTTCAGAGCTTCCATTTGGACAGCTTCAGAGCTTTGAATCTTTCTTTAAGAGAGCACTTGGCTTTATCAGAGCATCAAGAAAGCTTGCTTGTATCAGAGCTTGAAACTTCTTGTATCAGAGCATAGCTTCTTTCTGATCTTGAAACTTCTTGTATCAAAACATAATTGCTTCCAGTCTTTGAGAGATTCTCTTCAGATGCATTTCTCCCCTTTTTGAGCTTTTTCAGAGTATAACATTCCTGCAAAACTATCAGAGACACAAAACTTGCAATATAATTGTTAGGAATATTGAGACTTAAGCCCAGCAACTGATATTATAAATCAATTCAAATTAGTATGTTTCTCCCCCTTTTTGTCATAACATCAAAAAGCATAAAAGATTCAGATGAAAGACACACAGAGTGAAGAAAGAAATAGATTTTCATTGATTACTAGAAGGGAAGAGTACAAGGCATATGCTCGACAAAACAGATGCAAGAAACAAGAAAACTATCTAAGACATAAGACACAGACTACGACTGGTTAAGCTTATAGGCTAAAGCTTCTAGAAGGTTCTTAATCTCAACAGTGTCTTCAGCTTGCTTCTTGGAGGAGTCTTCAGTTCTCTGCATTCAAGTTCTGAATTCATCATTGGTTGCATCTTGCTTGTCTAGACGACTGAACACAGAAGCTTGATTCTCTTGGAGTTCCTTCAGAGTGTCCATCAAAACAGAGGTTGAAGGACCAGCAAAAGATGCAGGAACATCAGAAGCTGGAATCATCTAATTATCAGCAACAGGTTCCTCTTTAACAGGAATCTCTTTAGCTTGTTGCTCTTCTTCAGCAGGTTCTTCTTCAAGAGGATACTCAATTATATGATACACCATATCAAGATTCTCTTCCAGAAGATTTTCTCGGAACCAATCAAATAAAGTCTTAAAATCTCCAGTCAGAACTGAAAACGGATAAGGTGTCCATATATATGATGCAAAGGAAAAATAATTATAAAGTAGAATATAATGGAACAATAGGATGCTAGCAATTAGAAATGGAATAGAAATAAAATAGTGACTTGAAATTAATATAGTGTGGATATTAATTGATTGATTAAATTAATAGTTGAATTAATTTCAATAAGTCTATTTGATTGGAATAAACTTGGACTTGAATAAATTATTCGATTACCGGTAAATCACGGTATTTTGAAAATTTGACCGTAATTGTGTTTAAGCTTGAATATTTATGTTGAGAGTAAAATATTGCTATCCAATTATGTCGTTTTGTGAATGTTCTCTGTGGGTAGCCCTATGGCGTGAATCCTAGTGATTAGTTGATTGATTGTGAAAGTGTGTATTCATATATTGGCAAATGTGAATTAACATGAGATAGTATGGTTACTAGTGTTAATTGGAATTTGTGTTCGTATTTGATAATTGACCTATATATGTGAATAGTATATTTGTTATGAATGTGTATATGTACAATTGGTGGATAATTCATAGATTTGAATTATTGTGATATGCGGAATGTTAAGATGGTAGAGATAATCTTAATTGTATATGTGTTGGTGATAATTGTACATACATTCATAGCATAGTTTGCCTTGAGATAAAGGTGGTTTGCTTTGAAATAGAAGCGATGGCTTGATCCTTAAGATGGATAGAGAAGCGGTAAGCTATATTTTTATGTTTGGTGGGCTTTGGTCTTGTTCGGATCGGAAGCGTGGCTTGGATTCTAGATATTGAACTAGAAAGCGGTGAAACATTGGATTCGCATTCGGTACCACATGCATAGAGTCACATGTCTTGCATTGAGTCACATTTGGTATCATGTGATGTTTGAATATATGCATTTATGTGATTGTTATGTGTGTATGAGATGTGATAATTGAATTTCATGATGTTTCGATACATGAATTGGTGATAAATGTGAATATGTGATAATGATGGTTTATGTGCATATTTGGAATAATTAATAGTATTTAATTATTATTCCATTGAGCTTTGTTGCATACTTGAACATGTGAAATATATTGGATAATACTATTTACATGATTATGCGAGGTGTGATGAATTCCTATGATTGTTAATTAAATCATTGTACTTTATTATACTTTCTTCATAATGATTTGAATTCTCACCCTTCTGTTTGAATGTTACTCTTTGTTGGTAATGTGCAGGTTCTGACGATTAGTAGCTCGTGCGGGGTTTAGCTGTAGAGCGTTTGTTGGGTGATTAAGTAACAAGTCAATGCTCTGGGCATGTAACACTGGGTTGGGATTAGTAGTGCTGAACTCATGTTTTATTTTGGATATGTATTATGATATTATCTTGTGGATTATTATTGAGATATTATTATGGTATGGGACATGATCATTTATGAAATACATGAGTATTTATTATTTCCGCTATGAATGCATATTCTTGATGAATTATGACAAGTGAAAGGTGTTACCTTGATGACCAGGTGTAATTATATATTTGATGATGAATGATGTTGGTTTTTGAAAACTTTTAGTTTTTGGAAATGTCGATGTGACGCCCTTTATTTATATACATACTTATTTACTCTGATTATATGTTAAATATTTGGGGTATTAGAAATGGGTGTTACAGAATCCATAGAAGTATCAATCTGACAACAATCAAGCATAAGAGTTTAATTGAGGATGTCTAATGCATACTTACGTTGGTTAATTGCAATGCTGGATGAAGACTGAGCAATTTCAATACCCGAGAAGTACCTTAGTGGACCCAAGTGTTTTGTCTGAAAGTTGTTGAGAAATGAGTTTTGAATCGTTGGATACCCTCTATATCATCTTCAGTGATAATCATGTCATCAATATAGACCACAAGAAAGATGCGCTGATCGATGGAGGAATGAAGAAAGAAAACTGAGTGATTTGATTCACATTTAGTCATACCAAACTGTATCAAGGCAGAGCTGAAGCGACCAAACCAAGCACATGGAGACTGTTTAAGCCCATAAAGAGACCA
Organism: Vicia villosa; assembly: GCF_029867415.1. NCBI lineage: Eukaryota > Viridiplantae > Streptophyta > Magnoliopsida > Fabales > Fabaceae > Vicia > Vicia villosa. The sequence goes on along the minus strand of NC_081181.1, from coordinate 185,077,450 downwards.
ATGAAGCCGACAAACAAGTCTACAATTTCCAGGAACGGTAAAACTTGGAGGTTGGTCCATATATACTTCTTCCTCCAATTTTCCATGTAAAAATGTGTTTTTAATGTCTAATTGATGAAGCGTCCAATGATTAATAATAGCCATTGCAAGGAAGAGACGAACTAAACTAATCTTGGCCACTAGAGACAAAGTGTCACCATAATCCAGGCCAAATATTTGTGTATATCCTTTGGATACCAAATGAGCTTTGAAATGATTGATTTTACCATTTGGTCCAACCTTCACTGTATAAACCCATCGACATCCTACTGTATTTTTGTCATAAGGTAAAATAATAATATACCAAGTGTTATTTGAACGCAATGCAGCTATTTCTTCCACCATCATCTGACACCAATTAGGATCAGTAATAGCCTCACCTGTAGACTTAGGAATAGACACAAAATCCAAAGCACACACATAGGAAGTAGAAAGGTGGTCATAATTTAAAACACAAGCATATTTAGGATTTGGAGTATGAGATTGAATACCTTTTTGTAATGCTATTGGGTGGTCAAGTTCAGATGACATAGGTGGAGAAACAGTTGGAGCAGGAGATGGTGTGGGTGGATTAATATCATCTCTAACTTCCAATGGATGATGCGACCATCACTGGTAGACTTGCAATGGAGGTTTAATGGGTGTGGGGATAACAGAAGGGACATCTTGAGTATCTAAGTTACAAGTCTCGTCGGTTGACACAGAGGTAGAGAAAAATGGAGAACCTTCAAAGAATGTAACACTAAAGGAAACAATGTGTCATACCCCAAAATTTGCCCACACTTTTCAAAAATTCGATGCTATTTTAAAAAATTGGGTTTTATAAGAATTTAGGGTTCATTTACATTGATATCCTATTTTTATGAATATTCGATTTAAAGTCTATTTTTAAATATAGCCGTTTACCCTTAAATTGTTATATTTTAATAAATAGAAAAATGTTTGCCTATGCTTCATACACTTTCAATTGGCTTTTTATTTTAAATAAATAACATAGTTCAGTTGATTAGGAAATAAGGCTTGCAAATAGAAGGTCACGGGTACCTGGACACAATTATGTCCAGGATTGACTTTAACCTAATTCCTATTCTATGAATAGGGCACTCTCCATCCTCTCTTTTCATCAACAATTTCCTGAAACTTTCCTCCATCTAGGGATGGCAATGGGCAGGGTTTGGGCAGGGTACTATAGTACTCGTCCCCATACCCGCAGTTTAAAACAATCCCCGTACCCGAGCCCAAACCCGTGCGGGTATCAATATTCATGCCCGTACCCGTACCCTGTGGGTACCTCAATGCCCATACCCGTACCCGTTTACCCGCATTTATAGTAAAATTAAATCGTTTAATTACAAAATATCATATAATTTAAGTCTTTTTACCAATATTAAAAAAATTATGTATGTTATTGTTGAGTTAAGAAACAAATAAACACTTTTATTAAAATGTGTAATGATTTAATAGCGATTTATTTTTTAAAAAAATTAGAATCATGCATTTTTATATAATAATATAAATGACATTATAGAAATATGTAGTGTGTGTATGGGGCGGGTTGGGTAGTAAGGTACCCGTGCCCGCACCCATACCCGCATATTTTAATGGGTAATTACCCGTGCCCGTGCCCATACCCATTTTTATGGGTATTTACCCTACCCGATATGGGATTTTTTGTGGGTACCCACTGGGGATGGGCTAAATTGCCATCCCTACCTCCATCAACAATTTTCTAAACCTTTTTTTAGATCAACAATTATCATCGATTTTCACAACGATTCACTTTTTTTACAAATCTTTTTCATAAACTTTTTTCAAAACTTTTTTTTTTTCGGATGATTTTACATGAGGCCCCCCAATTTTATTTTCGATTTGTTATCTTTTCTGTTTTTTGTTAAACCAAATGATGAATGTGTGATGGTTATGTTTTTTTATTCTACATTTTTTACTTACAATTTCATCCCCTCCCTCTTAATTTCAAATCGTGTTTTTTATTTACCGTTTAACTATATGATAAATTTTCTTTAATGGTACATACTAATATTGTTGTTATAATAAAAATGTACTTTTGTCTTTGGTGTCTTAACAAATTATATATTTCACAAAAACTAACCCGTAGGATACATTAATTCTACACACTTACAAAATTCAAACACCAATTCTCATCTCTTCATGTTTTACAAACCAGTAAATAAACAGTCTTCAAACCCACAATGTCCATACAGTTTGTTCACAAACAATTCGCGTACAAATCAAGACCACAACATTAACAACATTTTTTTTTAAATTCAATAACAATAAAATCTGTGAACTTTCAAATCTAATGTAATAACCACAAATTCCAAGCAAAAAAAAAATGATGAATCAATTCATAAAACTCAATCAGTTAATCTCTAACAAAATAATAACAATAATTTGTCTTTGTTTTTTTTCTTTTTCTCATGACAGTTATTAATAAGGAAACTGAAGCAACGAGATTGCCGAAACAAACACGCCAACGACGATCCCTCTGACCGATGCACTCCAATGACAACAACATGCCCTCAGCAGCAACTTAATATACACCTGCAAATCGGAGAAATTTCCCACTCACCTTCATCAAATTGATGTCGTGATATCTTCAGCCAACAAGTTCCGCGAATTCTCCACAAAGCCAATCCGCGACGCCCTCGCATCTCAACCTCTCCGCCCAACAACCTGCGCAAGGCTACAGATTCAACGCCATCATCATCATCGTGATTCCCTCTTCCGACGACGAATCTCCCTCCACCGAGAATAGCCTCAAACCGCCACTGATGAGTCTCCAATCACGTCTCCTCAGATTCACACTGCAACAACAACATCCGAATTACATCGCCCCAACGGTAATTGCTCTTTTTTTTTTCTTTCCTTTTTCGGTAATTGATTGATTGAATCAGTGTACTCTTATCATAAGGTTTTACGTTTGGTGTATGTTTATTGTTTGGATTTTTGATTGTGTGTCGGTGTGGGGAGAACTATTGAGTGATTGAGCTGAGGTTGGAGAATTGATAATTCCGAGAAAAGAACAGAGTGTATTTTCTGGGAATTTGAGATGAAGTAGAAGGTTGTTGTTGGTGAGATAGCAAATGAGGTTCCTTCGTGAGAAGGAGAGGCACAAGGGATTAGGTTCCTTTTTTCCAAACCGGATTCTATTTTCATACACATGGCCGAACCGGTTCAAGACATAGCCCGGTTTTTGTTGGATTTGCTGGCCCATTTGGGCCTGAGTCCCAGTCTGACTTTGGCCCACCCGAATTTACATGTTAGCACCCTCTTTTTATTGTTTTTAGTTTATTGTTAAATAATTGTTAGTTTCCTTGATAGCTTTTATTTTAATTGATAATATAAAAACATAAAAAGATTTTAGTAATTAGATTTAATTTTGATTATTAATTTTTTTATATAAATACCAAAATTATTTTATTAACTTAGGTTTATTAGCTTTTTTTCTCTCATGATTAAAAAATACAAAAATATGGTGTTTATTTTAATTTCCTAATAGAATCATATAGGCTTAGTTTTATATTTTTAGTAAATCTTGATTAATATTTACTAATATTTTTGTCATTTTTCATGTATTATTTTATATATGCGGACTAACGTGTTCTTGTTTTGCGACGTATTACTATTGTTGCACTCTTGGACTATTCTCCGGCGGACATTTATAATTTTACTCCATTTTGTACATTTAAATCTTTGGGTTTGTAATAATTTTTTATCTCCATTCGGTAAATTGTAATTCCCCCTCCCGAAGCTCTGTAATAGTTAGGTTTTATTTCCGCTTTTATTTTCCGCATGTATGAATATTAACTGTTAGTAACTAGGCGTGCATGGCAAGATAATAAAAGCAATCGTAGCTAACTTAATTCAAAGATTAATTTATCTGAACGTAACACACGTGATTGTTGCACACATTCACCTCTAGGGTACGCCCCTCTTGGTTGCCTTACGAATAAATAATGGTCGTGTCCCTCGAAAATAGAGGTGTCTAAAGCGAACGTCCCTCGATAAACAAAAATCATCAAAGATCATGGTTCCTTGAATTGCTGCCTACGAAAATATGATCTTGCCCCTCGAACGGTTGCCTAACGAAAGATGATTTGTCCCTTCGATATCGCTAAAGACACCTATATCCTGTTGCCTTCAAACGACCTTCGATGTCCCGAACACGTCCAATAGATAGGACTACCTACCTACAAATGGTATGGTTACCCCTATCCCTCCGAAAAGCATAAAAGTATAGGAGAGACTAAGTGTAAGGTAAATAGCTTTAGGTTGCTTGCTCAAAATATTTCTCTCACCACTTACCTTTTTTCAAAACAAATTTCAAACGCTCCGCATACATCCTTGAAGACTAACACAAGGATCATTACGAAGTCTCGACGTCTCTTTTCAAAAATACACACACACACACACACTTTGACTTTCAAACAAAACAAACGAGCTAAGCAAACTAAGAGCCCATAGATAACTATGGATGAAAAGGGTGCTAACACCTTCCCTTTTCATAACTTACCCCCTGAACTCAAGTCTTTCTTAAAAGGGTTTTTCATGTACTTTTATGCCTTTCCATAATTGGACAAAATAAAAGTCGGTGGCGACTCTTGCTCACCGCAACATTTTGCTTGCGAAAATAAAAAGTCAGTTCTCCCACCGTATTACACAATGTATCATTGATGTTAAGGACAAAAACCACGATATCCTTTATGTATATGTGAGCAGCCTAGAAAAATACATTTTTGAGATTTGGCATATAGTTTGTCTTTACTTGGACTAATTAAGATCATGAACAAAGCATGTGCAACCAAAGACGCAAAGCAGAATGGGGTAAAACGTCATGTTATGGATTTAACATAGAGTATGGAATCTGATCTTGAAGGACCGATGAAGGCATTTAGTTGATAAGGTGACAGGCTATAAGGAGAGCATCACCCCAAAAACAAGAAGGTACATTGTGGTGAATTAAGTGAGTCACTGTGCTTTCAACTAAATGACGATTCTTCCATTCAGCAACAACATTCTGTTGTGGTGTATGAGCACATGATGATTGGTGAATAATTCCCTATTATGTTAAAAAAGATTGATACTAGGATGACATATATTCACGAGCATTATCAGTGCATAAAATTTTAATGGAGGTGTTAAACTAGTTTTTAATTTCAGCATAAAACTCTTGGAATATATGGAAAACATCTGAACGATTTTTCATTAGAAATAACCAACTACATCGTGAGAAATTATCGATGAAAGTTACAAAATAGTAATATCCTAAGGTAGACTTCACACGACTAGGACCCCAAATATCAGAATAAACTAAAGCAAAAGGTGATGCAACACTTTTATTCACTCGTTGATAGTAAGTACTACTAGTATGCTTTCCTAATTGACATGACTGACACTCAAAAGATGAAAGCTTAGAAAAACTAGGAACTAAAATACGCATTTTATTAAGACTAAGGTGACCCAAACGTTGATGTGTAAGGTCTTAAAAAAATCGAACCACATGCCACCGGTGGAGATAAATGATATAATCTTCCAAATTCACTCCCTACTCCAATCGTCCATCATGTACGTCGATCCTGGACATGAACAGAATTATTATTAAAAATGACTGAACAATCAAGAGTACGAGTAAGCTTGTGAACAAATATCATATTAAAAGGGAAATCAAGAATGTGAAAAACAGACTCTAGAGACATGTTTGGAAGTGGGTATGCCTAATAAAGGCCTTAAACTTTGATTTTAGAACCACCAGCCAGAGTGACAGAAGGCAATGAATCAGAATAAGACAAGTGAGATAAAAGAGATTTATTACCAGCCATGTGAACAAAAGCACCAGAGTCAAGGACCCAAGGATCAAGAGAAGATATAGATACAAAGGCTACTGGATTATCCGATTAAGCAACAACGACAAATGATGATGGTTGATGGGCTGCTTTGAATTGGAGGAAATCATTGTAATTTGAGGCGGGATTTGTAATGTCTTTAGTGTTGTTTGGATGAGCGACAACAGCGACCCATGGTTGTAATTGTTGTTCTCTTACCTTTGTATGACAATCATGTTCAACGTGATCGTAACGGTTGTAATAGTTACAAAGAATACCATGACGTTGTCCACCCCTTCCTATGGTTCGTCCACCATAACCATGATAGTGGGAAGCAAGAGCAGATGATTCGGTGGGAGATAGAGTGGAGACCGGTCCAAAGGCGTGAGGTGTAGCCAAACGCAATAGTTATTCACTAACTGCTTCATAGTTAGGTACATTGGATCCCGATAAAATCTGGTTCCGAACAGAATCAAGCTCTGATGAAAGTCTGGCAAGTGCCACGATAATGAAATACTTACTTTGTTGTTCAGCGTAAGTTGTTGGATCTTTGGTAAAGGGCATTAGGGTTGTGAAATTTTCCTTTAACGCATCAAGTTTACTCAGATATGCTTGCATATCCATATTCTCCAATTTCAAAGTATTGAATTTGGTGATGACACTGTAAAGATTGTGCACATTATTAGAGAACACTTTCTTAGCCTTTTCGTAAACCTCATAGCAAGTGGTAAAGGCTTGGTATTGTGCCTGCTGGAGATTAATTGTTATGAAAAACCATAACAAAATGCATAGACAAGCATCCATTTGTTTCCACTTATCGCGTTTGGCGACAGTAATATTTTCTGAATTTGTAGTTAAGTGATCTTCACGACCTTGACCATGAAACCACATTTTTGTTGGAGGCATTTCGAGGGGGTCAACGAGGGAGCATATTACACACGGGACACACTTTGTGAGAGACACACCACTTGTCCACCTAAAACCTTAAGGTGATAGGTGTGTGGTCATCTCATTTATAAAGTGCTCAATCTTCCATTTTCTATCCAACGTGGGACTTCTTCCTCACACTTGATTCTCAACACTCCCCCTCAAGTGTGAGTCCACAATGCTCCCCCTCTGTGAAAGCTCTCTCTTCCACATTCTCACTTGTATCCGTTGACTTTCTTCAAATACAAGTAAGTCGGTCCCTTTCTCGAACCAGACTCTGATACCACTATTAGAGGCACTTCGAGGGTCAACGAGGGAGCATATTACACTTGGGACACACTTTGTGAGAGACACACCACTTGTCCACCTAAAACCTTAAGCTGATAAGTGTGTGGGTCATCTCACTTATAAAGTGCTCAATCTTCCCTTTTCTATCCAATGTGGGACTTCTTCCTCACACTTGATTCTCAATAATTTTGACAGCACCAACCCATATATTATAGTCGACTATTCCAATGAGTTTCTCACACGGGATTAGTGGAACCTTAGTAAAAGTGGCGGAATAATTATCACCTATGATTTTTGGTTTCTTGGATGAAAAAACCAAGAGCAGATATGGAAAGAGCACAGGAAGGCGGTGCCAGCGACGGAAACAGCAGTGGCAGAGGCAGGGCACGTGAGAAGGTGGATCACGTCGGCGATTTTGGGGACCGACCGATCGGAAGGAGACGATGCTGGCGGTATGGTTACTTTGTCAAAAAAGTCGTCGGGAGCAGTGGTGTGCTCCTGCAGTGCCGCGAGTGGCCGGATATTTTTTTTGAAACAAAAAAAAGAAATTCTCTAAAAGAATGTGGGTCAACCAACTCTAAATAACATATTGTGATTATATTTCTGTGTGTCGAATATGATCACACGTGTACTATATTTATATGCAAAATAGATAATAATATAATTTTACAGTTATGACTAATTAATACAAATCAATCCTAATTCATTTGTAACTGATTCTCAACAAAGTCTAATCTAATCTAACAATGGGCCTTTGAACTTGGCTTGGAAAATAAAGCCAAGTGATATCTCAGCTTATAACCAAACCACAAGTCATTGAGGTGTCCTAGAAGCTTGTTACTGTTCTTAACTTCACTATATCGAACCAACCTAAATCTGGCACCAACTTTGTTTCTTTTCTCGGGGATGAAGACCTCCACCACCAAGCCAAACTTCGAGAAACACCGCTTTAGCTTTGCATGATTAACACTCTCCAGGAAGTTTGTGAAATAGAACGAGTGTAAACTCCGGTGATCGTGCATGGATGACAAAACAGCGAACTAACAGGAGAGACCTATACAAATGGAATGAAGAGAATGCTAGGAATATGAATGAATGCAAGAAAACTGAGGAATGGGGATCTGACTTATGAGTATATACACTAAACAAAACCCAATGCAGAAAATGATTAGAGTGATGCAAGAAAAGATGCAAGATGAGAATGAAGGTACACTGCATGATATATTTGCATGAGACTGATTTATTGCATGAAAAAGAGAGACTTCAAATAAAAAATAGTTCATCACATTTTTCTTTAATATGTTTGAATGCTGGAAAGGAATGCAGCTAATCAATGTTTGAATGGATGCATGGAGAAGAGCATGACATTTTTCTCTCTAATTTTTTTCTTTAATATGTAACAATATCTTGGTTTTAATAGCTAGGTATAGTTCTAGCTCTTATTGTAGTAAAAATCCTAACTAACTTTGACTTAATGTAACTAACTTCCTATCTGTTTTAACTAACTCAACTAACAATTATTCAGAAAGGGAACTGGCTTATATGGTCATGTCTTATTGTAGCATGGTTCAAATATTTTAAATTTTTTTGTCAATAAGTCGATTAAATTAACTATTTTAGGTTGATGATTATTAACGAAGACACTTGTAATGCAATATATATAAAAATAAGGTGGTGTTTCTTGTGTAAGAGTTAAAAACTCCCACCACAAACGACAATTGACCATAGTTTTCAACAAAAATATATTTATATTTTTTTTTGTTGAATTATATGAACAAGAAGGGGTTCTCTTCGTGGAACGCGTGAAAGGTTGGTATCCAAAAGTTGGTATCAAAATAAAATAAAATAAAAGCACATGTCACATGCAAGTTCCACTTACAAGTTTATTAATTAAATCAATCAATTATTAACTAAATTAATTAAATGATGCAAGTTGAATCTAGTCTTCACTTCTATACTATAATACATAGATAGATTAGATCAAGATGCACTAAAACACAAAAACACAACCAATATTCTCATCTAGCCATATGAAACCTGTTTTATCACTCATCTTTTCCATCTTCCTCTTTGTTTTAATCGCTATTGTTTCACTATCTTTTTCAAATAATCATGTTAAGCAAGTCTTAGACATAAATGGTAACCCTATTTCTCCAAGTGAAAAATACTATATTTTGCCAGCAATTCATGAGCCCTATGGTGGAGGAGTAAGATTAGGAAAAATACATGAGTCAGAGTGTGAAGTTTCCATCTTTCAAGATTCCAATAAACTTATCAATGGTTTACCAGTGAAATTCAACGTATCAGGACTAAACCCTGATATAATTTTCACCGGTACCCCGATTGAGATTGAGTTCACAGAAAGGCCTAATTGTGCGGAATCTCCAAAATGGTTGATATATGTTGATGATATTATTCTAAAGGCTTGTGTTGGTATCGGTGGTCCGGAAAATTATCCTAGTTTCAAAACATGGAGTGGCACGTTTAATATTAAGAAACATGAATCTGGATTTGGTTACAAGCTAGGATTTTGTAAGAAAGATTCTTCTTCTTGTCTAGATATTGGGAGGTATAACAATAATGAGGATCAAGATGGATCACGTTTGATTTTGACTCATCAAGTGGCTTATGCGGTTGTGTTTGTTGATGCTGATCTTTATGAAGCTGGAATTGTTAAGTCGGTCGCTTGATGTTTGGTTGTTAATCTAAACTATTAATATAGTCTTAGTTCTAAAATTATTTAATCCATGTGTCCTTTATGTCGAGTCGGTTTCTCATCTAATTGTTGGTGTGACCAAATTAGGACGATCTGGTATAGGATTTTTAGTTAGTGATAATTAGTCTTTTCTAAAGATTCAAGTCTTCTCCTAGTGAGTTTTCTTTTACTGATCGTAGTAGGGTGAAGTCTAGAATTTTTTTTTGTGGCTTGATAATTTAAACGATCTAGAATAAGATTGTGTTTTCAGGTTCTACAACAAATATGAAAGAAGTGGCGGAGAAAATTAGTTTTTTTAGTTTGGAAATAGTTATTAGGCTGATCTAAGAAAACTCTTCCACTTTTATGGATTGACTTCAAATCTTATCCTTTGAATTAATGAATAATGAATAGCAGATCAAGATTTCGGCCAGATCGAAAACATGTTCTTTACTTTTTTCTTGGTGGTTTTTGATCTAGGATTGGTGATCCAACGGACTTGAGCTCATCTCTAATTTGATCCTCCTTTAATGTGCCGTTTTTTATAAAAACGTTTTATTGTTGTCGCATGTTTGATATGTAATTTTACAGCTTTCAGATTTTTTTTTGTTTTCTCTTAATATAACTTTTGATACTTCTTGTATGGATTTATTTTTAATATGTATTTTATTTTAAGTGTTTTTATCTTTTATTACATATTTTATTTTTCATTTAAAAATATATTTTAAAATTGCACTTGCTAGGTAGGTATTGATGATGTATACCATTTTTTTGTTGATGCAATACATTTTCCTCTTTTTCAATATTTATGATAGAACATTATATTTTGAAATATGATTATACCTTTGTCCTAGCGTGATTGTATATTGTTGAATTTTTTTGCCATACTAACCAATTCAAAATACGAGCCAGTTGTTACAAGATTTTTCTTAAACCAAAAACATCATTAGTGAATTTGTTATATAATTATACTTGAACCCTATAATTCTTATTTTATACTTTTCACATAATAAAATTATATATATATATATATATATATATATATATATATATATATATATATATATATATATATATATATATATATATATATATATATATATATATATATATATATATATATATATATATATATATATATATATTAAGTAAAAAAAACATTTGACATAATAATATTTTAAATAATACTACAAACAAAAGAAATAAATACTATTGAATAATAATAAACAAATATCTCAACACCCTCTCGAGATCGGGTTATGAATGTTGCTCAAATCATTGAAAACCGTGAACTAAGGGTGAACTGAAAACTACTTTCTCTGTCAACGAGTATAAGGAGTATTTGCAATTGAATGCAGCACAACATGTTACTTCCTCAACTACTATTGCTTTTGACGGCGCGTGGTGGTTGTTTTTTATGGTGCAATTTTGGCAGGTGGTAGATTGAAGAATTCGGACCACCACAGTAGGCTGCGTGATACTGTTTGGAGACGGCGGCAGATTTTTATAACAAAAGCCCTTGCACACCCAAGAAAAAAATAGGATTTTAGACCTAACTCTATATACCAAATTCAATATGTAATTTATATGGTATTAACCCTCGGAATCAACCCCAATAGTTAAGGAGAAGATATACTAGGTGAGTAAAGATTTGATACAATAATATCCTAATTTATACTACTAATAAAAACAATTAGATACTGCATAATAATAAACAAATATCTTAATAATTTTATTATTTTTAAATAGCTAATTTTATAAATAAAAAAATAAGATAAAAAGGCTAAGCCTTTCCATATACGAGAAACAACCATGAACAAATGGAGAAGTATAACAAACATAAGTAGTGTTATTGAAAGTAGTTAGATTGTACATTTTTGTTTAATTATAATGCTGAGGTTAAATGTTTAGTGGGTCTAGAACAAAGAGATAGGCAGTTCAGGTCAGCTAGGTAATTTAGGAGTTGCGTTTGATGTTGATAGGGTCTTTTGATATTCGTGGGTTGGAGAGTAGGATAAAGAAGAATAATGTGAGAGAGCTCATCGTTTCTAAGTCTCTAGAATTCATAACAATTCAAGAGACTAATATCGATGAGTTTTCTGATTCTTTTGTCTAGGCTTTTGGTAATATTGATTATGTTGAGTTCAGAAACTTCATCTTGGAGATGGATTTGCTTGATCTTCCTTTTTTATATAAGAGTTTTATGTGGTACTAGCCTTATGATAGGGGAGATTCTCCTGGATAGGATTCTTATATCAGATGATTGGTGGGAGTTATAGGGACTACATCTCAATGGGCTATGCCTAAAGATGTATCATTTCATTATCATATTCTTCTCGGATACTCTATTCATTTACAAGGTCAAAAGCCTTTCCATTTTAATAAGCATTGCCTTTCTCATCCGCGTCTCTCCAAGGTGGTCTTTAATAGTTGGTCTAGTTCTCAGTTCTCAGTTTGGAAAGCTTTTATAGTAATAGTGGGAAATTCCAATTATCGATCTCAAGGACTGCTTGAGGATACAGAGTTCGTGTTTTAAATTAGTTAAACAAAAGACTTGGGGTTTTGAATTGTTCTTATGTTACTAGAAAATAAAATGGCAATTAAAAATAAATAGAGCAGTTGAACGATTTAGAATAATATGAGTGAACCTTCTATGGAAGATGTATTATATGCTTCTTTAACGATTCTTACCTGACCTTGCAATAACTTATTTTAAAAGATTGATTACCGGCTTATTAAGTGTGTTTAATCCTAAGTCCTTAGTGAGAAAACCTTTAAACATTCAAACTAACTCCTATGTCCATAGTGAATTACAGATGAATTTAAGCATTACTTTATCAAGAATAATTCGGTTTCTATAAGGTATCAATAGTCCTAAGTGATATCTATTACAAAATACTCTAAAATGAGCGTAAACAATGGCACCCTAACCTAAGTATTAACCGTAAGTCATACTTAATTTTTCTGATAGAGAAAGCATTAAGAACGAATTGAGAGTAAATCAAAGATCATAAAATTGTTGCTATCATAATGTTCAAAAAGAAATTATTAACAAATATGAATCAGGGACACTCCCTGTCATTGAAGGGTTTAGCTACTTAGAGTACTAAAGAAAAACAAAATACAAAATGTAGACATTATAGATAATGTGATGAAATTAATTCTTCAATCACTTAAGGTTCATGAAAATCTTGATTCACCATAAAAGTCCGAGTTCTCCAGCCTTCAAAACATGTTTTTCATTGAAAAATTGTCCAACCCTAGAAATTTGTGCTCTCGAGTTAAATAGAGTGAATTTTGGGCTTTCTGCATTTCTTGGCTTCCATACGCATATGGATTCAGGTCATACGTGTATGGCTTTCTTCTCCTTGCCTCTTCATACGCGTATGGACCAAGTTGGCTCGTATGGCTTGCTTGGTCCCATACGCATAACACATTGCGTTAGTGTTTTCCTTCTTCTTCTGGTACCCCATATGTGTATGGACACCCCTCATACACGTACGAGCAGTGACTTGGTTTTCACGCCCTTTTGTTGTTACCCGTATCACGCGTGGTAGGTTGCAGGGCCATACGCGTATGGACTCCCTCATAATTGAATGAGTAGGAAAGCTTGCTTTCATCTCCATTTTCTTTTGATCTTGCGCTTTAGCCCAAATTGCGCTTTGACTGATCAAAACCTCAAACTTAGCTTGCTTCTTGCTCTCAAGCAACATTCAGAACAAAGAACTCATGTCACCCCAAATGAAAGATAAACATTTTACGAATCATCATACCTCCGAGATCTTTCTTGGCTCTCTCTTGTTGCTACCTTCACTTGAAAGTATCGCTTCACGTGCACCTCATTGCACACTCTCACAAAATATCTCAGATGTTTATGTGTTTTCACTTAAAATTCACAGTATACAACATTATACCATATGCTTGAATAAATTCTAAATACATGAAAAGATATAGGAAACACACATTTTCTAAGGTCTTGCAAGTTGTAATGGGGTTGGGGCTCGGGCTCGGGTAGAATATATTTGGAGAGTAGGTTAAGACTTGGATTAAGGAGTATTATTTTCATTGACAATGTTTAATTAAAAACTAATATGGGATATTTCTTTCAACTAAGTTCACTTTGGCTTTTTGTTTTCACGAAATCATGGCATAAGGTGATGAAGCTAGTAGGAGAAGAGTGAAGGTAAGAGTAATGATGATGATGATGATGATGATGATGATGATGATGTGAGGATGAAGATGATATCGAGAATGCAGGGATGTTGATTTCTGAGAGAGTTGAAGCAAGCGTGCATGAAGATTCAGAATGATGGTGACGTTTATGAGGTTTGTTATGGTGGTTGAAGTTTGTTATGGTTGTTGAGGGTGAGAGAAGTTTGTTATGGTTATTGAGGGTGAGAGAAGAGAGAACGAGGGAGTGTGAAAGACATGATGAGAAAAAGTGAGAGAGAGCTTGAAAGGTGGTGAGGGACTTTTGATTTATATTGGGCGGTGTATGGAGTGTGTCGTGGAGATGCTTGTAGCTGATCCATTTCTCTTAACAACTTAATGCATAAGTTGTTTACATTTGTAGTAAGTTCTTTTTTCCTTTCATGCAGCAGAAAATTTGCATGGATTTTTTGGAGCAATGTTATTGAGTTGCTTCGAGCGTGTCATGCTGCAATTAATATTCCATGGAACAAAATTCTGACTTGAAAGTTATGGTGAACCCGTGGGTGTATGGCCATCTTCTAGCTCCAATAATTTGGCTTGTGATCACCTTCTAAGCACGATCTCAAAAGCAAAATGAGAGTACTCGTGGAGCTGGCCAAAATTGTTGTCAGAAATTTCATGAGATAGCGATTGCAAATGCATGATAATTGACCTTAAAATTTCTTGGTCGTGATTGACTCAAGCTGCACCCAAGCTGGTCTCGGTTCGCTACTCCACTAACTCCGAATGGTACGTTTCATGACCTTCTAATTTGCTAAACAAACTCTCAAATGCTATTGTTTGGATTCATAATGAAGAGTGTTCATCATAGAACAAATCTTAACATGCGTGCCGATTCTTGCCTAACGTTCCTCTCATCAGTTTCAAATACCCCACTTCAAAACACTCTAACTCAATTCTCATGCCTCCAAATACGGATCTCTTTAGATCAATGGTAAGATAAAACATGACGGAACACGTTTTATGTTGGTGTTGTGTAGAATTTCTCCAAGTGCTAAAGACTTGACAACCTTGAGTCATGATCTTTATCTGCCTATAAATTTTAATCCAAGCCTTTAATGTAGAAACTTCCAACTGCAAAGTTTTAGCTTGCAATGAGATGAACATTTTTTGTATTTGGGCACACTTTGAATTGATGAATAGATCACCATGGATATCAGTCCAGAAGTCTTGCACTTGACCATTCTTCACACTTTCAAAAGTATTTCCATGTGTTGGATATTTTTCAACATTGAACCATGATTTTCTCCAATTTATAACTTTTGATCCAAGATTCAAATGAATGTGATTCCAACTACAAAATTGTAGTATGAAATGCCCTCTTTAATTGTAGACCTCATTTGCTTTAATTGAGTCAAAATTGAATGAGTTATGGCTCTTGAAAGAAGGGTAAATGTGTATTGACCCCAAATATGACCAAATTCATGAAAAAGTCAATTGTTGACTTTATTGCCTTAGATGAATTCTTTTAACCAATAGCCTCAATCTTGAATTTAACCACTAAACAACCAATGAAATCAATTGCATAGCACATGATGGATATCATGACACCTCCCAACATATCCCAACTCCTAAGTATAAGTCTTGATCAAAAAGTCAATCCTCAATTGAATTTGGTCAAGAAACCCTAGTTTAGGAACCCGATGACTTTTGGGCTTGCAATTTCAAATCAGAGACTTTGAGTATGATAATTGTGAACCCTTATCTCTTGAAGAGGCGTAATGAAAGTAATGTGATCCATTGAGACCTCAACCCATCTCTTTCACTCAAGTAAACTTTCGAAGGAGTCTTAGATAGATGCTCTTGTCTTGGTATTTCCTTTGAGAAGAATCATGTTATGCATGAAATGCATTGGTTATGACCTATTGAAATATGCATATGAGTATGATTCAAACTTATTCTAGATTAAAAATGGGAGGGAAAATTTTGGGGTGCAACATTAGGCATGGCCAATATGATATCTGGATATGGAAGCTATATCCGGTTAGGGGTTTTTGCGGTCAATTTTGCCTATAATGGTATGGTGGTTTTGTCAAGGTAAAGGAAGATAGGTCGTATAGGGTTTTAATGGGAAACTCTAAGATTTGGAATAGTTGGGTGCCTTCTAAAATTCGGGTGTTCTCCTGGCAGTTGTTGTATGATAGGCTGCCAACTAGGCAAAACCTTCTGAGTGGTTAAATTTTGTCGGGGTATAGTTTTTGCGATCTCTTGTGTGCGGTGACCCGGTAGAGTCGGTGGATCATCTCTTTGTTTTGTGTTAGGTGACTTCAGACATTTGGTATACAGTTTTTAGGTGGGTTGGGATGTCGGGGCCTTTGCCTTGTTTGATCTTAGGGGTTTTTGACTTGGTCCAGGGTTTATGTTTTTGGATACATACGTCTTTAGGCTTGGTCTCAATCTAGAATTGTGTGGTTTGAATAATTTTAAAATGTGGAATCAAGTTATTTTTTATCATAAAAGCTTGATGGTTAATAAATAGATGTCTTTGATTATTAGTTCAGTGTGGAAGTGGGTTCAAGCCCATGCTTTAAGTCTTGACATTTATCAAATTCATTTAGAGCGGTACCCACTTAAATGGCTGGGTAGTTAAGAGTGTATTGGGTGGTTATAAGTGCCAAAATATCCTTATTTTGAGTATATATTTATGGCACTTATTGATTTCACTCTTTCAATTTTTATAGTAAAATCCCAACTTTGGTGTAAATAATAGTATACTTGATTTTTGTTTTATTCGTTTGTGTATCGTTTGACCTTTTTCATTCATTTTATAGGTATTGGAGCGTATTTGAGCCTCGAGCAATAAAGTGTCGAAGGCACGGCTTCGAATATGCAGCTAGTTTTGGAGTAATAAGGAAGAAAATTCTACAGAGCCTGCTAAGCCCAAGCCCTTGCACGCTATCACTTTCAATAATAGAGGCAGAATTGGATTTCTATGTCTACTTAGCGCGATAACTTTTATAGGCGGAAATATTTTGGGAATAAGTGGCAGTCCGCAAACCTATTGAGCTGGCTTAGTGCGGTTGCGAAAGTTTTGCCTTTATATTTCTCATTTGAGTGATTTTCTAGATTATGTCTTTGGGGATTTTTTTGTCTCAAATTCATCAATTTCATTCTTAGGTTAGATTAGCTTAGAAAACAATAATTGGGTCGTGCCTTTGGATGATCTGAGGAGGATTTTTCATCAATCAGAGCTGACAACCCGCGAGATGTTTGGTTTATGTCTTCTCCTCTTTGTGTATGTCTATTTATCGCCCATGACATTGTATAAAACTTGCTTTACAAATTATTATTGTTATCTTCCCTAATCTTTTTGCATTTATGTTTGGATTTGTGTTGCTATAGAGATATATTTCATGAATTCTGGTTAGAGATAAATTTCAGTTAGCTTCTAGACTCTAGAGATGGATTTAGAGCTAACAATCACTTGTGTGTCTAAGCTTAATGCTTCCATGTTTGAGATGCGCGCGAGAGATCGCCGATGCGAGAGTACAGATGTTCTCGCAACTTTGCGTTAGAGATAACCTCGGTTGTGATACGTCTCATTGGTGCTTCAGAGATGGACACTGATGTGAGAGATACGTGATGGTAATGACGAGTATTGTAGATTGGTTCAACTGATCGATAGGTTTAAGTTTGCGACGAGTAGTGTATATTCATGCCTAATAAGTTATTTTCTCCGAAGAATGTATTTATTTTTCCATTTATATCTTTTTACTTTTTGTTCATTTTAACCCGAGATTAGAAATGAAGAATCCGTTGAATGATATTCTAATCAGACCATTCTCTGTGGACACGATAATTCTCAGAATAATATTTCCAAATTTTTTTCATGTCGCTTTAGTGGACTAATAGGCGGGCAACTGCCTTCCTTTATTTTCTACAGGTTTTTGATGCTGCCTTCCCCTAACTTGCTCTCTCAAGAGGTTTGTCATGTCAAAAGTTGTTTCTTTGTGTGGCATAAGTTGTTTTTTTGTGTGGCTTGGTTTTTCAGTTGTTCTTTTAGTGTGTTTATTTGGTTCTCCTTTGTTGTGGCTTTTTCTTTACCTTTTTTGTTTACTTCTCGCATTTCCTGTTATTAGGGCTGTAGTCTTTGTGCATTTCTAGTGCTCTTACCTACTCTTGTATTATGTGTTCTTTTTTCTTTTTCTAATTAATATACAATTTTTTATTTGCTATTGAAAAAAGGAATAAGATCATAAAGTACAAGAAATACTTGACTAAAAAATACTTAAGCGAGATCATTAAAAATACACACAATACAACTAAAAACACCAAAGAAACTAAGCAAATAAAATGAAACAAACCAAAACCAAATCACGAACCCAAACAATTAAGAACTAGGTGGCTATATATTACAGTACTTGTTTAGATTAACAACAAAGGCATCATCAAGCAACAGATTTAATACTTCCACCTTCATAACTAGCAGCATCTACAAACACGACCGCATAAGCTATTTGATGAGTCAAAATCAAACGTGATCCACCTTCATCCTCATTCCCATCAGACCTCCCAATATCCAAACAAGTAGGAGAATCCTTAACACAATATCCAAGCCTATAACCGAATCCAGATTCATGTTTTTCAATATTAAACGTTCCACTCAATGTTTTAAAATCAGGATAATTTTCCGGACCACCAATACCAACACAAGCTTTTTGAAAAACATCATCAACAAATAACAACCATTTTGAAGATTCGGCGCAATTTGGCTTCTCTGTGAACTCAATCTCAATCGGTGTACCAGTGAAGATTATACCAGGGCTTATTTCTGGTATACTGAATTTCACTGGTACACCGTTGTTAACTTCATTGTGATCTTGTAGGACAGTAACTTCACATTCTGAGTTACCAGTTTTTCCTAGTCTTAATCCTCCACCGGAGGGGCCACGAATTGTTGGCAAGATGTAGTATTTTCCACCTGGAAAAATGGGGTTACCATTTACATCCAATACTTGCTCAACAAAATTTATTGAGAAAGTTAGTGAAAATTTTGTGATGAAAACGAAGATGAGGAAGGGAAAGATGATTGATGAAAAATGTTTCATTATTAGACTAATAATGTTATTTCTTAGAACTAATTTGATCGATCTATATGTGCTTTTATTATTTTGAAGTTGTGTTTAATTTTTATATAATAAGCTTGCACGCGTTCCACGAAGAGCACAACTTGTTGTGTTTTTAATTCAACAAAAAAATAGGTAATTATATTTTAATTGATAATTGAGCACAAATGTAGCGAGGAATTTTTTATTTTTTCACGTGGAGCAGTTTTATTATACTATACTCCACGTGTATTTTTTTTCAGTTTTTATTTGGGTTAAACATACTTTTCTTAAGTCATTTTTAGCGAATTATAATTTTCAAATATCTAAACTTTTTTATTTTTTTTGCGTTAGTAATTTTATAATATAATAGTAGTTTTTTTTTTCTTTGGTGGGATTAATATTGTCCCTTGTAAAGGTTTTGTAGAATTTTCTGATAATATGGGGCAAAGTGTCCAACAATATTTTCGGATAAGATGGCATGGATTTTTTTATATAGTCCAACAAGACATGCAACATATAACAAACTCATGACGCCAATAAATCAACAAAATATGGCCCCTCATTAAAAACTCATGTCTATGCCGGGGGAAAAGAGTTTTAGCCTATTTATGTTATTCATTAAAAATTAGTCTTGATAACTAATACAACAGTGGATAAATGTCTCCACCTTATTCAATAAAAAGGAAATATATAAGAAATTATTGTAATAATATCTCAAATTCACTGAGTTCTAGATTATGGGAATGGGTTGTCTACCCAACACTTTAAGCTTCTACACGCCATGAGATAACTCCGAATACATCATGTTCCATTATATACGGAACTTCTAAATTAAGGAATAATTTGCTAATGTTAGTAGGTGTGACCACTTGTTTGAGCATACTTTCACCTTCCTTCCAATCCCTTGGGACGGGTTGGAGTTTTCTCTCTTAACGGTTCTTGGCTAGAAACTTATGGATGCAGGAGATCACTCTTGCCCCGCTTCACTCTCTTTATACATGGAAATTCAATTAATTTGACATAAGTGTTAGTTATTTTGTTAGTTTATAGACAAATAAGGTTCGTTCATGAGCATACTTTAGCCTCTTCATTAATGCTATTGTAGGGCCTTTATTGATATTGTGTTCAAACATAGCGCTTATGCCATAGGCGGGAAATATCAAATTAATTAAAGTCAAAAAAAGGAAAGAACATACTTCGTGTAAGATTTCAGTTGGGGATATCAGGATCGACTATAAGTAACCCTGGTCGAACCACGCAATTCTAATTAGGAATGGGATTTGCTTCCAAAGCGATGTCGACTTTCACCATAAATTCTGAGATAGTGATGAGACAACAAATGGATGAGAGTAACCATGAAATGGTTAACCTACTCACCCGACAAATGGGTACCATATTCAATCTTTTGATTCAAAATATGAATCATAGTTACCAACAATTAGCATCTCAAATGACTCGAATCGTTGATTTCTGTGGCGCCCCTCTGGCACAAGTTTGACAGATCGTACAACCCCAAATAGCTAGGCCGACTCCCAATGAACGGATAATTCATGAGGAAAACACAATCAATCAGGACTAACACTTTATGCCCCAGACACTCGAACAACAAAGATCTAGTAAAGTCGAGTAAAGAAATCCACCAATTTTTATGGTTAACCGAAATCAACACGCCGATCAAGTAGCCCATCAAGTCTAACCATAAAATCTAGCAGAATAGAACAATCTTGCAGCCATGATCGAAAAAATCATGACCAAATATGAGTGAATGTTGGCCTATATAGGCCGAATTATACATCCCCTAAACCGATACACAAGCTTATCAATATCCTTTCCTTAATACTTCGATTTTTATTCTACATCAATCTGCTATAAAATCCATAAATATTTTCCGGCACGCCGTACATGCTATAGTATATTATCATTTCAAACAACACAAAATAATTATATTATATATATTTTTTTATTTTGGTGAATTTAAAAACGTGAAGTACTACTCGTGAAACGCGTGGCTACATTATTCCTAGAAAAAAGTTCTTCACTTCATTACTATTATATATAGAGACCGAGTTAACCAACAAAAACATCCTTAATCACCTAGCCATGAAACCTCTTTCACCACTCACCCTTTCCTTTCTCCTCTTTGTTTTCATCACCAATCTTTCACTAGCTTTCTCCAATGAAGATGTTGAGCAAGTATTAGACATTAATGGTAACCCCATTTTCCCAGGTGGCCAATACTTCATCCTACCTGCCATCCGCGGCCCTCCCGGCGGAGGAGTAAGACTCGGAAGAACCGGCAATCAAACCTGTCCAGTTACCATCCTACAAGACCGCCGAGAAGTCAAAAAAGGTCTACTAGTGAAATTCGTTATACCAGGAATATCTCCTGGTATAATTTTCACTGGTACACCACTCGAGATAGAGTACACTAGAAAACCTAGCTGTGCAAAATCTTTTAAGTGGTTAGTGTTTGTTGACAATGTTATTCAGAAAGCATGTGTTGGAATTGGTGGCCCTGAGAATTACCTTGGTGTGCAAACATTGAGTGGGACATTTAAGATTGAGAAACATGAATCTGGATTTGGTTATAAGCTTGCATTTTGTGTTCAGGGCTCTCCTACTTGTTTGGATATTGGGAGGTTTGATAATGATGAAGCTGGAAGAAGGTTGAATTTGACTGAACATGAGTCTTTTCAAGTTGTGTTTGTTGAAGCTGAGTCTAATGATGCTAAGATTCTTAAGTCTGTTGTTTGAGTTTTGGTTTGGTAAGCTAGATTGTGTGAGTTTTAGTTCTTGCACTATTTAAGCATATAATAAATGGAAATAATTGTGTGTTGAATATTTTCTCTTTTCTGTTCTTATTGTTGTTATCTCTGTCTCTCTCTCTCTCTTTAATTTCATAACTATGTATGGAGGAGAAAACTGAAGTGAAGAGGTTAAATTCAAAAGAGGAAATAAAAGTTTTTGTTTAATCTATGAATCTGCTGATTAAAATTAAGTCAATGTAAAAAGCTTAAACTACATGCATGTGGATCAATGCAATATTAAATAGAGGTGTGATACTTTGACAATTTTTTTCTTAAGGCAAAATATTTTTGCACGGAAACCAAAAAAATTAAATTATTAAAAAATGAAATTGGTAGGTATTATGTACAATTATAAGATGTATGTGTTAAAAATAATGTAAGATATCTATTCTCTATGAAATATGTAGTTTAAACTTTATCCACTATTTTAATCAATATCTTTTCTCTACAAAATTGTATTTATTAAATTAATAAAAATATATTCAAGTTATATTAATATGAGAGACTCTTAAATCACTCATTTATATCTTAGATTAGATATCTGAAGCGTAAAAATAAATTGTAAGTAGTCAATATTCAAAATTTAATACAGTAGATAATTTACTAAATTTTAAATGATACTATTAAAAATTTGGTGGATTATCTACTATATTAGCTATCTTAAATAAAAATGTAAATTTTAAGAGTAGCTATTCTAAAATTTAATTTATTCTAAAATTTAATTTAGTAGATAATCCATCAAAATTCAAGTAGTCGAGATTTAAAATTTAATATAGTAAATAATACTCCCTCTGGTCCCATTTATAAGAAAAGATTTCCTTTTTAGATACATTGAATAAATAATGTATCTGGACAACATATTGTCCAAATACATTATTTATTCAATGTATCTAAAAAGAGAATTATTTCTTATAAATGGGACCGGAGGTAGTATATAAATAAAGATGTAAATCACCAAACTTTAACAATTTTAGAGCAAAAAATTTTAAGAATTATTTCTTTTTTATTAAAAATATTTAATTACATTATTTCTTCATACGTACAAATCAATAGCTACTATTTTTATAATAAAAATATTTTACTTACATTTCTTGAAACCCTTGCCAAAACTTATTAACTTAGAGACTGTGGCGGAGTCAGGAATTTTAGACCGTCTGGGCAAAAATTTTACACCAGTTATTCATCTATTCTAATTTTCACATCTTATTTTTACTAATTTTGTCCTTGATTTAGTCTAAAAATCAATTATTAAATTAGGGGAGTACAAAAAAATAGGGATTGAGCCCGGACAGGCGCTTGGCTCCGCCCCTGCCTAGAGAATATAATTACTTGAATTGATTAGATATTTAATTTAGTTTGTTTTAAAAAGTATAATTAAATGACTGAATTAAGTTAATTATAAAAATGAATTAATCATCTTTTTAAATGAATTAACTAAATTTTTCGATATGAGTTGTTAAATCATTTAACTTAAATGGTTTTGTCATTAGTTATATAAAAACGAGTAGTTGTGTCATTGATTGTTTCGAGACAAAAAAATGTAGATCACATGGTCAAATACTCAAATTAGTACCCTGCCATAGGTACCAACCCTACACTTATAAATATCGACAAAAGTGATTCCATAAGTAAGAGAAAGGATTTTAGGCAGTTTGGGTAACTTTTCAGAATAAAACAGTATTGTACTTTGCCCACGAGGAGCTCGTGGATACATTTTTGCATAAATATTTATTCTCACTAATTTTTTTTTTATTTGGTCTTTAAATTTTAATACTTATATATAATTTTAATTAAAAATATTAGAAACATTTGTGGGAATCAATTTCTCATTTTTAGGTGTAATATTTCTTTAACCAATCCTAAAATTTATTTTACATCTTTTATTTTGTTTTTCCAAAAAGTTAATTCTTCATTCGTAAACAAATAATTTTTTTGAATTGTACTTTCATCTCTTTCAATATATGATAAAAGTTACTTTAGTAAAAACTAGTAATAATCGTGGGTCTGCACGGATAAACTTACTTGATACGGTAAAAAATATATTTAAATGCATTTGTAAATTTTAATAAGTCATTTAATTATTTTATGAATAATGATCATATAAAATTAATTGTATTAAATAATTATTAAAATAAGACTTATGAAATAGAAAAAAAAAATTATATTTAAAAATAAAAACTTTGCTTTCAAAATATTAATAATTATTAATTAAAATAAAATAAATATTGTGCTAATAATAACGAATAAAAAATTATAGCTGATATTTTATGTGACAGAAATCGAGAGAGAGTGAATGAAAAGAAGAAAATTTTTGAAATAAGAAAGAAAATAGTAGAGAGAGAAGAAAAGTTGAAACGAGAAGTTGAGTTTGGGAGCCACTTGTCAGTTATGTATTGGTATAGAAATGTAAAAATGGACACTTACATGTAATAGAACATGGAATGAATAAGTGATAACATTAATTGATTACATAAATGTTTAGTAGTATAAATTTTGTGAACGGAAAGGATAATTTTGGAAGTACGTTCAATTGTATTGTTATCGGTAGATTTTATATACACCATTATCTTTCCTTAATTATTACACAAGTTAATTATTACACTAGTAAAGCTAACTTTACATTTATTTTTTTGTTTTTATAGGTTTTGTTCAGGATAATTAGAATAATGTTTTTTAAAGTAAAAGATTATACTATGGAATTCAAATCAATTTATAAGATGATATAAATAAAGTTGGCGAACATCATCATTTAAATCATGTTTGATGTAATATAAATCAAGTAAGAAATATTTGGCTTTAGAGATTATTTTGAATGTTATGTTTCTAATCAATTTTTGGGTAAATATGGGATTAATGGTGAATGTTTGTTTTATGAGAATATACTCTTTTTGCATTTGATTTGAATTTTGTTAGATACAAATAATTTTTATGTTGGGTTAAATTTGTACATATTTTTTGCTTTGACTTTAAAAGGAATCCCGCAAGTTGACGATGGGATGGTTCCCTTGAATTAGTTGGTTACAAAGTCTGATACCAAAATTTCAAAAAACAATCAAATTTTGGTTCATTAAAGTCATTCACTTAAAATTAGTTTTAAAATATTTTTTATTTTTAAGGTGATTTGAATCATTTGATAATTAATTTCTTATATTTTTAAATTTTGAATATTATTTGTTCTGTTTTAGAATAAAAAATAGAGTGACATGCGGAAGCTACGGCAGAGTAAAGCTTCTGATGCTGCAGAGTGAGGGTGTACTAGCAATTAGGTATGTGAATAGGCTGGGTTGAGCTAGACTTTGTCAAGCCTGAGCCTGGCCTGCTAAAAAATTCACAGCCTAAGCATGACCTATGATCTATTATATGCTTATTATTCGGCCTGAGACTGGCATTTTCAAAAGCCTGATTAGCTTATTAGCTTGCTTAAAAAGCCTATATCATTTTAACATATGAAATTAAGCAATTTAACTAGTGTTTAAATAGATTAGGGAATCAAAATTACTATGGGACTAAATGTTTGTTTATATTGACTTAGTTGAGCTTACATAGTAGCTTAAGTTTTGTGAGAGTATTTATTTGAGAGAACTTATCAAAGCAACTTATAAAATTATTCATAAAAAAATTTCAACTTATTTTCACAAGTTCTTTAAGATTACTAAACTTTACTTTTGTATTTTAATATAAAGTACATTATACAATATTAAAAAAATAATATTTTTATTCATATTTATTAAAATAGACCGGCTGTAGAGGCTTAAAAGGATTTTTTTTATATCTTGTGGCCTAGCCTATTTAACTAAATAGGCCTATAAAAAGCCTAGACATTTTCTATGTTAGAACAAGATTTGGTTCTGCACTCAATCTTTAAGTTTTGATGAAACAATACATATATTTTTATGTAACAATTTTGTACTCTAATAGTTTCTTGAGTGTGCAGATTCACTATTTTGATTGATTAAGGATTGGTGTCCAGAAGATCATCAGAATTAGCATTAGCACGCATCAAAAGAACTATTCATCCATTTCTAAAGTGACATCAGCAATTCTGAAGAATGTTGAATCCCTATCAAAAAGGATTTTGAAAGTGTTTCTAAAGATAAGCTACTATCAGATCAGAAGTCAAGATTTTAAGGCTCATATAAGCTTTTGCTTCCAGCTCAAAAATTAAGATGCGTCGTTCAAATTCAATTCTCTTTGGTCATCTACGTTACCTGATCTCTTCCATGCTCTTTCCACTGTAAGAACAAGATTTGGTTTTGCAATATATCTCTGAGTTTGATGATAACAATGAAGTATTTATGAAAGAACTATTTTATGTTCTGATGTTTGTTTCTGTGCAAGATTATGTTTATCAGAATTATTATATCAAACAAACACTACAAGATGTACGCTGAAGATTATATGCGAAGTTACTATGTGTAACACAAGTCGCAAACATTTTAGGGAAGCAAGTATGCTTCCGTATCTGATCACAATCGGAAAGATATTAGGACATTTGATATTGCTGTTGCAATGATCCTATGGATGAAGGATAGAAAAACACTTAGAAAGGGGGGGTTTGAATAAGTGTGACTTTAAAAACTCTTAAGATAAAAACAATTGCACAATAA
Source organism: Vicia villosa (assembly GCF_029867415.1). Lineage (NCBI taxonomy): Eukaryota > Viridiplantae > Streptophyta > Magnoliopsida > Fabales > Fabaceae > Vicia > Vicia villosa. The sequence continues at coordinate 185,050,984 of NC_081181.1, read as the reverse complement.
TTTTTATCCTGGTTCGTTGTAATGGAAACTACTTCAGTCCACCCCCTTAGAGTGATTTACCTCACTTGAGGATTTAATCCACTAATCAACCTTGATTACAATGGTTTTCCACTTAGATACCCTCTAAGTCTTCTAGAGTATTCTGATCACACCTTGATCACTCTAGGAACCTTTTACAAATTAATGTAAAACAAATTCTTACAAGAGTATAGAAATGCTTCTTAATAAGCTATAATCACAACTGTGATATTTCTCTTAAGTTCTAAGCTTAAATCTCACTAAGATATTACAAATGAAGTGAGGTTGAAGATGAAGTTTGAGAGCTTTTGAATTTGACAGCGTTTCTGTATTTTTGCGCAAGAGTTGTGTATACAGCTTCTCATCAAAACTTCTATTTATAGGCGTTATGAGAAGATGACCGTTGGGAGCATTTAATGCGTTGCGTGATCTGTACAGCATTGCATTTAATGTTTCACTCTTTTGTCAACTACCTCGAGACTTGCTTTTCCTGCTTTAACTGACTTTACCTTTAATAGCTTCTAACATTCCTTTTGTCAGTCAGCGTAGCCTACCATCTTGTACTTGCTTCTGATCTGATGTTTGTAGATACAACGTTTGAATATCAGAGTTATTCAGCTTGGTGCAGAGCATCTTCTTGTCTTCTGACTTTGAAGTGCTTCTAGCGTGATACCATAAGAACTTCAGTGCTTCTGCTTCTGAACTCAAGTTCTTCTGATGCTTCATAGACCATGTTCTGATTCTGCTTGACCATCTTCTGATGTCTTGCGAGAGCATGTTCTGATGTTGCATACTTGAACCTTCTGAGTCAGTGCTTCTTGCGCTGAATTGTGCATACTCTTTATATATTTCCTGAAATGGAAAATGCATAGGATTAGAGTACCACATTGTCTTATACAAAAATCATATATAATGTTATCATCAAAACTAAGAATATTGATCAGAACAATTCTTGTTCTAACAATCTCCCCCTTTTTGATGATGACAAAAACATATATAATTGATATGAATTTGCAATCAGAATATCAGATGACTAAAGACATTTACACAGTTATAGCATAAGCATATAAACATAGTGTGTGAATATGTCTCCCCCTGAGATTAACAATCTCCCCCTTAGATTAACAATCTCCCCCTGAAATAAATACTGGAAGAATTTATAAATAAAAGACTTCCCTGAGTATTTTCCATTTCAGTCGAGACGTTCACATTTGCCTAGAACTTCAGAACATTCAGAGCTTCTGCTTCTTGCTTCCATAGGACAGCTTCAGAGCTTTGAATTTCTTCTTGAATCATAGCATGCTTGGTTGTATCAAAACATTCTTGAATGTACCAGAGCATCATCAGAGCATCTTTACATCCTGGAATGTTTAAGAACAAACTAGACGACAAAAGTCAGAGCATGAATGAATCAAAACATTCTTTTAGGAAAGAACATATATCAGAGCAAACTTTGATAAGTTCTTAAAAAGAATATGTATCAGAACTGTAACTCGGTGAACTGACTTTTTTATCGAAATGTTGCGGTAAGCAAGAGTCGCCACCGACTTTTATTTTATCCAATTGGAAAGGCAAAAAGAACAGGAAAGACCTTTGAAAGATTTGAGTTCAGGGGGTAGGTTATACAAAGGGAAGGTGTAAGGCACCCTTTGCATCCATGGTTATCCATGGGCTCTTAATTGCTTAGCTCACTTATTTGTTTGAATTGTTTGAAAAGTAGGGTGTGAATAAAAAAAGATTCGTTTAAGGACTTTAGCTTGTAAATAAGCGTAGCCTTGTTTTGAATTGATTTGGAAAAGAGGTGTGAAAATCATTTTGAATTTTGAATTGTGAGCAAGCATTTAAGAACTACCTACCCTAAGTTTGTCTTTCATGTTCTTTAAGTCTTTCGGGCGAAAGGGTCTATCCATACCATGAGAGGGCAGGAAGTCTTTCAATTGGATGTTCGGGTCATCGAGAATAATCGTTCGCCACAAGACTGTCCCTACCATAAAGAGGGCAGGTAGTCTAAGGGAAGGATATGATAGTCATTTAGGCAACATGTAAAGACTCCTTAGCATTCGAAGGGACGATCATCCTTTATCGAGGCAACGTCAAGGGACGAGATCATATTTATCGTAGGCAACTCGAAGGGACTATGATCTTTATATCGAGGGACTATGATGATTTTATTGAAGGCAACAGGCTAAGGAGTCCCTACGCTCGAAGGGACTTGACTATTTTATCGAGAAGGCAGCATGAGAGGGTGTTACCTTAGAGGTGGGTGTGTGTAGCAATCACGTGATTGAATTAAGATATTTAATCTTGGATTAGTGAGCTAAGTTCGATTACTTATCTTGCACTCCCTATTTTACTGACCACGCAGTTAATATATATAGATAATAAAATAGCAGTTATAGTGTACGGAAAATAAAATGCGGAAAGTATAAAGTCCTAATTACTATTACATCAAAAATCGAATGAGCAACCTATACACCTTCTAGAATTTAAAAGACAGAAATTAAATAATTTAAATGATTAAATAACAGCATAATTAAATAAAAGATGAAATTTAAACAATCATGCGACGTTCAAGAGTTTTGAGATGAGAAGAGAATCGCGAATTGAAATTAAAGTTTAGTGAAAACGTTCGATTTAAAGAAATTGAGTGAAATCCTAAATTAATCTAAACTAACCACCATTTAATTTTAAGAGAATTTTGTTTAAGATTAAAACCTAAAACTAATTATTTCATGACTAAATGATTAAAAATAATTAACTAATTAATATCTAAAAAGATAATTAATCAAAGAAACCCAATTCTAAAATTAAAATACTTTTTGTGATGTTTTAATTGGTTGATTATAATAAAAATAATAATTTAAAGAAGTTAATAAAAAGATAAAACTAGAAGAGAATATAAAATAAACAAGGGAGAAAAGAGAAATCAAGCCTGGGGGGTTTAGTCTAAAAAAGATGAGTTTGAACAGCAACAATTTGGCCCAAAAAGAGAAAGCCCAGGGAGTCAAGATGAGCGCGAGATCCTGCGAGGCAAGGTCCTGGGAGCATACCGTATGGATCACCCATCTGCATCTTTAGATCTGAATGAGTAAACATCCAAAGGCCTGGATCTGAGGGTGCGTCGTGGACGTGCATGAGCGTATGGAATTGGATCTGTAAATCAAACAATTTATAAAAATATAATACCTCACCTGGGCTCGAACCCAGGTCGTGGGAGTTACAAGCCTCAATTAATTTCCATCCAGCTGCGTACGATACTTTGTTAAAAATATGCCTTGAAAATAATAAATATAAAACAAAGATATCAATGGGAAATTCAAAAGCTAAGTCAACGCTGGGGCCCATGTACCACGCTAGGACCAATAGAGAGAGGTGAGAGTGGGTTGAAATTCTGACCAGCCAACAAGGGATCTCCACGCGTGACGGGAGAGAGAGAGGAGTTCTGACCAGCGAATGAGAGCATGGTCCAAGGGTCAAGGCTACACGTCATCATCTTCTTCCTCTTTCCCTACAAACCTGGGAAATTCATACTCATGAACGAACGCGTTAGTAAACAACAAATCTTGCCCAGATCACCTTAAAATCACCTTCTGATTCCGAATATGTCCACCATTTGGTCTGAAAGTTCCTACGAGTTGGAATACGAAAGACAAAAGAAATATGCCCTAACCATGGCACGATGTTATCCACACGTCAAAACTCAGTGTTAATACACCCAATCGATCCTAATCAACATCATGAACATGTACGAATGCACAAAAACACTTTATATGGGGGAAATCATGATTTTGAATTTTACCAATTGCTTACCAAAAGAAACTAGCGAGGATGCCGAGTCTGAGATGCCTTGGGTTCGTGTGAATGCTTGTCTCGACCCCTAGTAGTCTCAGAAGACTGAATGGAGGCTTGGATTCACCTGAAGACGGCTGGAACTTTGCTTTCGAGTTTGCCCTAAGCTTTGAAAATTTTTATGAAAGTTTTGTTAGGGTTTTTAAGGCTGCAAGCACGTGAGTTCTGAAGCTGAGTGCTATGGGTATATATAAGGGGTGAGTTAGGTCAAAAAGGTTTGGAAAGAAATCACATTTTGATTGAAGAAAAATATTGATTTTGATTCTTGATTCTAAACTTTCTATTTTTTTGCTCCAATCTATTTCATGTCCTTGTTCACGTGTTATATCCATTTGATGGTAATTTTGAATCTCTTTTAATGAATGACAATATTTCATGGCCTCTTATATGATTCTATTTGATTTATTTTTGATTTATTTGATTTATCTTGAATTTAAATAAGTAAATTAAAAAATAAAAGAAAATAAGATCAACAAAATAAAAGTGAATGGATTTATGGGCCTCTTGGATGATATATAAAAAAGAGTTATGTAAATTAATTCCATCATTTTTATATTTTACTTAATTTATTTAGTTTTTAAATAAATAAAACCCAAATAAAATAAGTAAATATTATAAGAAATGGATGAAAGAAATTATAGGTCCTTATTTAGCTCCTCTTCATGTTTGAATCAAAGAAAAATGAGCCCATTTGGAAAACTTCAAGTTTTGGTCAATATCTTCTCCATGCATTTCTTCAAAATTTTCCAACTTGCAACAACCATATCTCGCTCAATTTTTATGGCATGGAAATGTTATAGGACTTTTTGGAAAGGTCAAGATGTCCTCTAAATAATCCTTTTGGTTTCATCTTCATTGAAGTTTCCATGTTCATGTATGCTCCATTTTAGAAAGATGACCTTTTGTTGACTTTTAGAAAGACCTATAATGTTTTGATCTATATCTCTTAAATGAAGCATTTTTGGACTTGGCTTGTGAGAGACAAAGTTGTAGAGAATTCAATTTCCTTCAAAATGAGCTTTGGATGGAAAATTTCTGATGTTCCATGTAGGAGTTATGGCTGGTCAAAGTTCAGTTGACTTTCTCCGATGAAAACCCTAATTTAGAAACTTTTGGAATTGCTAAATTCTGATCTTTCCTTGATGAACCATGATCAATTCTTGATCAAATGGTGAATTATACTTCAATATGAGGATGTTGACAAAAAATCAGGAGTTTTGACTGTACTTTGACCACAGTTGATTTTTAAGTCAAACCAGTCGACTATTGACTTTCTAAGCGATTGAATGATCAATCTTTTGAATTAAGACTTGAAATTTGTCATGGAGGTAGTGTGGAGTATCATAGACCATGTGGGATACCTTGGAGCCTTTGGTTCACTGATTTTCCCTCAGAATAACAAAACCCTAATTCTCTGAGTTTTATTTAGGAGAGTGTGTCTTGGAGCTTTATATCTTGATTTGAATTTGGATGGGAGAAATAGTATGGGCAAATTTTGGGGTATGACAAGAACATATGAGAGATAAGAATGTATTAGAGCATATTCTGCCACGAGAATATCAGAACATTCTTTCTTCTTGCTTCTGATCTTGAAGCTTCACAGCACTAAACTTGCTTCAATTCCAAGAACATGCTTCTTTATAGAATTGCATTTCCCCATGTATTTTCTTCTCATGTTGAGCTTTTTCAGAATGACTTCAATCCTGCAAAAAATATCAAAGACATAGAACTTGCAAATAATGTTAGGAATGTTGAGACTTAATCCCAGTAACTGATATAGTAAACCAAATTAATTATCACGTTTCTCCCTCTTTTTGTCATAACATCAAAAAGCATATAAAAGATTCAGATGAAGAAACAATATGAGAGAAGAAGATAATATTTCATTGATTCAATAAAATATCAGAAGATACAAAAGGATAGAAGCAGATGCAAGAAACAAGAAAACAACTAAGACCAAGACACAATACGACTAGCCTAGCTTAGAAACTATTTTGGCCAGAAGGTTTTGAATCTCAGAAGTGCTTTCTGTCTGCGTCTTCATAAACGATCAAAACTAATTGTGAGTATCTTCATGCTTATCCAAACGAGAAGCTAGATCAGCTTGATTCTTTTGAAGAGCCTTCATGGCGTTCACCAGAACAGAAGGTTCATCAGAAGAAGCTTCACAGCTATCATTCAACGGAGTAGCATGCTCAACAGCAGCATCAATCATGAGAACATCATCTTGATTTTCCTGAACAGGAAGTTTCTCAGCAGGATGATTCTCAGCATCTTGAGTCTCAGCATCAGCTTCTGACATAGAAGCATCTTCAGCATATTCTGGAACAGGGATAACAGAATCAGAATTTGCAAGAGCCTGAAGGATCTCAGCCAGATTCCTTGGAGGTGTAGGAGCAGCAATTTCTGATGGATATTCAACAGCTGGATATACCATATCTGGTGCTTTCTCTGAGGGATTCTCCCTTAGCCATTTGAATAGTGACTGAAAGTCTTCAGTCAGAACACTATAGTGAGGCTCCCACACAACCATTGCAAGGCATGTTTCATCTTCAAGCTCATCTACAAACTTCTTCTCCTCAAGAGATCTCCAATTTCTGATTGGATGATAGTACATACCATCATCAACTTCTAAGAAACAACCAGGAGAACCAGATGCCTCAGCCAATCATCTCTTCTGGATGTTCATAGCATTAAACTGAAAGTCCTTCTTAAATATTTTCCATAAGCTTCGAATAGCAACATGATCCAACTTGGAGTCATGAGCAGCTCTTAAAGTTTCCATCCTTGTTCTGAACTTAAGCTTGAATAGGTTAAAGCAGATATCAAGAGAGGGTTCAGGAGGATTAAAGGTGAATCGATGATCAGGGTACAGAAGACAATAAGGTTTGGATTTTCTTGAGAACAAAGCAGGGGTTAAAGAAGGTGGAGAATCTGTGGTGAAGGTGGATGAAGATGAATTTTCAGAAGGTGTTGGGGGAATGGCATTTAGTGGTTGAGGGTTCAGAATTTGTGTAGAAGGATGTGATTGGTAACTGTTTGGAATGGTGAAAGAATTTTGGGGTTCAGAAGGAGGAGGCTTTTTCTGAGAGGAACAGGCAGAAGAATCTACAAGAAAAGCTTTATGAATGCGCTTCTCAAGGTATTCATCAGATTGTACTTTAAGAGGATCGAAGGGTTGCTTCTGCTTCTTTGTTGGCTTAGCATTAGGTCCTGCTTCTGAGGCCTTTCTCTTCAATTTCTTTTCTTTCTTCTTCTGTTCTTTCTTTCTCAACTCATCCAGAGATGGAAGAGTTCTCCCTCGAATCCACGCAGGATCAACAGAAGTTTGAGCTTTGACACATGACTTCAAATAGCGCTTAACAAACTTGTCTAGCTCTTCTTTGAACATGTGAGAGAAGCTCACAACAAGAGTTCTTCTAGTCAGAATATCTGGAAATATTCTTGGAATAGAAGTTACCTTTTCAATCAGTTGCATCCTTTGTAAATCAAAAGCATTCAGAATACGTCCTTGTATGACAGTTAAGAACTTGGGTGAACCAACAGCTCTCAGAACATCCATCAAGTCACTTTCCATCAGAATATCTGAAATCATTCTGGCAAGAGGGATAGTATTCTTCTTGAAATTTGGATTTTTCTTACGTTCTTCATCTCTTGATTCTTCAATATTTGTCTTCAAATGTTGAAAGAAAATGTTTGAGAGATTAACTTTCAGACCTTTTCCAATGCAGAAAAGTACATACTTCTGATCCTGATTTACGTACGTAGCAGCAAGAGATAGCTTTCTATGATAGAGAGATCCCAGAATAATCTCAGCCCAAACTCTATAGGAAGGCTTCAAAGAAGTAGTTTGATGAGATGCAGATCCAGATGAAGACAATTCTCTATCAACTTTCTCCCAATCAACTCTACCAGGAAGAGCACCCGTGATTCCATCTGTTTCATCAAGACCATACAGCTTCCTTATCATCTTCTCAGTCACAACAACTTCATGCCCTAATACGAAGGAGATGATAGCAGTTGGAGTAACTGTTGCATGAGTCCAGAAATCCTTAACCAAGAGAGGATAAACTGGTCAACCCAATCTTTCAAAGTAGTTTGACCAACCTTGTACCAGCATTGCAGCCTTGGTTTTGAAATCATGTTCCGAAAGATTTTCAAAATCCACCATTGTTTCGCATAGAACTTCCAGTTCATCATAAGGGATAGAACAAGTCTTCAAAGGAAGATAAGCATATTTGTTTTGAACAAGATGTGTCGAAGACATTGTTGAATACTTGAGAATGAAATCAAGAATGCACTCTAAGATTCGGTTTAGAAACTAGGGTTTATGCAAAAATGAGAAAGAGAGAGATGAACGAAAGAGACAATGAATGAAGAGAGAGAATGTAAAGAGATGAAATGTTATGGATATGTGTTTATATAGAGACGGATTTGAAATGAAATGCAATATGTGTTTGAATGAACAGGATTACAGAAAAACATAGAATCAAATGCATTTAATGAGAAATGACGTTAGGAGAGATAACGTAATATTCGAAAGAGAGATGAAAAGTTTAGCGGATCGAAGAGTTTGTAGATAAGGTTTTTGGAGGCAACATGAAAATTTCCCCCAATGTTATGCGCCAAAACGAAAAAAAGTGCCCCTTTTTAATTTTTTATTTTATTAGTAGCGTTTCATTGAAAAGTGTTATTTAATGAAAAATATTTTTTGACAAAAAAAAAAGTTGAAGAATATTAGTAGCGTTTTAAAGGGTAGCGCTGTTTTAGTGAAGAATATTAAAAGCGTTTTAAAGAAAGCGCTATCTTAATAAAGTTTAATAATTACGTTTTTCCACAAAGTGCTATCAAAATTATATTGTCGGCATTCTATAATAGCGCCCGACCATAAAATGCTATTATAAATCTGTTTATCTCCTTTGTAATAACACTTTTTTTAAAATGCTATTAAATTAGGCGATACAAAATATCAATTTTGGGGTAGTGACTCTTTACTTTTCTGCTATTTATCTTTTACAAATTATTTTTCTGCTTCTAATTATTGAAATTGATTTTAAACTCTGATTTTACTCTGCTAAAATTTTCAAAATCACCTTTTTCTTAACCAGACAATTCATCCCTATCTCTAACAACAAATTAAGACATATCTTATTAAACAAGTTGCCAACAATAATTAGTCAATTACATGTAATAATCGAAAGTAAAGGACCCAGAAACACAAACGTATAGTGGAGAGACAAAAGTTCAAAATAGAGTAACTTGAACACTAAGAAATAGAAGGAAAAAAAAACATAATACAAAACTGATCGTACCTGATCAGAAGAATCGTCAAGGCAGCGGAATCTGGCTTGGAGAGCAAGATGGGGGGTACCTGCAAGGTTCTCCGATGCTTAAGTTAGTAGCTATCAGAGAATGAGGGTTGAGAGTGAAGAATGGAATACCTGACCCTCTAGTGAAAGAGGGTATTTATAGCCCCCAGCGCTGGGCCAAGGTTCCCTAATTGGGCCAAATCCAACTGGAGGCCCACGTGCTAGGGAACTGCCAGAACGTCCCGTGCTAGGGCTGAGTCAGCAGGAGACTCACGTTCTGGATGAGCATAGCGTAGGGTTCGGAGATGGTTGACCGAATCCTTCGCTGAAGCGTGACGCGTGGTCTTAGCGCGTGGATAACTCCTGGCGGTTATCCAGTAAATGGGCCCAAATGACTTGGGCCTGCTCGGCTAGTGAGAAGAGTTGGGCCTGCTCGGCCCAGTCCAGAACAGGAGCCCCCCAAGTCATTAGTCTTGTAAGGGTGATGACTTCAACCAGGAGGTTAGCCGAGCAAGAGCACGAGCAATGGTTTTCAACGGTGGACTCCTCGCACGCTTAGGTTGACGGGGAGAGGAGTTGCTGCCGGTCATAAGACCGAATGGTGGTCGGCCGGTGCCCATGGGAACCGGGGAGGCGGTTGTCCCTTGGTTTCCACTTGACACGTTTCGGTTACCGTTTGTCAGCGTGATTGACAGGTGGCAGCTGTGGAGACTGCCATTATTGCTGCGCCGTTTTTAGGCATGAAAGCTGACTGCGCCCTTTGGGTTTCCCAAGCTGTTTCAGGACACGTGGCCTCTTTTCGTGGGTGGAGCCGCCTTGGGGTGTAGGCAATGATGGCGCCTCCTAGGCTGCCTAGGCCATCATGACACCCTTTGGCCTTCTTTTCCTATATAAGGAGTGAGGAGCTCACTCATTTGTCACTTAACATTTTTCAGACCTTCAAGATCGTTCACTGCTCTCCTCTTCGTCTCGTACATCCCTTCTCCGCTCCTTCAAGTAAGTTTCTCGTCTTCTTCTTGCTTTTCTTTAAGTTTTATTTTTTTAACCTTGAGCGCGGCGGGCAGGATTGATGAATGTATCGAGCAAGGTTTACGAGTTCGCCGAGTAGTTCTAGGGGATCGTTACTATTCCCATGCGTTTGCCGAGTAGTTCTAGGGGATCGTTACTATTCCCATGCGTTTGCCGAGTGAGACTTGAGTGAGCGGGGCATGAATAGTTGTATGATACGTCTAGGCTTTAGGATCAATCAAGAATAGTTTGAATGCGACGAGCAAAGGTGGTTGCATGCCTCAGTTAGGGTATGAGTTTGCCGGAGAGCTAGATGCACTCACCGTCCATCGCTGCACCTAGTGACTATTCTGTGGATGCTTCTAATTTAGTTCGTCGGTATTCGATGGGAGGCGGAATTCTTTCCTCGTCTCTTTTCCTCGCCCTTTCACTTGACTTGCGGTGGAAGGGTGGATTTGACCAGTCGAATTCACTGTTTCCTCTGCTTTTCAGGTAAATGGCCGACGAGAACAAAGACGATGTCGTCTTCGACATATCAGACGGGGATGAAGCTATTGGTTGCTCGCAGGACGACGGCATTCCCGTCGTCGAGACTTCCCCGAGGAAACTTGAGGAATGGGTGGCCGTTGCTCCGAGGACGATTGCGTCGCGTTTCTCGACGCGTCTTAAGGAAGCCTTTAATGTCATCGAGGACCTTGACCAGGACGAGGAGCCTTCTTGGGGCGCCTTTGTGCCTAGATCTCATCAGAGGATCTGCTCGCAATTCCCTGGTCCTCGTTTCGCAATGTATGAGTACATCTTTAAGGAGGCTGGTCTCCGGCTTCCCTTCACTCATTTGCAACGGAGTATCTTCAGTTGGTTGCGCTTGTGCCCGTCTCAGCTTCATCCCAACGCTTTCGCTTTCGCGTTCCTAAGAGCCTTCGAAGTTGTATGTGGGTTCTTGGAGGTCGAAGCGACTCTGCCTCTTTTCTTCAGAGTGTTTCATTTGCAGAGGTTGCGCGATCCGGACGGCAAGTGGAGTTGGGTGTCCTTTAAGCAGCCGAAGAAGCTGTTCGCCATTTATCAGGACTCTATCAAGCATTTCAAGAGTCAGTATTTTATGATCAAGCCGCTCACTCCTGAGGCCGAGAACCATTTGTTCGAGGAACGCGAGTATATTGAGGACGGGGTGAGGAGAGTGGGCCCATCTGCTCGGTTCCCGTTGGAGTGGCAGCCTGACCACTTCGAGCGTGGGACCGACTATTACATCTTCCGGGATGAGGATCTCAATGAGCGCGATACGGGGGGGTATCAGCGGCTCGCTTCTTTCGTGGACGGGTTTAGACCGGCAGTATGTACATATCCCAACGGGGATCCCTTATTCGAGGAAGATGGAGGTCCTATGCTGGAGCCTCGGTATATCAACACAAAAGCTATCCTCGAGTGTGGGAGTTACGGGGATGCGATAATTTTGTTAGGTGAGATAACTATTTCTTGTACGAACAATATCCTTTTGGTTCTAACTCTTTATTTTGCAGGAAAAATGGCCGACCTGCATGACAAGATTGTGAAGATGAAGGCAAAGAACAAGGCGGCCGTCAAGCTGACCGTGAAGCGAACGCGGGTCGAGGAGGTCAAGGCGGCTGCTGCGGGCGCGCCTGATGGTGGCTCCCCTTCGTCGATTGGGACGACTTCGGGAGGTTCTCCGGCCGGGAAAAAACAAAAGAACGAGGGGACCCCCGAACTTCGCCCCCTTATCAACGACAACCCTTCTGAGGATGACATAGTGCTGCCCTCATGTACTCTGCACAGGGGGATCTTCTCGAAGAGAAATGTGCTGCTGGAGCGCGAGGAGGTGAGGCATATAGTCAGGCGGGATCGGGTGGCCCGGGATAAGGACTTGTCCGAGGATCTTGAAGGGATGATGAGGGTGGCCGCCCTGGCCTTGGCCCTCAATGCCCAAAGGGTCTGCCCTCAGAAGGACTATGATGCTCTGCAGACCAAATATGATGAGCTATAGCACGAGTTTGAACAGTACAAGGATAAGTATGAGGTTCAGAGCGGCATTGTTGAAGACCTCTGTAAAGAGCAGAACAAGGTCAGGACTTTGGAGGCCGAGGGAAAAAGGCTCCGTGAGCGAATTGCTGTGTTAGAGAGGTCTCATCTCCCTGCTGCCGAGGAAGATGAAGACGAGAAAGCCTTGGTGACCCGCTCCCAGCTTCTGGGCAAGGTGAGGGAGCTGGAGGTCGACTGTGTTGCCACCCTGGGGGTTGGATTTAAAGCCGCGGTGGATCAGCTGAAAGTCCTCAATCCGCGCTTGGTAACGAAGGGCATTGGTCCGTACAATAAGGTTGTGGACGGGAAGATTGAGTCAAATCCGGAGTTCGAAGACTGGGAAGATGAGCAGGAGCCCCAGGGTGAGGACAACGGTGCCGAGGAGGAGGATGGCGACGTCTGACCAGTTTCTTTTTGATAGTGGCCTGCGTGCCAATGTTTTGTGGCCTGCGTGCCAAAGTAAAGTTAGTTGGGCGATGCCCGGATAATTTTTTGTAATATTTGGATATCTCCGGCCAGTTTGGTCGGTTTTTAATACTATTCTGCGTTTTATGCTCCAATGTTTATTTGTGCTTATCTGATTTTTATTGTCGAATATTTATGTTTGTGCTCGGCCGAGGTTTATAGCCCGGGCGTGTAGGGAACGGTCCGGGTGCGCAGAGCAGGTGTGCGCTATAAGCGAGCTCGAGGCTGCGGTCGGGGCCACGTGCTCGCGGCGTGAACGATCCCATCGCGAGCTGGGGTTCTGCCGTGCAGGTACTTCCGCGGAGGGTATGTGTGTAAGGCCCGCCGCGTAGTCGGCTTTGCCTCCTGATAGGGGGTATCCGACCGACGCTGTCGTGGAGCATACGCGCTTGTACCATGGCGCGAGTCCTTGCCCAGCCTTTCCTCGTGTTCGCTACGAGCGGCCGGGTAGCGTTAGGTTGTTTCTAACTGTAATAGCGTCTGAGTTTTTCAGCGTTCCAAGGTCGAGCAAGTTTTTCGCCGAGAAGGTTCTCGAGGTAATACGCACCGTTTTCGGTTTTATCGTAAACTCGGTACGGGCCTTCCCAGTTCGGGGCTAGTTTGCCCTCGCGTGAATCTTTCATGTTTCTGCGGAGAACTAATTCTCCGATTTCGAATCCGCGTTTGATAACTTTAGTGCTATGGCGTAAGGCTATCTGTTGTTTCAATTTCGCTTCTCGGAGGGAAGATCCTGTTCGGATTTCCTCGACCATGTCGAGCTCTTCTCTCCTAGCTTCGTCATTGAGTTCCTCCTCGAGAGGTGACTCGGTCCGACGAGAGGGTTCTCGGATCTCCACGGGGATCACGGCTTCGGTGCCATAGGTTAACTTGAACGGTGTTTCGCCTGTGCTCGAATGTGGGGTCGTCCTGTATGCCCAAAGGACGCTGTGTAGCTCTTCGACCCAAGCCTTTTTTGCCTCGCCCAACCTTCTCTTTAGTCCACGGAGAATGACCCGGTTGGCGGCTTTAGCTTGTCCGTTCGTTTGAGGGTGTTCGACCGAAGTGAAATGCTGTTTCGTCCCGAGTTTGGTTACAAACTCCTGGAATTTTCTGTCCGTGAACTGGGTGCCATTATCAATTATGATCGCCTGTGGCACCCCGAACCGAGCGAGTATGTTCTGCTTATAAAAGCGGAGTACGTTTTGGGACGTGATTTTAGCGAGCGCTTCAGCTTCTATCCATTTCGTGAAGTAATCCACAGCGACCACTAGGTATTTATTCTGGTAAGACCCAGCCGGGAAAGGTCCGAGGAGGTCCATTCCCCAGGTGGAGAAAGGCCAAGGCGAGGAGAGAGATTTGAGCTCGTTCGGGGGAGCCAGGTGCATGTCGGCATGACGCTGACATTTGTCGTATTTCTGGACGTATTCTTTGGCGTCTTGCTGCATGGTCGGTCAATAGTAGCCGGCTCTGAGGGCTTTCCTCGCTAGTGATCGTCCGCCGAGGTGTTGGCCGTTGATTCCTTCGTGAAGCTCTTGGAGTACCTCAAGTGCTTGCGAGGCGTCGATACATTTAAGGAGAGGGATGGAGAAGCCTCGTCGGTATAGTTTGTTTTCGATGATAGTATACGAACAGGCTCGTCTTTTAATCGCTGACGCTTCCTTCGCGTCAGCGGGAAGTTCGTCTTTCGTGAGGAAGTTATATACTGGGGTCATCCAGCAATGGTCGTCCCCGATAGCGAATATTTGTAGAGCTCGCGCGTTTTCGCCTATGATTGGTCCGGGTAGGATTTCCTGGATAACCGACTTGTTTCCCCCTTTCTTTCTTGTGCTCACAAGTTTGGATAATATGTCGGCACGCGAGTTGTGTTCTCGGGGGATATGCTCGACTTCTGCTTTGACGAATTTTTTCATCTTATCCTTGACGAGCGTGAGGTACTTGGCGAGTACGTCGTTTTTGGCTTGGTAATCGCCGCTGATGTGGGACGCGACGAGTTGGGAGTCTGTGTAGATCTTGACCTCCCGTGCGCCCACATCCTCGGCAAGTCTCAGGCCTGCAAGGAGGGCTTCGTATTCGGCCTGGTTGTTCGACGTGTTGAAAGATAGGACTACAGATACTTCGATGATGAGTCATTCGTCGTTTTCTAAGATAATGCCTGCCCCGCTTCCCAAACTGCTTGAGGCGCCATCTACGTAGATGGTCCATTTGTTCCTGGTCGGGTCCGGGGAGTCGGCGATCGAGGTCATCTCTGCTACGAAGTCTGCTAACGCCTGAGCTTTTAATGCCCCCCTGCTTTCGTACTATATGTCGAACTCCGAGAGCTCGAGGGACCATCTCAGCATTCTGCCGGCCATATCAGGTCGGCTGAGGAGTTGCTTGATGGGTTGATCTGTTCGAACGAAGATGGTGTGGGCGAGGAAATAGTATCGCAGCCTTCTGGCCGCTATCACTAGGGCCATGGCGACTTTCTCGATCTGTTGGTATCGCACCTCGGGTCCTTGCAGGGCTTTGCTGGTGAAATATACGGGTTTTTGCCCGTCTTCGGTTTCTCGGATCAAAGCCGCGCTGACTGCTTCGTTTGAAACGGCTAAGTAAAGATACAGAGGCTCGTTGTCATCGGGTCGAGAAAGGACGGGCGGTTTGGAGAGCACTTGCTTGAGGTGTGAAAGTGCTTGCTCGCATTCTTCGGACCATTCAAAGGCCGCTTCTTTGCGTAGCAATTTAAAGAAAGGGAGTGCGTGTTGGGCGGATTTCGCGACGAAACGTGATAGTGTGGTGAGCATCCCGTTTAAGACTTGGATGGATTTTTTATTGTTAGGAGTGGGGAGTTCAGAGAACGCTCGGCATTTATCCGGGTTGGCCTCTATTCCCCGTTCGGTCAAATAGAAACCGAGGAATTTGCCTGCTCGGACGCCGAAGGTGCACTTCTCCGGGTTGAAGCGCATCTTGCAGGACCTGGCCCGCTCAAACACCCGCTCGAGATGGGAGGTGTGGTCGGTGTCTTCTCGAGATTTGACGATCATATCGTCCATATATACCTCGAGGGTGTCGCCGATCTCTCCTCGGAACACTTTGTTCATCATCCGTTGATACGTGGACCCAACGTTTTTGAGGCCGAAGGGCATTACGTTGTAGTAATAGTTGCCCGACTCTGTCATAAACGCTGTGCACTGCTTGTCGCTCCTCGCCATGGGGATCTGTTTGTAACCTGAATAAGCATCCATAAAAGACAATAGTTTATAGTCGGCCGAGTTGTCGACCAGTCTATCAATGTTAGGTAAAGGATAGGCGTCTTTTGGACATGCCCGGTTAACATCAGTGTAATCAACACACATTCTCCATTTTCCATTAGATTTCTTAACAAGTACAACGTTTGAGAGCCAAGTTGAATACTTGGCCTCGGAAATAAAATTTGCCTCTAGGAGGTCTTTTACAGCTTTCTCGGCAGCCTCCGCTTTCTCGGGGGACTGCCGACGCCTACGTTGAACTATGGCCTTCGCGGCTGGATCGATGGAGAGGTGGTGGCAGGCGACCTCGGGGTCGAGTCCGGGCATTTCTGCGGCGCTCCAGGCGAACAAGTCTGCATTGGCTCGAAGGCAGGCCACGAGCTGCTTCCTTGGTAGATCTAGGATGCCCTTGCCGATCTTTACCGCTTTGTCGGGGTCGTCGCCCAAGGGGACCAGCTCGAAATCTCCGTCTGGGACAGGTCGGACGGGATGAGGTGCCTTTGATTGCGTCTCTTCCCCGATCTTCAGTTCTTCTTCTATGAACCGTGCATCAAGGTCGAATGAGTTGATGTTGGTTGTCTGATGCTGGTCTTCTCGAGGATGTTTGTCTTCGGCCCTTGGCTTTTTGTTGGAGCTAGTTGGAGGGGCGATCAGTTCTAGTCCCTTGACGGAGGCGTCGAAGATTCTCCTAGCAGCTTCAATATCGGCGTTGATGGTGGCCACTCGTCCTGTCCTCGTGTAAAACTTCATCTTTAGGTGGACAGTGGAGGGTACGGCGGTTAGCTCGGCTAGAGTGGGGCGCCCGATAATGCAATTGTACAGGGTTTTGCAGTCGATCACCAAGAATCTGGTTTTGACTTGCCTGGAGGCTTCCCCTTCTCCGAAGGTGACAATCAACTCGACGTAACCCCAGGGTTTGGTGGTAGCTCCGTTGAAACCTTGGAGGTCCGAACCCACATAGGGAGTGAGGTGTGAGTCGTCCAGCTGGAGTGTCTGGAAGAGGTGGGAATACATGATGTCGACCGAGCTGCCTTCGTCGACCAGGACCCGTCGGACGTCGAAATTCGCCATTCTAGCTCGGACGAGCAAGGGGATTGTGGCGTTTGGAGCTCCGCCGGGCAGTTCTTCCAGGTAGAAGGTGATTGGTTCTGACTTTCCCCGGAACTTTCGCAGCGTAGGGCCGAGGTCCGCGTTGACGCTGAGCAATTCATCGAACTTTCTCTTCACTGAACTGATGGTGAGGGAGCCTGGATCCCCGCCGTTGGAGACGACCATGGTGAATGGGAATCTCCCATTTGCTGAGTGCGGTAGGGATCCCGACCGATGGCATGAAATCCTCTGGTCGGGTGACGGACAGTGCTACTTGCAGGGGCCTGTTATCCGGCGAGTTTCCTTTGTCAGAGTTTCTTTGGTCGTCCCTTCGGGAAGGTTCCCCTTTCTTTGTGTATCTCGAAAGGCGACCCTCCTTGATCAGTGTTTCAATGGCATCCTTGAGATGAATGCATTCCTCGGTCAGATGTCTGTGACTCTTATGGTACTTGCAGTACTTTGATTTGTCGGTTCCTGGCCTCGCGGGGTTTGACTTCGGGGGCCTGATGTTCGACTTCTTAAAGTCGGTGTTTTGGCATTCGGCCAGGATCCTCTCCCGCGAGGCGTTCAGAGGGGTGTAGTCATTGAAGCGACCAGAAGGTCCTCGGCGCTCTTTGATGTCGAGAGACCTGTCGTCTTTCCTTTTTTCATGCCCTCGCCTCGAGCCTGAGTGCTCATAGTTTGAACTGCGAGCGGCGTTATTACCTCGCGAGGCTTTGATGGCAGCAGCCTCTCCTTCCTCGAATGTGATGAAATCTTGAGCTTTGCGAAGGAAGGTTCATGGAGTGGACCTTCTCAATCTTGATGGCCTTCTTAAAGTCACTTCCGGGGAGGAGCCCCCGTTCCAGGAGGTACCTCTTCATGTAGTCGGTCGTCTGCACTTGGACGGCTTCTTTGTTGAACCTGTCGAGGTAATCTCTTAGAGGTTCGTTGGTGCCTTGGATTACCGCTTCAAGGTTCGCCTCCGACTTTGGTTGCCGACGAGACGCCGTGAAGTGGCTTAGGAAAAGGTCTTTCAGTTCAGTCCAGGAGTGGATGGAGTCAGGAGGCAGATTCCTGTACCATGTCATCGCTCCTTTCCTTAAGGTGGTCGGAAAGATGCGGCACTTGATGGATCCCCGGACAACATGGTAGTCCATGACAGCTTCGATGCTCCTTATGTGGTCGTCGGGGTCGGTGGTTTCATCGTACTGATCCAAGACGGGTGGTTTTTCCATACCCCGCGGAAGACGAACTCGCCGGATGTGCTCGGACAAAGGACTGCGGAAATCTTCTTCGTCGCTAGGTCCCTGGGAGTTTGAATGTCTGCCCCGCTTGGGTTTTGCGTGTGTTTTGCCCGAGATTCTGCGGTTGTCTTTTGGAGGAGAATGCTCGCGGGGTTTCAACACAGCTTTGGAGGGGCCTCGGCGTTCCTGCTCGGGTGAGAGGCTCCTGGCTTCAGTGGTTTCAGGCTTCTGATTTTTCTGACTCTTTCGAGGTGGAGAGAGGGAGTAAGACCTCTGGCGACGGTTCCTCTTAGGCGGGGAACGAGACGAGGACGGGGAGCGCTTGAGATATCTCCTTGGAGGCGAGCGTGAAGAGGAATAGGAACGTGACCGATGGCGTCTCCGCGGGGAACGATATAGTCGCTTCCTTTCCAGCTCGTGGATGCGGTCGCCCTGTTGGTGGATGAGACGGTTGGTTCTCTGCAGCTCTTTGAGTAGGAGGATGGCTGTAGGGTCAGCGCCCTCGGGGATGTTGATCTGCTCTTCCTCGTCTTGGCCGTGAACTCTTCGCCTCTCAGAGGTGTGGGTGAATGAGGAGACAGCATGTCCATCTCTGGCGTCGGTCTCGTTCTCGTTCTGGGGTCGATCAGGTTCAGTCTGGGGTCGAGTCTGCTCGTCTTCCCCGTTCTGAACGTGTCCCTCGGGAGGAACTTGTTCGACGTTCTGAACTTGCTGAAAACTGTGCACATGTTGGATGTTCTGAATCTGTTGCCTCTGGGGTTGCGAGGTCTCATGTCTCGACCTTCTCTGTCCGGCAAGAGCATGTTGTGGTCCTTTCTGCCGATGACGATTCGTCACCTCGCGGGTGGAATCTTCGATCAGCTGTTCCAGGAGGAAGGGATCAGGGTTTGGGATGTTGTTGTTGTTAGCCATGACGATCGTGAAAGGTAATGCTTTGATCTTTGTTAAAGAAGGGGGAGCAAGTTTCCCACAGACGGCGCCTTTGGTCGTACCTGATCAGAAGAATCGTCAAGGCAGCGGAATCTGGCTTGGAGAGCAAGATGGGGGGGTACCTGCAAGGTTCTCCGATGCTTAAGTTAGTAGCTATCAGAGAATGAGGGTTGAGAGTGAAGAATGGAATACCTGACCCTCTAGTGAAAGAGGGTATTTATAGCCCCCAGCGCTGGGCCAAGGTTCCCTAATTGGGCCAAATCCAACTGGAGGCCCACGTGCTAGGGAACTGCCAGAACGTCACGTGCTAGGGCTGAGTCAGCAGGAGACTCACGTTCTGGATGAGCATAGCGTAGGGTTCGGAGATGGTTGACCGAATCCTTCGCTGAAGCGTGACGCGTGGTCTTCGCGCGTGGATAACTCCTGGCGGTTATCTAGTAAATGGGCCCAAATTACTTGGGCCTGCTCGGCTAGTGAGAAGAGCTGGGCCTGCTCGGCCTAGTCCAGAACAAAAACATTTCTTTTGTTATTCAAAAAATGAGAATACATGAACAATCAAAACAAAATATTATTCAACTTACTAAATGCTTACATTTATAAAAGCACATAACTCATCAAAACAACAACATAAAAGTTACATACTTAGTTATAGAAAATTCCAAATTCAAGCAACAGAATATATAATTCCATCTTCATAAGATTGAGCTTCAAAAAACGCATAACCAAAAATCATTTTATCTGTCAAACCCAAACGTCCTCCACAAACGCATAACCAGAAATATTTTTATCTGCCAAAACCAAACGTCCTTCACCTTCACCATTATCATACCATCCAATATCCGAAAAAGTCTTCGATCCACTATCACAAAATACAAACTTATATGTAATACCGCTGAGTTTCTGAATATTAAAAGTGCCATTCAATATTTTCATACCAGGATAGTTTTCTGGACCACCAATACCAACACAAGATTTTTTGATAACATTATCAACGAATATCAACCATTTCGATGATTTAACACAGTCCGGCTTCTTTGTGAACTCAATAAAAATTGGTGTACCTGTTAAGATATCATAGCTTGATCCTATTATGCTGAATTGAACCGGTACACCTTTATCAGTTGTGAAATCTTGTTCTAAAACAGTAACTGGACAGTTTGAATGACCGGTTTTTGCTAGTTTTAATTTTCCACTGCGAAAGCCGAAAAATGATGGGACAATGTAGTAACGAGCTTCTGGGTAAATAGCCCAATAATTTGTGTCAAATATTGGTGCACCATCATCATGTGAGAAAGCTAGTGAAAGATTTGAGAGGAAAGAAAGAAGGAGAAGTGAAAAAACAAACTTCATATTGTTTGTTTAATGTTTGTGTTTTGCTCAAATAAATTACCTTTGCCCCTACTTCTATATTATATATAAAGAAGGAATGAACCATTTGAACTTCTTGTTCATTGAGTAAATTATACTTATTTTTGAAACATAGCATGTGACAACAATTTTCAAAAACGATTCACAAATAAACTAATCAGCATGAGTTCCACGAAGAAGGTCACAACATTATTTTTATATGTCTATGCAGCTGAGTGGTTTTGTTAAACTTATCTAGCTTGTTCCTATATGAACAATATTCAAATAAAGGTTCAATCTTGTATTGGTCATTTGGCATTAATGAAAGTTTTGTTTCATGACTAGTAACATGCATTTGACAATTATTTTCTTTTATTGCAATAAGGTCTTTAAGCCATTTTTTTAATAATAAATAGGGCATGTTTGTTTCAGTTTTACATAAATGATTTTTTTTGTATTTTTGAAAATAGATTTTTAAGAAAAAAGGTTGTTCAGAATATTATAAATTTTTTATATTTATAATTTTTAAAATGAAACACTAATTTTGATATTTTATAACATAAACATACATTGTTGAAGATCAAAACTTAGTCAAAATCACAATTTTTTTAAAAAAGTTGTATTTCAAAAATAATTTTTATGAAAATCTATTTGAAATAACTCCAAAATTGAATGATTTTTTAAAATTTTGATATCCAATTTTTTTCTTCCATAAATAGATGAAATACCTAAAATCACATTTTAAGAATAGCTATTCAAACAAAATTTTCATTTGAAACCTTTATAAAAAATTTCTTTGTAAAATTTTTTTCACAAATTATGTAACACCATAAAAATCATTTTTAAAAAAAAAAAGGTCAAAACAAACGGGCTCATAATTATATAGATAAAAGGAGAAAAAGTACAATACAAATTGTGTAGTTAATGAACCAAATAAACCAAAATAAAAAAACAAAAGAAAAAATGACAAAAAAGCGCCAAAAAAACAGAGCTGCCAACTAAAAAATAAGGATAAAATCCAAGAAGACCGAACCACCATTAATATAAAAGCATAAACAACCACACATAGCTTAGGACCACTCCCACAAGAAATTCAAAGGACACACTTTAATCGCAATTGGCGCAGCCAAATGATTAGGCTTGCTAGCTAATGAGAGAAAGAAGAAGCACACCCTAGTGACCTACCAAACAGCTTATACATAAGAACTAGAATTGATCGGTGAACGATGGATATAGATCGTAAGGATGGACTTAGCTTCTAGTACAGTGGAAAGAGGGTCTGACCTGCAAGGTTAGGACTCCAACGCTAAAGTCAATGTTAGAGTAAAACAAATTGAATGAGATTTGAATTCGAATTACTTGAGAAATGGCGTGTTCTCCCACTTATATAGTAGGACAATTATAACATCTTGTCGATCTATCCCCGTGAAATGTGAATATCTATCTGTGTGATCTTGGATTGAGATCACTTGCTTTCTTTTCTAAGATAGATAATGAACCTGCTCTGCATACGCGGTGGTGGGTCATTATTCTCTCTTGGTCGTCGTTATTGTGCCATCAGCGCGGTCTAAAACATAACTATTTCTCGACAAGCGATGTACACTTATGTTATGAAGCTTCCTCGTCTTTCGCAAGTGTATAAAGTTAAAATTATTCCTAGTTTTCTATAAATTCCACACTACTTAATGTTAGATCATGATAACATCAACCCTAATCCTAGCCAGATCTCCTAAAGAGGTGAAAATCTTAAACAAAAATAGAATATCACTTGGTAAGATGACTACCCCCTCCAATCAACAAAAAATCATATACCAAAGGATGTAGAGATAGAACTAGTTACAAACAACTAATAAATCGATTCTAAATACCCAACACATATCCCACATGAAAGACAAGAATGATCTAAAATTGACCTGTCTAGTGTGCATGTTATCTTTGGTCGGGTTATTGTCTGGGATAAGCTGCCAAGAAAATATCATGACTTTCTAAGGAGTCCTAGTACTCTAAATTGAAGCTAATAAATAGTTACCACTATTTGAAACATTATAGGTTGAAGCATGTGACTTAATAAGATTGTTGTAGGCAAAAACGACATTGTAGAGAATATAAACTTTTGACAACCAACACCAACAATCGCTCTCCATTGTAAGAATAACACTCTAAATAGTCTGAATAAAGTCATCTCATAGTCAAAGAGAGATCGTCTCTAAAAAAAATTCAAGAGAAAAACTTACATGAAATACGAACCAAAATCCATACTTTTAGGAATAACTAATAAAAAGAGAGAAAATTCAAATTTATTTAAAATTTAATTCCGTTTTTAATTGACATCATGGGGTGGTTGTGATAATGGAGGACAAAAGTAATTTTATTTCGTTTTTTAATTAATAAAAAAAATTATAATTGATTGTGTTCATTTAAATATTTTCCAAATTTCAAACCACGACTCCATCTTGCCAAACATAGATCTGTCAAAATGGGCTACGCCCATCAGGACGGCCCATGAGCCTTACATTTTAATATGGGCCGGGCCGTAAAAAACTTTAAAAAAAACAACCCTAAATTTTTGAGTCAGCCCACCGGACCTATGTTTTTCATGGGTCGGGCTGGCCAAGCGGGCTTCGGGTTGGCCCATTAAAAAAATTTAAAAAATAATTTTAGTTAATTTTGGACAAAAAGTATTGAGCTACGATATAGTTGCATATATAAGTGTATTTCAAGTGAAAAATAAAAGTTAAAAATGATGAATATATGTTTCAAGATGATATGAGTAAAGAAATAATTGTGAGATAAAGTGAAGGTTTGATAAGTATTGGAGATAATATTCAGTTTTTCTCTGCTTTTAGGGATTCATATATATGGATGTTGATTTGATGAATATTTTACCTATCACTTAACTAAGTTTATCATTACTCTCTACTTATGTTATGTAGTTTTTATCCATTACATCTTTTTTATAAATTTAAATTTACAATATTGAAATAAAAGACTGATTGGTCCATCAGACTGGCCCACCGGACCACGAGATGCATTTCCGAAAACACCCCTTTTTTGAGTTTTCGGAGATGCATTTCCGAAAACACTTTTTTTGGGAGAGGGGTGTCTTCGGAGATGCATATCCGAAATATTCCAAGACCAAATTGGTCTTGGAATGTTTCGGATATACACATCCGAAAGAATTCAATAATTATTAAAAAAATTAAAATTAAGGTGAATCAATACAATTAATAGGTATAAAATCAAGGTGAATCAATAAAATGAAGGTGAATCAATAAAATCAAGGTGAATCAAAATTTCCTAAACAATTTTAAAGTTAAAAATTATTTTACTAACTTATATAAATCAAAAACATTTTAATTCCATAAGTAAATTTTGAATTATATAGAATTAAATATAAAATTTATTCATTAAATAAAATTAAGACAAAATCTTTTTTTAATTTTTTTAAACTAAATAAAAAATTATAACTCATTTTTAATTATGAATCAGAATAGAAATATATAAATATATAATAATAATTATTAATTTTGTAAGTGAAATATATAAATATATAATATATAAATATATAATAATTAATATATAAATATATAAATATATAATAATTATTATAAATTAAAACACTCATTTTTTTAATTTTTATAATTATTATATAAATATATTTATAATTAATATATAATAATTATTATATAAATATATAATAATTTTTATAAATATATAATAATTATTATAATTATTATATAAATATATAAATATATAAATTTAAACACTCATTTTTTTAATTTTTTTTGTAAATACATAATAATTATTATAAATATATAACTATATAAATAAAAAATTATAACTCATTTTGTAAGTGAAATTATTTTAGTTTTTTTAATTAAAATTATTTTAAATTTTAAAATATGAATCAGAATAGAAATATATAATAATTATTATTCATAACTCATAAATTATATTAAAATATATAATTATTATTATTCATTACTCATAAATTATATCAAATTTATGATATATGAATTAATTAATATCCTAAAATTAATTTTTGGGATTTTTAGATTTTTTTTTAATTTTTCGGAGATGCATCTCCGAATTAATCAAAATCCCAATTTTTGGGATTATTTCGGAAATGCACTTCCGAAGTCTGGAAAAATTTAGAAAAAAAAAAATATTTCGGAAATGCATTTCCGAAGCAGGGATAAAGTGGGGTTTTCGCTGGGGGTGACCCCCATAGGGAGGTGGGTAAAGAAATTTTCTTTAGAATTTGAGCTTCGATTCTCAACTCCTTTATTTTTCGTGTTTTATTTAGAATCAAAATGACGTCCTTATTTTATAAATCATTTTTTTCCTCATTTTTTTTTAAAACCAAAAAAAAAATATTAATTAATATTTTATTTAATTAAATTGAACCTCTAGCTTTTATCTCGATTGTTATCCCTCAATTTTTTCTCTCAACCAAGATATAAACTCTAAAATAATATTTTATTTTGATATTTATGTTATGTCTCATTCACTTTTCTTTATTTCTCATAAAAATTTTGCGTCCAAGCGAACAAAAGGAAACACCATTCTTCATCTTCTCCACTTAAGGAACTGAAACATTTTTCTTCGTCTTCTCGAAGGAGGAAGGTGGCTCGAATAGAAAAAACTCGGACCTCGAACCAACACATTTCTTTGACTCTCTCATCACGTTTTTGGTATGTAAAACTTTCTCCATGATTGTAACAGTAATGTTATTGTTATGGTTTTTGAGACATACGATATAATGTTGTATTGTTTTTTAGGTATTTGTAATTGTTATTTAGTGTTAGTGTTGTTTTATTGAGAAGGAATGTTCATTGTAGTTGTTTACGATTTTTGTTTTATTTTCAGATGTTGTGTGTGATTATGTATCATAGTCATAGTTGTATGAAAGCCAATAGATTAAGTAAAGAGTAAGAAAATGGAGTGATTCAATTTCTTAAATTCGCGGGAAAAAACATTCTGAACAATAGAGAGAACATTTTCATTTTTACCAAACATATTTCCCTTAAAGTTTTTTGTCCATACACTAATGGTTTCTCCCGTTAACTTCAGTTGACGAAGAATGATGTCGCATGCTATGTGGCATGACACTGTGACAAAGATGTTGACATGACATGTCATATGATAGTTTTCACCATTTATATTAATTAAATAGAGAGATGGTGTAGAAGTTAAATTCGTCGAATAAGATAAAGAAGATGAAGATTTATAATTAAAACCTAAAATTCTTAACTAAAATTCAAAATCCTTCACTAAAATCATTCCAAAAGATGAATATTCATAACCTGAATCCTTGGTGTGGTTGTTCATACTAAGGGTCTGTTTGGTTCAAATGAGGGGGAGGGGAGGGATTTTAATGGAGGGAAGGGGAGGGGAGGGAAGGGGAGGAATTTTTATTAATTATATGTATGTTTGGTTCAAACGAGGGGAGGGGAGGGATTTTGCTTAAAAATATGTTTGGTTCACGAGGGGAGGGGAGGGGTTTTATTAATAGTTTACGTTTTTATCCTTATGATTTTATATAACTCATATGATATTCAAAGGTGAAAATTTCATAAATAATTTTTTAGAAATAATATTTGTAATATTGAGTGATTAAAAATTTATAACTTACGACATAACGTTAAAAAAATTGAATACACTTGATACGTATTATAACTTTCGGCACAAAATTATCTATATGTTGATAACAACTTTTGAATACATAAAATAACGTTATATATATATATATATATATATATATATATATATATATATATATATATATATATATATATATATATATATATATATATATAATAAACAAAATAAATGAATGGTTTAAAATTTTATATAATATACATATATATAATAAAATATATAACGAAATTAGAAAAAAATTAATATAAATAAACATAAAAATTAAAAATTGTAGTGATTATAATTTTTATTAAATAAAAATAATAATTTAAAGGTAAAAAATAATTATAATAAATTGATATAAGCAATAGAGAAAAAAAGAAAGAAGAAGAAGCACACGAAAGAAAATAATAATTTTGAAATAATAAAATAAAATTGAGGGTATTTTAGTAAATATATTAATTTATTAGTTATCAACAGTCACATTCCCTCCCCTCCCCTCCGAATCCCTCCGATTCGGGGGACGCAAAAAGTGTGATTTGGAGGGATTTTGCTCCCCTCCCCTCCCCTCCTCTCCCCTTTTAAAAATTGAACAAACACATTTTATTATAAACATTCCCTCCCCTCCCCTCCATTTACCTCGAACCAAACACACCCTAATAGTCCTTTCAGTTAATTTAATTTAACTTCCATTGACGGAGGATGACGTGTCACACCACGTGACAAATTGCGTCACAGGGCTACTTTAATTTAACCTTTTTACATTAATTAATTTAATAGAAACAAATACTTTAGATGCTAAATTTCGATCTCTTCCAGTATTTTCTATCTTCTTCATCTTATGCGACGAAATTTAAATTTAGCGTCTAATCTATTTGTTTATGTTTAATTAATTAATGTAAAACGGTCAAAACAGTCTCGTGAGACACCATGTCACATTGTCATGTCATGTGGTGTGGCACGTCATCCTCCATTAAAAGGACTATTAATATGCATAAAAAATTTTAAAAAGACGAATGTTTAAAGAAACTATTTTAAAAGACTAAACAAAATTTAGTATATATTTAAAAAAACTACAAACATATTTAACTCTAAACTCAAATAAATCAATTTATATAAATTTTGAGTAATATATGCTACCTCAACCGTCAATACTGAACTTATATGATGATTTTATGAACTTCTTTTACATTGTTGCTCAAAATATAACCAGTAGATTAAATAGTTCAATGACAAAAGGAAAATACAATTATGAAGCACCAAATTGAAAAAATTGAAAAATGGAATCACAAACAAGTGGTCAAATAATCTTATTGGTACAACACCATATTTGAAATACAAGTATGCGCTAGAGAATCAAGTGGTGACTGTAAGTTAGAAAATAAAAATAAAATGGACAAAATTGAGAAAGCAAGTTGATATGATCTAGTAAATGACCAAGTACAAAATCTTCAATGATTACCAATCCTTATTGTGTTTTCTACCATCCAAGTCAAAAGGAATTGATTGAACTAGTGGTTAAACCAAAATGAGCAAGTACTTTTGTCCGGTCGACCTTAAGCCCGCATCACTACAACTACGAGGTATTGTCTGTTGGGAGGAAGTGTATGTGTGTTGTATATAAACTCTCTCTAATCAGAAAATATTCCTTCAAGCCATGGTTTTAAATTTGGGTTGCAACATAAAGGATTTTAAGATCTCCCATCGTCATTGCAATTACAATTTCGGCCATATCAGCTACATTTTTTTTCCTGCAATTATAGTTTTGCAGCGTAACGGCAACCATAATTTAAGGTTTACATTTCAACCAAGATTTCATTTCTATAACCAATCAGATTTTCCAAAACACTGTACAACTCTTCTGTCTTTGGATTAGATTGATCTAGAGAAAAGAATTGATGGACTTGGTCATCAACCTCAATCCAACTACATCCTGGAATCTTATAAGATTTTTGTTGTTTCAATTTGCACCACACATTCCTCACTTCATCCCACTTACCTAAATCACCATATATATTGGCCAACATTGTTCCATAACCACCATTGTGTGGATCTATTTCAACTAGCTTTTTGGCTGCAAATTCCGCCAAATCGGTTCGACCATGAACCTTACATCCATTAAGCAAAGAGCCCCAAACCACTTCATCAGGTTCCATGCTCATTCCCTTCACAACATCCATCGCCTCGTCAAATCGACCTGCCCGACCCAGAAGGTCAATCAAACACCCGTAATGCTCAATCTGAGGCTCTATCCCGTACTTCTTAATCATCATCTCAAAATAGCCACAACCTTGTTCAACCAATCCGCCATGAGTACAAGCATTCAACAGCCCAATAAAGGTAACCTCGTCAGGCCTCACAGCACCGCCATACTCCACCATCTTCTCAAAAACTGCAATCGCGCCATCACATTTCCCATGCAACGCATAACAATTAATCATCGAATTCCAAGATGTTAAACCCTTACATCGGTCCATCTCAAAAACCTTCCTCGCCAGCTCCAAACTCCCACACTTCCCATACATATCCACAAGTGCGTTCGAAACAAACGAGTCAACCACAAAACCATGCCGATAAACATAACCATGTATCCATTTCCCAAGTTGAAGCATACTAGCATGACCACAAGCCGAAAGCGCACAAACAACTGTAACCTGATTCGGCTTATTACCCTTACAAAACCCTCCCTCACCACAACCAGCAACAAAAACCATTTCTCTAAACAACCTAATCCCCTCACTAAAAAACCCATTCTGAGTACAACCACTAATCACAGCATTCCAAGCCGGAACATCTCGTTCAACCATTTTACCAAACACCTCCAAACCATTTTCCACATCACCAACTCTCAAATACCCAGAAACCAAAGCAGTAAAAACCACAACATTTCTCTCAGACATTTCATCAAACACCTTCTTAGCATCCCCTAATCCTCCCAAAACCTTCGAATACGTATCAACAAGCGAAGTTTCAACAACTTGGTATCGTAAAAAACCAGTTTTTACAACATGGGCATGCACAGAACCTGTTAAAAATCGATCCTTTGATGATTTCAGCACATGGGGATAGATGAAATTGTTAGGACGGATTTCGCTATTGAGCATCTTTTTAAAGAGGGAAAAAGTGAGGGAATGATTGTTTTGCTGAGAGGAATAGGCAGTGATGATGGCAGTGAAGAGGTAGATATTGGGAGATTGAACATGGTTGAAGATTCGATGAGCATAATGAAGATTTGAGAGGTTGATGGAACAAAAACGAAGGAGTTTGAAAGCATAGAAATGGGTTTGAGAATGACCAAGTGTGATTAAGTGGGATTGAAGTTGTTTCAAATGGTTTAGGTGATTGATTTTGTTTAGAATTGTTGATACAAAATCGTTTAGGTTTGGTTTCATTTGAATGATTATTTGTATTGGTATGCTTACTCTTGTAGCATGGTTTCTCAATTTACTTGATTGTTGGAAGGAAAAAGAATGAAAGTGAATAAGGGAGATGAAATGGTTATTTGGACTTTTGAGAGTGTAACTTCTTGTTGTCATTTTAGTATATAGATTTTTGTGTTAATGAAATTAATTTATTAATGGAAAAATTAGATATTAAAATGATAATGACATTTTTTTTTTAATTTTAAAATATGTACAAATTTTTCTTAAATTTATACTCTTTCCAGTTAAAATGATTATCGTTTAAAATCTTTACACACAAAATTTAACATTTATAATGTTATAAGAAATTGCATGTTTACTATACTAATTTTATAAGGGTATTGCTAACCAGTGTCATCAGAATAATAGTTAATAGTTAAGCATTCTAAAAAAAGAAAATATTTTATAGAAAATTTAATATTTTAATTTTCAAGACATTAAGTATGCAGATTACCGAAATAAATTTATTATTTTGAAATGTTTAACCATTGTCCTAAGGGCACTGGCTAGCATTTCTCATCTTATAAATATGTTAGAAGTAGTGTACATAGTAATAATTAAATAACACAATTGAAAAAGTTACAATCATTACTACGTTAAAAAATGATAATGACATTCATTTTAAAACAAATTTTATTTGTTAAAACGATATTCATTTTAAAAACAGATAGAGTATATATCAACGAAAATATTTACTGTTGGAGAAAATATCATAAGTAAATAGTAGTATCATTTATATTTATAATTTTTTATTGTGGCTACAAATTAGAGAGAGTGTGACCTAAAGAAATAATACATATTAGAGGGAATGTTAATTCCATTTTAATAGACTTCAAATGTGCCTTTGAATAGTAAAAAAAGTCGTTAATAGTATATTTTCAATTGAGATTAATTGTTATGTACGGTTTTGTAAGAAGTTTTACACTGGCAATCCATTACAATTATTTATAATTATTATTTTTTATATAACTAAAATAAAAATCAAATATAATTTAAGATCTAACGGCTATGGTTCATTTTGACGGTGTAATAATACTTTACTATTCCAATTAAATTATTTTCCATTTTGAAACATGTTAACTTCACCTTGCATTTTTATGTTCGTTAATAGTAGTATATTTTCAACTTTGAAACATATTTATGTCACCTTGCATTCTTATGTGTCAAAATGATTACTCAGCTAACATATTTAGTTCTTTAGGAAGACACTGATGTGCCACATATCAAAAGTTTTTCTTAAAGAAAGGAGCAAACAGTGTTAGATGGAATTGTTTTTAAATGCATATCAAAAGAGAAAATAGATTTTTTAGAAGAATCGTTTGGTGACTGAGAGATTAAAGAGGTGGTTTGGAGTTGTGATGATAGCAAGAGTTGGGGCCGGATGGATTTACGTTTGATTTTTTGAAGGATAGGTTGGATGTGGTTAAAGGTGATGTGTTCCTTTTTGTGAAATATTTTCATTCTAAAACTAAACTTATTAAGGCATGTACTGCTTTTTTTTACTCTGATTTCCAAAGTTAATAATCCACAATCTCTATCTAAGTATAGACCTATTTGTTTAGTAGGGTGTCTCTATAAAATTTTAGCAAAACAGTTGGCTTCGCGACTGAAAAGAGTGATATGTTATCTCATCTCCAAAAACCAATTTGTGTTCGTACTGGATAGAAACATTTTGGATGGGGTTGTTGGTGGTGAATGAAGTTATTGATTTGGCTAAAAGGGAGAATATGAGTTGTTTGCTTCTAAAGGTTGATAACGAGAAGGCTTGCGATAGTGTTTGCTGGAATTATTTGAGACTTTGTTTCAATAAGATGGGATTTGAGTCAAAGTGGAAGAAGTGGATGGAGGCGTGCATTTTCAATAGCTCAAAGTTAGTCTTAGCCAATGGAAGTGCAACAAAGGACTTTATGGTGGAGAGGGGTGTGAGGCAATGGGACCCTTTATCCCCTTTCTTGTTCGTAATGGCGGTGGATAGGCTAACTGAGTTGATGAACATGGTTGTAGATATAGGGGAGTTTACAGGTTTTCGCATTAATGAGGAAGTTCTGGTTGATATCTTACAATTTGCATACGATGCGGTTATTATAGGAGTGGGAGACCGGAAAATCTGTGTGGTATGAAACAATTGTGAGATGTTTGAAATGGTATCTAGATTAAAAGTGAACTTTTATAAGAGTAAGACATGGGATTAATTTGAGTGAGAGGAGTATGAACACTGCAGCCTTTTTTTGTCTTGTTGTGAATACCATATTCCTTTCAAATTCTTAGGTGTGAAAGTCGAAGATAGCCCAGAAGATTGCACATGTGGAAGGAAGTCATCAACAATGTTGCAAATAAATTGTCAGTTTGGAAAAACAAATTCCTATCTTTGGGAGAAAAGGTTATGTTGATTAACGCATTGCATAATTCAATACCTATTTATACTTTATCCTTTTATAAAGCTCTGGTCAAGGTTTTGAAAGAAGTTAGATGTACTCAAGACAATTTTCTATGGGGAGGGTCTGATGTCAAGAGAATAATTCATTGGGTTAATTGGGACTCAGTGTACAAATCCAAAGAAGATGGTCTCACTATAAAAAAAAAAACCTTGAGATTTTCAACAAGGCCTTGTTGCTCAAATGGAAGTGGAGGATTTTGGAGGAGAATGATGCATTGTGGAGTGGGATTTTGAGACATAGGTACCATAACGCAGAGCTGAAGATGTTTACCGAAGAAGGAAGAACAGTTAATAGAGGAGATTCAATATGAAAGAGGGACCTATTAAAGGTGGAACTCAAGAATGAAGAAAACCATAATATTTTTACTAACCATATTTTATGCATATTGAAGAATGGAAATGGAATATCTTTACGGAATAGCAAATGGATTGGTAACCAACCCTTGAAGGAGGCTTTTCTTGAAGCATTTCAAGGGGTTGCTGACAAGCTTGGTAGTTTTGCAAATGTGGGATTTTGGGATGGTGGAACATGGTATTGGAAGACGATGCTCAACATTGCGAATACATCAACAGAAGTTATTCGCAAGAAAGGGGAAATACAATTCTTTCTGACTGATTTCGAGTCTATGCATTTTGTAGCAAACAAATTCATTCGGTTAGCTGATGATCAGGAAAGATTTAAGGTGAAATATTGCTATCCTAAGCGGAAATGCTAATATCAAATTTGATATACCACTAAGCAATAACACACATGGTACAATGAAACAAGATTTTTGTGACAATAGTTACAATGTTGTATGTGACAAACAATACAATGAGTACAAAGGACGTGAAATAGTATGGTGCAAATAATACAAAGATCATAACGACCCATTTATCAAAGATCAAGATCAAGCAATGATCATTAAAAGGAAGTTATGTAAAGACTCAACTTTTCACTATTTTACTCACCAACAATTGGAACAGTAATGAACAATTGTTATGAATAAACTTTAGAGAATAAGCTTGAAAAAAGAAAATAATTTTCAACAACAGAGCATCTATAGATGAATATCTAATGAAAGAAAGAATGAAAGAAATAAAGAAAGAAAGAAGCGATCAAACAAATGATTCTATTGTATATGTTTTCTTTTAGAAGATTAAAATGCTTTGACGTATGCTTAGATTTGTCTACATCCTCTGTTGAGTCATATTTTTAAATTTGCTACCAATTATATATTCATTTGATTGTATTTCTCAAAGGGCTGAGTGTTAGCCATATTTTTTAGATGGCAAAGAGATTCAATTGGGAACAGTTTTTTGAATTTGAGTGAAAATTCTGAGATATAAGTCGGTTGGAGTAGAAAATTTCTTATTGATATTGTAATCATTTAAATTTTATTGAAAATCTATTTGTGTGATAGGACTATACATAACTCTAAGTTAGGGGTTGGACCAATATAAATTCCTTGTGTGGTCATCTCTCTTTCCTTATCTCTTTAACATTTATCATTTGTGTTTGACTTGATTTTCTGATTTGAAGTAAACTAGGAAAAAAACTAAATAGTCAACACAATTCAACACTCTCCCTCTTTATTCTATTTTTCTCACATTCATGTTGGACTCCTGCTGACATGGTTATAGTGTGTCATTGGGATTAGATCGCACCAAAGTCCTTAGACTTTTCTAAATCATCCAGGGGAGAAATTGCTTCTAAAAGATCCTTGTAGTTACATTAGATGGATCATATGGTATTCATCTATAACTCTCGTGGGATTTTATAGTGTGTTGGATTGATGAACATTAGGCCTTTCTCCATACTGAAAAAGTATTCTCCCAAACTAGAGCTAATTGGACCAGGCCATGGTTTGTCTTGAGTCCCTTAATTGTTGGATCATTGGTGGGTTTGAAAACTTCATGTGCATTTTCCTTCGAGCACCGAATAGCATTTCTCACTTAGACTCTGTTTGCAAGCTAGGAGGGGAGGGAAGAGCTTTGGAAAAAAAAGTGAAGAAAATGTAGAGAAGTATTTATTATTTTTTGAAAGAATGATTTTGTATAGAATGATCAATGAAAGTTTATCATTAGTATTTTTTTATTTTTAAAATATTATAACATAAATTATATTTTAACCATTTATCTAAGTCCTCCAAATTTCAATACAATTTTTTAAACCTTGCAAATTAAAGAATTTCTTGTATTATGAATAAAATAAAATCCCCAAAAAAACCCATTCAACTTAAATCCCTCAATTATTTTCATCCAATTCTTTCCTTTTTCTAAGTCATCCTCTCCCTTTCCCTGTAAACTCTCATACAAACTTAATATTTTTCCCTAAAATTAAGGTGTGACAATTACAACGTTCCCTAAAATTAAGGTGTGACAAATACAACATGGGAAATAATTGTATCATAATTTTTAGCATGGGGATTTTTTTTTACGAAGTTGTATGTGTTAGACTATATGCTATGATCTAGAGGGGGTGAATAGATCGCAAATGAAATTTTTTTATTAAAAATTCTTTTAAAAAAAGTTTAACTATGGCACGTGGAAACAATCTCAGATCAACAATTGCCTATCCCGAACCATTATCGAAAAGACTGGATATGCGTTAACCGATAGAACGAATACGTAAGATGAGAATAACAATCAATATATTTTCAAAAACTATGTTTGAATATAAACTTCACAATAGTAATCTATTTCCAATGAAATAACCAACACAAAAGGACTTGAGCAATTTGTCGAACACTTTGTGAGCAATTGATTCAGAATAGATTTTTCTATTATTATGTTGATATATAAATCCAATTACAATGACATAGATTCTAATCAACTCAACAAAATAGTTTGAAATATTAAACAAAGAGATTATCTCAATGTATTGATTGCACAATCAATATTTTCACAATTTGCAAGTAAAATTAAAAGAGAGTGAGAGAGAGACACAAGGATTTGTTTAGGAAGTTTCTCGATCGGCCTCGTTATGGGTACGTCTACCCCCAATTCCAATGAAATTGAGATAATTAAAATTAACCTTTACAAATATAGTTTTACAAGAGAACAAGTAGCAATTCAACCCTCCAAACCCTATGGTTGATGTTGATCCTAACTTCTTATCTCTCTTTGATCTTGATCTTGATAAAGTAACCCGATACTTCCAATTTGATCCTTCGGTTAGCGTTACTCCTTTTATAGTACTCTCATTCTTCAAAGCTTTCACTCAACTGAATCCAAATTTGCAACCCTATTTTTTATGTTTCGAATCCTACCGAAGCAAAATTACAAAATTAGACATTTTGAACAATGGGAGTCGACTCAAAAAGACTGGGAGTCGACCCATATTGACTAGGAGTCAACTCCGAGTGGACAGAAAATTTTCTGAAAAGTATGCTTCGGTAGGATTCGAGACATAGTACTTGGGAGTCGACTTCTCCGTGGCTTGTATCGAATCCACAGACCTGGGAGTCTGCCCATACTGGACAGAGAATTTATTTTTAAAATAGCTTTCAGTAGGAGTCGACCCACAGCTCGAGGGAGTTGACTCCCTCATGTTGTGTATCGACTCCAAGGTCATGTGTATCGACTCCTTTACAGCGGAGAGTTTTATTTCAAAATGCTTTTAGTGGGAGTCGACTACTAACATGAATGAGTCGACTCCAAACATGATTTTCACCAAAAAAAATGATATTTTTGGAGTTTTTAACTTGTCCAAATGCTTTTGAATTGTTCCCTAAGTGTCCTAAGATGAAAATGCAACCTAGACATAGAGATATAAGGTTCAATGTATAAATACTACATATTACCTAGTTTTGACATCATTCAAAACATCTAAGAGAGGATATTGCACTCACAATATAAACATGGGTTACTAGTCTTTGTCATTTATGAAATTTGAAAAACTTTATGAGGAATATTTTATTTTGCACTCTTCTCTTTTACCATTCCCTATGTAGCCTCTTTAAAGTTCCTTTCTTGATGTTTTGTCATTTTCCTCTATTGACATTGATTTCTCATTGTTATGCTCAGCTTTCTTTTGCAAATTCATTATTATATACGTACTTGCTAAAAAAATAGAATTAGGGTAGCCCTATAACTGGAGGGTGTTTGTGATGTTTAGTGTTATTAGTGGTGTTTAGAGCTAGCTCGCGCAAAGTGGTGAGAAGCATTGTATATGTGTTTTTTGGGTAAAATATTTATATCTTCTAACTAATGATGAAATATTTATATAGACCTGTTTGTTTTGGATTTTTAGACCCAATTAGTGGTTATCCTCTAGATACATGAATCACTTCTCTCCTAGGATCATGAGGGAAGTTTTCCCTTGTTGGTGCACAAGGATGCTTCATTTCCAACATTTTATAAGCAAGAGAGACAAACTAACACAAGCTCAATATGAGAGAGTTATTGTGACAAGTGGATGATCATAAGCATAACTTCGGACCATTTGTGGCGCTGCCCTTATGATTGCCTAACACCAATATTAAATTATCTCAGTACACAGTACCTTAAGCACAAAGTCTTGGAGAGATTAAGGTGATTTAATCTAATGTAGAAAGCAATCTACTAGTGGGCGAGAATTGGATAGTGGGGGTCCCTCAGGCGAGACTTATATAGTTGATTCCCTTATGTGATACTTAAATAGTCGAGAATGGGTGGAAAAACAGGTCAGGCTCGTCAGATCGACCCATTTGACTCGATTTTTTAAGTTGGTCCGCCACGCCTAACCCTCTTTAAAAATGGGGTGGGGCGGGGGCGGGGTAGGGAGGGTTTTGTCCAAGGATTTTTTTTTTTAATTTTTTTTACATAGAATGAAAATTAGATAGTGCATTAAGGAGGTCAATCCATTAACTTTTTCTCTTTATGGATAAAAAATAGAAATTTGAATATATATATATATATATATATATATATATATATATATATATATATATATATATATATATATATATATATATATATATATATATATATATATATATATATATATATATATATATATATATATATATATATATATATATATATATATATATATATATATATATATATATATATATATATATATATATATACACACACGTCTAATATCACAATGAATTAGAGAGCTTGTTTATATGTTGTTTCGATTACAATGACGGCGGGTGCAAGTTACAACAATGAAAGCCGATAATTTATAAGATAAGAATTAAAAAATTGAGAAGTGATGAAATAGTAAAAAAAAATTATTGTTTAGTAAAAAATTAAAACTTTTAATATATTTATTCTTTAGTGAATAAATTATCCTGAGGGAAAGTTTTATCGTCCATTGTGGTCCTCCCCGGCTCGAGGATTATTCTACTGTTTCACGCAGAGGATACTTGATTTCTACCAGAAAAAAGTGTATATTATTGTGTTGTCGCCTATTATGATCCTCCCCGGCTCGAGGACTATTCTACAGTTTCACGCAGAGGATACTCGGTTTCTACCGGAAAAAAGTGTATATCATTGTTTGGATGGTAATGACATATGGTCTAAAAGTTTGTAAATAAAGTAGTAAATCAAATTATAATTAAATTAGTAAATTATTTTTGAAAAAGTTGAAAATAAAGTAGTAAATCACACTAAAAAATTAAAAATGTTTGGCGCGTCAGATAGCCAACTCGTTAGTCAACAATTTGGACTTGACTTTTGAGCTCAGAAGTCTGAGCTGGCCTACCCTACACTGCCCTATTTTAGACAGGCTTAAACGGGGAAGGTCGCCCACTTTGTCACCCTTATAGTTGAGTCCCTCACGCGACACCCAGATAGTCAAGTCCCTCATTATATAGTTAAGTCTCTCTGGCAAAACATTAAAGGCATACTTTTCCGACTTTTGAACCCTTAATTGTAGCTAAATCCCTCAAGCATTGCTTTAGAGGATGAGCCCATCAAGTGTTGCTTGCTTTTCTTTAGGAGAGAATTCTCTAATGGGGTTTTAGCAGTCATATCACCTCTAAGGGCAAAAAAGATTTCTCTGAGAATCCAACATTCATGTTTCCTCTAAGGGCGGCAAGAATTCCTTTTCTAGGATCCAACATTCATATTGCCTCTAACGATGGCAAAAATTCCTCTTTGAGCATCCAACATTCATATTGCCTCTAAGGACGACAAGGATTTCTCTTTGAGGATCCAGCATAATTTTTCGTCTAAGGACTGTAAGGATTCCTCTTTGAGGATCCAAAATTCATATTGCATCTAAGAGAGACAAGGATTCCTCTTTGAAGATCAAACATTCATATTGCCTCTAAGAATGGTACGAATTCCTCTTTTAGGATCCAACATTCATATTGTCTTTAAGGACGACAAGAATTTCTTTTTGAGGATCCAACATTTATATTTCCTCTAAGGGCGACAAGAAATCCTCTTTGAGGACCTAACATTCATATTTCCTCCCAAAGAGACACAAATTCCTCTTTTTTTTAGGATCTAACATTCATATTTCCTCCCAAAGAGACACGGATTCCTCTTTGAGGATCCAACATTCATATTACCTCTAAGGGCAGCAAAGATTCCTCTTCGAGGATCCAACATTTATATTGCCTCCAAAGGTGGCAAGAAATTCTCTTTGAGGATTCAATATGTATATTGCCTCTAAGGCAGCAAGAATTCCTCTTTGAAAATCCAGCATTCATATTGCTTTCGTATTGCTTCTAAGGGCGGCAAGAATTCCTCTTTGAGTTTCCGAAATTCAAATTGGACAGACTCCTCTTTGAGGATACAACATTCAACTAAGGCACAAAATTTACCTCTAAAGACGGCAAGGATTCATCCGAATGCTCTTTAAGTTTTTCATAAAAACATCACCATACGGCACTAATTTTGTTTTTATATAAACATGTACGTCCACCAAAGTCATGTTAGAGGGGGAATAAATTTCTCCTTTGAAACAAATAAAAGTAGAGAACAAGTCTAGTAAACCCCAAAGATGGATTATTCTCAAAACTTTACCTTCATCTTTCAGTTTTTCAGATGAATATTGGTATAAAACATGGCATCGAATCCCAAGGACCACTTCAAAGATGGTATATGGGTGAACCTGACCTATTGGCATTATATCTCTAATCAAAGATTAGAGCAAGAATAACATGCTTTACCTTTCAACCATTATTCATATATAGTAGTTACCTACATATAAAAATCATGCAGCTATGATAGCTTCATAATCACCAGAAAGAAAAACTATTAAAGAGACAGGGATCAATTGTAAGGTAAAAAGTCCTGCTATAAATCACTGAGCTAAATTTCTTACAAACAAACATATGGGCAGCAATTAATTAATGTGCCAATCGGATTTACAGTACACAAAATTGAGTAAGAAACCTATAAAGTAATTAATTAAAACAATAAAAACTTAAAGCCAGAGCAAGAAACTTATGCAAATTGCAGAATTCTGCTTCTGACAAACTTCAAATATAGAACAATTTGCTGAAGATAATAGTCTCGTCATTCCAATACTAACTATTGGCATGAAATGAGGCTGCACTAATCAACTTTAACCGTTGAAAACAGTAATGTCAGTTTGGGAACCAAATCTTCCCTTTTTATGTTTTGACAGTAATACTACATAGCTAAAAAAAATTGACAAAACTCACCCATAATCAACGGCGATTGTTGGATAAATAAATCATAACTTCTCATCCATCCAAGAATGAATCAAAATGTGTACTCATTTTGGATCCAATTCTGTCAAATTAATTCTAGCTATCGAGCACTTTCCGTTCCTTACACGAGCCGCGTGGTCATCTAGTTTTCCTTAATCATGTTACAAAGTACATACCCTCCTTGCTACAAGCCTCGGCATATCTTCTTCCCTCTGTCCTCTTTTGGAGTTTCTATTTTATGGATAACTTTCTTCATTCTCTCCTTTGTTCCCCCAAGTTTTCCCGTATCAACGATCATTTCCTCATGATTAGTTTCTTTTATAATTCTATCCACATTGTCCATGTTTTCCTCCTCTGCAACTTTTATAACCTCGAGAAGTTCACATGGAGTAGCAGCTGGGTCCAGCACCCTGCAACCCTTTGGAGCGTTAGGAGCTTCTTCACCGGTGAGTACGTGTGAAGGTACCTGATGAGAGAATCGAAGCATCTCCTTCCTCGGAATGATCTTGATCTCTTTCTCATTTAAGTGGTGGTGAAATACTGCCTTGAAACCAGCCACCTTGACCAGAGGAATAACCGTTACACCCCGTTCTTCAACAAAATCCTCGAGTACTTCAACCATGTCAAACTTGTGTTTTACATCATCTGCTATTAGATCATTCCAACTAGGAGACCAATTCCTATAGATGGCCCAAACCTCCCCTTTTTTGGGATTTATGGAAATGGCTCCATCGTTACCTTTTTCCCATCTAACCTTCTGAGAAAAATAATTGATTGAGTTATAGATTTCGCGTTTGCCTAATCTGAACTGCCCACAAGTTTTTGAAAAGCCAAAAGCAACCCAATTTAGAGGGCCTGGTTCACCATCGTTGATATTTGGGTACAGCCAACTGATCTGCATCTTGAATGGATTCATCGAGATCACTCTGTGAATCATAGCATAATGTCGAGGCATCCCATCATCACCATCATATGCAGCCCATACTTGATTTTCACCAAAAGACCTTTCAGTTCGATCCTTGTAAAAATCATGAAAATCAGGATCTGGAACATCTACTAGCATTGAATCCAAAATTTCAGGGCACTTGTTATCAATGATAGGAGCAGCATGCAGACTACTCTTCGCACCTTCTGACTTCCCAATGTTATTTTGAGTGCAGAACTCAAAGTTTCTTGCTGAAAAATCTCCTTTCCGGTTTGCTGCTGATTTGTCAACAGTATTTGACTGAAACTCTTTGAGTTTCTTGCTAATTTCTTTTCTAGCTTTCTCGACAAGAAGATTCTGAAGTTCAACTGGGGAGAGATCTCTAGTACAGTTGAACTTGATTCCACTGCCTAAGTTAGACACTCCAACTGCTCCATTTCCATCCATGCCCTTTCTTTTCCTCTTAGCTGGATTAAAGTAACCTTTTTTCGAAGCATTCTGCTTCCTTTTCAAAGCCTCTTCCTTTTTGGTAGTTGCTTGTGCCTCCTCACGATCTCGCCTCACCTTCTCATAAGCCTGCTGAACTACATTTGCCGCTTGAGCTACATCAGAAACACCAGAAGTTTTAGAGAATGGGGCCCACTGGAAGCTGTTCTTGTTAGACCCTGCTCCAGCATTTGGAGGTGCTGTGTTGTTCTTTCCAACAGCAGATTTGTTTTTACCTCCGTTGTCGTGCTTTTGTTTAAAAAGCCACGATGTTCCAGGTCTGATACCACTTGCAGGAGGCGGATCAGTTTCTACAGCCAAAAATGCTTCATGGCAGCTGGGACACACGAGTTTAAGATTAAGATAAACTCTGAGATACTCGTATTGCATTTTACAGCGTTTGCAAGTAGTCCAAAATGTGGCTTTTGATTTATTGGAAGATGATGTATTTTCTTTAGCAGTATTCTTCGGAATCTTTCCACTTGAAGGGGTTTTCTTTTTACTACTGTTAGCCCCATTTGCCGCCGCTTTTGCTGACGAACCACCGAAAATGGCTGAGCCTTTATGTGCTTTTGCATTTATCTTTTCATCATAAGCTGCTCTTTTAGCCTTGTCGGACAGTATACTCCACGCCTCCGAAATAAGTTTAAAGGCCCCGTCGGCTCCAATGGATTTGTTCTTGTCAGGGTGAAGCATGAGAGCTAGCTTTCTATAATATCTCCTAACTGTATCGTCATCCGAATGAGGGCCCACACCAAGTATGCCATACCAATCTGCTTCTCCTTTTACTTTATTCTCAGCTGAAATATATACGTCAAGTGTTGCTATCATTTGAGGAATACCTTCAAGGGAAGGAAACAAATTTTGGGCTTTCAAAGCAAACTTCTTTGCACCCGAAATGTCTTTTTCCGTAAACTTCCTCTCGGCGATTTCTTTAGCTCTGGTGGCCTCATCCTTGTTGCACTCCATTTCTCTCACCTGCCTCTGCTTGACGTTTTCGTCGACTTTCTCAGAGTAACTAGATGTAATATAACATCAGCAGTTCTCCATCTATTAAGAATCTTGGTGCGTCATATGTTTATTATACACGGTTTGAGTTTGCATACAGTTTCAGCAAGCGATTCATCAATGAAAATCAAACCCTATAAAGTAAAAATAGATTTTAGTTAATAAGGTAATAAGTTGTAAGGAAAATTGAATTCAATCAAATTCAAATACATAAAATACAAATATAACACAATCTGGCTTACAAACGTGTCGCCTATTGATTGATCAGATTTTGCAAAATATTCAAGGGCGATACAGTTTAAAAGAGTAGGACCAACACCAGTTTTAGAAAAATTGTCAAATCAAAACCCAAACGTAGCTAATGCAACTGCAAATAATCACTCAAGCAATGCATATGACCATTATTATTTGACAAATACCAATCAGCAGAATATCAAGCAGAGTAGTCATTTCCGGATAGCGACACGGAGCAGCCAACCCCAAAAGTGGGATAGCGATATAGCGTATAGCAAGATGACAGTTCAGTTAGATCATTTTTTGGACAAATTACATATAATATTTATAAACATATATTTAATGTAAAATTAAGCAAATAAATCAACTAATAAAATATTCATAAATCAAAGCACACATGACTCTTGAAGTGCATAAACGACAATGGAGGAAGGTTAAGGGTTGAGTCTCAACTCAAATATGATTGAAAAACCCAAAATTACCCTTAAAATATTGTAAATTTAAGGGGTAATTTTGGTTTTTTAGAGAGGTGCCGCTTTGCTCCACTATCCTGTTATTTACCCTATAGCGACCGCTATAGTTTTCTGCACCGCTAAGGCTCTTCCCATAGTGGTCAGTCTCTGCTACGCTATAGCAGGATAGCACCACTATTGACTACTCTGGTATCAAGCAAGCGGCTATATAGGGCAATACAGCACAGCGGAATTTGACCAAATGGCAGCTATATAGTACAAAATACTGTCAAATGGCGGCTATAGTTGCACGCTATTAAATAACACTGTTGCGTAACAAAGATTGAACAAACTGCAATTTTCTGCAAACCGCAATTGACAACACTGGTATCGAGAAGCCCAGATACAATGGTACAATATGGGCAGAGTAAGATCTAAGGATATGAGACAATTTTATTTTAAAAAAAATCAAGATATGGCAGTCTAAATATATAAAACAGAAATGCACGACATATGTAACAGATGGGCGAAAGAGTAAAGCAAGAAAGGAGCTTAGTACCGCAAAATTAGGGAATCTGAACTCAGAAAATGCGCAATCCAGACCAATGAAGCAGATACGTGAAATACAGCCGAGAGAATATACGAGAACAACGGTAACAGAGCAAGAACTACAAAACAATGCAGATCAGACCTCCACAAGTCTGCACCCAGAGCAAATCTGCAGATGGACAAAAGAGTATCATAAGAAGAAAATAAGTAGGGCAGCAAAATAAGAACGCATCCGGACCTTAACAAAAGAGCAGACATAAAGTAGAAAACGGAAGAAAATGAAGGTAAAAAATGAAATTTCCAATGAGACACGGCGTATCCAAGTGACAACCGTGTCATTAATTTGGCAGCATGTGTCGAAACTGTATCAGATAACTGATAAGGATCTTAACTATATAGCAGACATAAAACATAAAAATGATGAGTAAGACCATTGAAATGGCGATTTCAATGACGACGTGTCGGCGTCGTATCCGGGTGACAAGTGTCATTAACTGGCAAGTCGTATCGAACCCGGATAAGATAAATATCAACAAAATTAATAAATTAAATAATATACAAAAATACGGGATACTTTCAAGATAAGTAATTGACGCGCAACGGTATTGGTTACCACTCGAACATAGATACCTTTCCTTTTACAAAGTATCGAAGAACAAGTTAGTGTGAGATCATGATGGAAAGTTGAAAACTATAAAATATTTCGATACTTCGGTGTTCATGAAACGGTACAATCACAAAACAACATAACATTTCATTTCAATAAATCAATAATTCAAAACTGAAATCAGACATATCAATATTTCAAAACAGAAATCAGACCATCCAGTTCAACCGATCAAACCGTGAATCGGCTGTATCTCCAGTCCGATCACACCTCAACCATAAAACCATGAATCTGCTGTATCTATCTCCAGTAAGATCATTACTCAACCATAAATTCAAACAAGCAAACTTATCAAACTGCTAACTATATGTATCAGCATATTGAAAGTTAGATTTTTCAAAGCATTGCATTAAATTCTAACACTTGAAGTCAAAATATATAAATGATAATAAAACTAGCAATTGTATTTGAAACCAAACAACAAAAACAAGAAACAAGGTTAAAAAAAAAAACTCCCCGCCAAAACATATTATCACAAAATTGAACTAATTAATCCATCACAACACACATAAGCTCATAAATGAAAAATTAAAAATCGAAGTTACTCATTTCATTTGAAGTAAACAATAACAAGAAGAAGAAAAAAACAAGCTTACCCAAATCTCAACAACTCCAAAAGCTTCTAGAAATCACAGCAAGTCCCAGAAGTTCAAGGAAGAACGAAACCCTAAAAAAATATAATAATATTAATATCAGAAAAAAATGAAAAAAATGGGCAA
The DNA here is from genome assembly GCF_029867415.1 of Vicia villosa. NCBI lineage: Eukaryota > Viridiplantae > Streptophyta > Magnoliopsida > Fabales > Fabaceae > Vicia > Vicia villosa. The sequence continues at coordinate 185,006,366 of NC_081181.1, read as the reverse complement.
CCCTAGAATCAGCAAAGTTGAGAAATTTGGATTGAGAAATGAGAATGAAAAGTAACTGATTAGAAGAACTGAGGAATTTTGTGATTTTTTTAAAATTGTAATTGATTGTGAAGAAGAAAAATGGTGACTTACAATTGAAGAATAATGAAGATCGTTGCAAAGACAAGAAGAAATGATTTTGCTGAGACTGTGTTTGGAATTTAGGTTCATAAATCTTCTGCTTTGCTAGGGATTTTCATGCTTGTTCACGCTCACACTAAACGCACTTCTCGCTGTAAGCCTTTTTTTTTTTCTCTTGTTTTTGGGTAAAAATGTTTTTTTGTAAAATTTATAGTGGAATATGTGACATTGAATCTAGAGGTGATAATGGACTTGGTTAGTTGTGATTAGGGTTGGAGAACGGGCGGGCTCGACCGAACCAAAATCGGGTTGGGTCGGGTTTGGATACGATGGTTGGTAAGTGAGTTGATTTAGTTAGCATGGGTTAGAGTTTTGGGTCGGGTGAATGGGTTGATTGAGTTAGCGTGGGCTAGAGTTTTGGATCGAATGGATAGTAAGTGAGTCGATTGAGTTAGAATGGGCTAGAAATTTGAATTAGATGGTGAATGGGTCGATTGAGTTATCGTGGGCCAGACCACTTGTTGGGCTAGAAAATAATTTGGCCCACAATAATAAAATATAATAATATGGAAAGATTTTGACAATAATAAAATATATTTGTACTAAAAAAATATAGACCACTCATTTATTTACACGTACATTTTTATCCTCTTTCATTTATCTATAATAATATAGAAAAAAATTATTTATAAAAATAAAATTTATACAAACCTATAAATTTTACTTTAGGATTGCATTATTAAAAAAAATATAGGTAGGATTGCATTATTAAAAAAAATATAGGTATGATTTTATTGTTAATTATTTATATTTATGAACCTCTAATTTATAATATATATTCTATGTGGATTAATTTTGTTTGGATTGAATGAATATAAGATTGGATAGTAGACGAGTGGATCAATTGTCTTAATATAGGTTGGATTTTTAGCTGCGTGAGATAAAAATTTTGGTACACAAATATTTTTAAAAAAATTATTTGTACAAAAAAAAAGTATGAGACATTCATTTATTATTTCTTTTCACTTTTATCCTCTTTCATTTATTTGCAATATAGTAAAAATTATCTATAAAAATTATCTGTAAAAATAAATTTTATAATGAGATATGTAAATTTTATCTTTAAGAATTAAGATAGTATTATTAAAAAAAATCTTAACATAAATATTGTTGTTTATCGTTTATATTTTTATGTGGTAAACTTCTAAATTTATAGTATATATACATTTATTATACATTAGACATATTAATTGAAAGAGATGTTTTATTGTTAGAAATAAGAAGATTCTATCATGGTTTTTTCATCAAGTAAATAATCTAGAATATACTTTGTTATTAAATTAAGGATACTCCCTTCAATTCGTCCCAAAATGAATAGTCTAGTTAACCATTTTATACAAATTATGAAAACTGTATAAATGAAAGAGATAACATGATATTTTTACTAAAGTATCTCTTATTAACTACTGAGAATGATGTAAATAGTATTAATGAGATGGTAGAATTGAATGGGAAAAAGTAATAAATATTTCATTGGAAATTGTAAAGGGTATTCATTTTTTAGATAATTTTATTTTGAATGTGAGAAAATATACACAAGAAAGGAGGTTGAATTGTGTATACCAAAGATTACTTTTGTTACAATATTGATTTAGAACTGAGTTGATGAGATCAGATTTTGTATCAAGAAGAACTAAGTCAGATCAGATCAGAGTTTGACTTCATAGTTCAGTGCACAGCGGAATAATTAAATGTAGAAGTGAATAAAGTGATACACAATATATCATGGTTTCTTCCAAACTGGGAGTAGTCCAATCCCCTTACAGCACAAGAAATCTTCACTATAATCATTCAAATTACATTTTGCTCAATCAAACTAAAAAGAGACTCAATTGCTCAAGCACACAGGCAAAAAACTTCTTTGCCTAAATGTACAGTTCAGGACTTCCTGCTCAATCCTACAGATCGAGGCTTTCTTCTCAACCATAAAGAACGAGACTTCCTGCTCAAGCATGCATGCAAGAGACTTCCTTGCCCAAGCCCTCAAGCAAGAGACTTCTTGCTTAATTCTATATATTGAGACTTCCTTGCCCAAATTAATAGTCCAGGACTTTTTGCTCAATCAAATTGAAAGAGACTTCCTTGCCCAAACAAATAATTCAAGACTTCTAGCTCAATCAAACTGAAAAAGATGTCCTTGCCCAAAAAAATTATTCAGGACTTCTTGCTCAATAAAACTGAAAGAGACTTCATTGCCCAAACAAACTGTTCAGGACTTCATGCTCAATCAAATTGAAAGAGACTTATGCTGCAAGCATGACTACTAAAGACTCTAAATTATTATATCAAAAGAATTTGTTGTTAAACTTTGTGTTTGTTTGTGTACTTCTTGGTTAAGCAGATACACAAAGGTTTTACACTTGAAGCATGATATAAATTGAGGAGCTCCTAAGTGTATAAGAATGAATTCTTCATTCTTTTCTCTTCTTCTTCTCCATTGAATATCTTTATTTGATGTGCCTTGTTATTATATTGATGTGGTGATCATATTCACATGTTCTTTCTTTTGACTCTCTTAGTCAGATGTGAATATGTCTTACTCTGCTTTCTTAACACATAATAACCCTTATGGCTGGATTTCTTCTTCTTTTGTGTGTTACTCTAAATTGCGTTTCTATTTAACATAATTTTCTTTCAATTCCTATGGTGTGTTCTAGTAGTACATTCTTGTGTACATAGTCTTACACACATACATACACCTTCAATCTTCTTCTTCATTTATAGAATTTGAAAAATATATCCGTTGAAGATTGAAACCACTCATAGTACAAGTAGTCGTTTAAGGTTGAAACTATTCATAATGTAAGTAGTTGTTGATGGTTAAAACTGCCATAGTACAAGTAGTAGTTGAAGGTCTTTGGCTAGAATACGTAAAGTGAAGTCTAAGAACAACTAGCATAAAGACATTGAGATGAGTATAGTAGAGTTTGCGAAACAACTAAAGAGATAGGATCCTGACAATGTTACTTTCTTGAATAGATATAAAGTAGTATAGTACATTGTCACGAGATCCTCTTAAGATCAATTTTGACTGGAGATTTCTTGTAGACGTTTGTTGAAGCTTGGGTGGATTCTTTGTTATCTTTTATACTAAATTTTTTGAATCAGAGGCTTCTTCTAGAATTAGTTAAAACTTGATCAAAACTTAGAGTATGTCTTTAGAACCTGATTAAAGTGAGACTTCAGAGTCTTGAGTTCACAAGTTCTTAGTTTTCCTTTATCACATTCTTGATCAGAACTAATATGGATGAATGCTTTTAGAGTTGTTGACTTGATATAGACAATAAGCCTTTCAAGTTGAGACTTCAGAACTGTTGATGAAGTTTGTTCAAAAGTTACAGAATCATTCCTTATGACACTGTCTTATAACTTCAAATGACTCTAGTCTTCATATATTGTTGGTATTTAGATTTCAAAATAAGCTTTAGCATAGCATCTGAGAGACTTGAGTCTGACTTCTCTAGAGCATGAAAGCTTGGTTTTGATCCTTCTAATTTAAAACAGCTTTACATCTCTCTTGATGATTCTTCTAAGTGTTTATCTTGATTTATATCAAGGTTAATGTCTTTAGATTCTACCCACTTGAACAACCATTAGTAAAATCCTATTGTTCTTTAAATACTTTGTTATCATCAAAACCTTTTAGAGGTCTGAACAAATCTTGTTCCAACAAATTTTCCCTTTTTGATGATGACAGGCACATATATTTAAGAACAATGACTGATGATTTAATTAACACAATCTAACATCAGAGTCTGAGATTTGTAAGTTCCCCCTGAGTTAGAAAGTCCATTAAGGTGAGATTTGTAAGCCCCCCTTAAGTCTGATAGTTCATTAAGGTAAGATTTGTAAGCTTTTCATTAATTCCTTATTTATGTTAATTTAATCTTATAACTTAATTAATGCAGTCCAACGTCGGGGACTGAGGTTTGTAAGCTCCCTCTAAGTTAAACAGTCCATTAAGGTGAGGTTTCTAAGTTCTCCTTAAGTGCGTTCACACAGATTTTAAAATTCAAATAAAATAGAAAATAATTAAAGTTAATTTAAAAAAGGAAAAGTTAAAAAAATAGTCAAAGATAAATATATAAGTTAGTTAAATCAATAATTGTTAACAAAAAAAATTTAAGCACCAAATTAGAAAAAAAAATTGTGCAAAATAGATAAAAATTAAATATATTTCTCAATACTAGTTACCCATATGTAACACGGTACTGGTGTTTACCCGTGCGTCCGGACGAGTACTGGTGTGGACTACGGAATTATCAACAGTTTGTCATAAAAAGTATAAGAACCCGTGCATTTTCACAAGTTTTGGTATGATTACCTGTGCATTGACACAGTACTGATGTGATACCCGTGTGATACGCACGTTTTTATTTTCAAAATGTAAAAAAAAAATTATTTTCAATTTTTCATATATTATCTTAACAAATATTGTATCTTAAGTTTAAAATAATTTTAAAATAAAATTATTAGTAACATAAATAATTAAAAAACTATTAATTTTTCATGTATTTGAATTCATATATAATTTTAAATATATTTACTTTTATTTTCTTTAAATGTACATAAAATGTAGGAACCCGTGTGTTCGCATGGATTGTGATCTATAAAACAATGCCCCTGTTTGAGGATTTGCTAATATACCTATTGTGGACCTCCGATTTTTTTTAAATACCGGGCCATACCTCTGATCTGTAGAGATACGTGAACTGACTCTTTTTTGTCGCTTAATGCTTTCGCATTTTTGAAAATATCACAGAGTCGCCACCGACCTTTTATTTTATCCAATTAAGGAAAGGTTTATAAAAGAAACAGAAAAAAGACCTTTAAGAAATTCTGGGTAAGGGGGTAGGTTATACAAAGGGAAGGTATTAGCACCCTTTGTATCCATGGTTATCCATGGGCTCTTAAGTTTGCTTAGCTCACTTGTTTTTCGATGACTTTTCAATTGCTCTGAAATTGCTCATATGTGGTTTCAAATACTTTTGTAAATTGAATTTTGTAATGATCCGTGTGCGGATGTATACAAAATGCTTGTTTATCTTTCGAAAGATGTTTTTTGAAAAGAACGTTAACTTTGTAATAACCCGTGTTTGGATGTATACAAAGTATTGTCTTTTTTGAAAGTTTTGAAAAACAACAGTGTATGAGAATTTTGTTTGTTTTGATTTGAGCAAGCAAACTAGGAGGTCTACCCTGAGTTGTAAGGTCTTTATCCTGTTCCCTTTAAAAATCTATCCTTTCACCGGATATAAAAGCAAGGTTCGATTTTGTACTCAAAACAGTGGAATTTTGACTTTGATTTTGAAAGATTGTGAAAAAGGATTACCTGAAGAGGTGCAAATGTGATTGTGATTGGATTCAGACATTTATCTTTGAAGTTAGTGATCTAACGGTTCAATTTTATCTTTGACATACACGCAGTTTATATGTGCTGGAAATTAAAATGCGGAAATGTAAAGTGCGGAAAGTAAATCTACGCTATTACATCGATTGTGCAGGAAATGTAAACTAGCCTATTTACATGAATTTGACATCCTATACATTTATCTAGGAATTTAAATTGCAAGAAAAATAAAAGGCATGTTTTTGGACTTTTTATGATTTATTTTAATTATAATTAATGCATGATTAATTAAATTAAAATGAAGAAAAAAGATGAAAATAGATTTAAACCTAGAAATTAAGTTTAAAATATGTACAAAATATTTGTCAATTAATTTTAAAACAAAACTAATTTTTTTGGATTTTTTGAAATTGATTTGAAGTTGATTTAAGTTAATTAAAACATAATTATGCAAATAATTATACAAATAATTAAAACTTAAAGATAAAATTATTCAAAATATGTACAAAATTAGTTTATAATATATAAACAATATTTAATACAAAGAACAATTTTTTTTATGATTTTTTTGATTGGTTGGAATAATTAAAAAGCAAATATATAAATATATACTAATTAATTATGCAAAATATTGAAATTTTGAAGAAAATAAAATATTTTTATTTCAGAAAATAATATATTATTTTAGAAGTCTAAAAATATTTTTTGTGTATTTTTTGGATTTTTAAAACTATTTTTAATTAATTTAACAAAGAAATTAAAATAAAAATAGAAAATAAAATAGAAATAAAGGATACTGATCCTGTGTGGTTGTTTGTGAGGGAGCATGGTGTGCATGCGTGATCTGGAGCGTTGGATGAGTCATAAATGAGATCAGATGGTCAGGATGGTGAGGGAACATCACTTATGACACGCCTGCAAAACACTGAAACCAAGGGTTATATTCAAAAAAGCGCGCGCGTCAGAACCAATAGGGGGGGGACACGTCTTCGTCTTCAACCTTCAGACAAGACTTTTAATAGCGCTTTCTTACCAAAAGCGCTGTAATTGGTTACTTACTAAACCTGCAAAATAGCGAATAGGGTCAAACGCACACATACATTTAGCGCGATGGTACCATTCAATTCGTTTTGTCCATACGAATCTAATGGTGCTATTTAGAACTTCTAATTTTGCCTAATTTGGAAAGCCCTAAATTTGAAGCTATGAACCCTAAAATGGTAGTTTCGTTTATACGTGTCCAAACTTCAATTAAGTTTCCAGAAATGATCTACACCTCAAACCAAACTCAATAGTATGTCTACATCTTGTTAAACATGTGTGAATAACCAGATACGAATTGATTTTAGTTTGAACAAATTTTGACCTGTGTAGCTCGATTCAGTGAGCTTCAAGGCTTGTAATTGATTGAGATAGTTTCAGTGATGTTTAAGGAAGGTGTATGAATGCTTAGTTTGTATTGAAATGGACTGAAATTACAAATTCGAATTTGAGTTTTTCTTTGAATTTTTTGAAGTGATTACAAGTGTTATATGCTATGCTATGCTTCTGAATTCGTGTCCTCTTCTTTGCTGAACTAAGATAGCTTATTTATAAGCTATGTGTGCTTAGAATTGAAGCTAAGATGTGCCTTAGTTGCCTTTGTTGAAACTTTGCATTTTTAATATAAAAAAGCTTGAATTCTTGACCAAGTCATCTTGCCTTCAATGCACCTGCCTTGTCCTTCAATCCTCTGCAGAAAGATGAAGATTCTTTGAGGTGAGTCATGCTTGGAAGTTAAGCTACCATTATCCATGCATTTTCCTTTTAATTTTAATCTTAAAGTAAGATAAAATCATGCCAAAAATGGATAAAAATGATATGGGCTTAGTCTTGGTCGTGGGAGGCCCATAGTAACATGGAAATGATGTTTGAATGCTGAAAACTTGGCCCCATTTGGAAAAAATGCAATTTTGAACAATGTTGATTTCATGCATTTTCCCAAAATTTAGCCAACTTCAACAAGGTGTAAATCCCTCAATTTTTGTCATATGAAGGAGATCTTGCACTTTTTAGAAACCTCAAAGAGTCCTCTAACCAATGTCTTTGGTCTCATGTCAAAATGATTTTTGAAGCTCCTTGTGTGTCCTTTTGAAAAAAGTGTCTTTTTGTTGACTTTGAAAATGACCTGTAATGTCTTTGGTCATATTTTTCAAATGGTGAATCCAATGACCATGGGATCAATGGCATTTGAAAGATAATTGAATTTCCTTCCCAATGAGCTTTGGTTTGAATTTTTTGGATGAAGGATGAGAGAGTTATGATCAGTCAAAGTTGAGTTGACTTTTCAGGCAAAAACCCTAATTTTGAATCTTAGGGTTTTGTTGATTTTTGATCTTTCCTTGATGAATTATGATCATCCAATGATCAAATGATGAATCCTTTGACAAAATATGGATTTTGACAAAAAATTTCATTTTTGACTGTCTGTTGACTTTTTTGGTCAAACGGGTCGTCTGTTGACTGTTTGAGCTGCCGACGGTGCGTCTGAGTGAATTGAAGTTTGAAAATTTGTATGATGGTACTTTGAGATATATGGATGTGTATGAAATCCATTTGAGCTCTCAAAAACTTGTTGCTCCTGTAAAACAAGAAAAACCCTGATTAGGGACTGTTTGTGTAGGAGACAGTTAAGCGTACCTGATTTTTGTGCAGTGTTGAGTCTCTGCTTATCATGTGATATTCAGAAGACTTCTTGAACAAAAATCTTGGAATTTTGAATTGTGAAAGATTGATTTGATTGATGGCACAAAACACTGAGAATTGTACTGCCAGCAGTTTGGCTGTCGACTGACTGTTCAGGTATTGACGTAGTAGTTAGAGTGAAAAATCAACAGTCAAAGTTAATTTTCTTTTTTTGTTGTTTTTTTTTGTTTTTGTTTTATGTGAAAAATGAAAGTTTATTTACATGACTTGTTAGAAAAACACAGACATAATAAATAACTTATATTTACGGTACGCGGGCAAAATTACCGATAATAACCCTGAAAATCATTTAATGCACAGAAATAGGAATATTTGACTGGCAGAAAACACACAAAATATTATCTTAGTAACTAAGCAATATTATGACAAATAGTACAACATTTAATACTGACAGTACAAATATTACATACTATATTGAACAGTACGACGAATAAACGGTACATTTAAGAAATGAGAAATACGGCAAATTTTAAGAATGACGATTGATAACCCATGCTATGAACAATAACATGTAGATGATTGGGAGCATAACCATTGCAGGTCCACACTCCTCAGGACTATGCAGGCAGAAGAAAGTCATGATCACCGTAGCAATGGTGATGACTGTAAGAAACAGTGTCTCTATCCACTTTGCCATTCTTGTCAGGGAAGAAGAGAAAATAGATATGAGGTAGGAATTTGAAAGATGAGTTGGAATTTGATGTGAGATTTTATGGAAGAAAATGAGAGGTATTTATAGAATGGAAAGAAGGAAAGAGACGTTGGGGAATGATGTGATTCCGTACAAAAGGAAAATTTGAGTGGAAGTAAGATTTGAAAGAAAGTGTATGATAGTGTTGGAAAAAGGAGAGATTTGATTTTTGAAAAAGAGATTTGAAAAGATTTTTGCAAATATTGGAATATAGTACAAAAATTAGTGGGAAACAAAAGATAATAATCTATTTGTTACCAGTACAGTCTGAGCTTCCTGATTCTGCGCCTGCAAAAAGATTTAACTCTGTACCAATTGTGTCAGTACTATTTATCTGTAAATAAATAAATAGCATGTGTGAAGTAATAAAGAGTATTTGGCGTTTGCGTAAGAATAAATTCAACTGCAAGCCAAATTACTGTATAAGAGAAATTCTAAAAACTAAGTGTTTCATATGTTAGGATATTTGTTTGAAATAAAAATCCATGATTATATGAGACCCTTAATTTTCAGATTGGAGTTTTCTTGAAAAATATGTGGGCAAATTTTGGGGTATAACACCTATATGAGTACTTTTCTCAATTTGTAGTTTAGCTGCACTTCTCCCTAATGTCTCAAGAGGTGCAACCAACTAAACAAATATCACTGCCAATTCTTAGCTACTCCAAAAAAAGCTTAAATTAAACACACATCTGAAATCAGAAATAAAAATTGAATAGAAACGATAAATCAAAATCCCCTCGGCTGACATCTTTCTGCTACGATAAATTGAATAGAAACGAAAAAAACAATAAATGTAGAACTTTGTCTTCTGCATCTGAAAAAGCGAGGCAAATAAAAAATTATGAAAGTAAATAGTAAGATAGTTTATTATGCCATATTGAGGGAAGTGCCAATAAAATATGCACATATTCTTGCAGAACTTACTGCCGCATTTGCACAGTTTGCTGGGTCAAGATGATTTTTACTTTGAATTACAAAAAATGATCTAAGGAATGAACATATAGATCACTTTTGCGATGAAGAGGCAATTCACACGTTTCTCGAACCAATTTGCTCAAAGAAACATGTCATGCTAATATCCCTTCTACAACTGCTACATTTTCCTATAAAAAAGAACTTATTAATGTTTAGAATCACTTCCAAAAAGGGTATATCATGACATATGTGAAGGAATTCAACAGTAGGTTAAGCAATTAGCTTTCTTATCAACATTTGATCATAAATCTCAATAGCACTGCAACATTTTCTATGAACAGCCAAACCCATTATCATTGAATTCCAATAGCACATGTTTTTGAATCTACTTATCTCATCAAACACCTCCCATGCAACATCAATCTTCCTGCATTTCACATGTATTTTTAGTACAACATACTTACAAACAAAAACAATCTCCATGCATTTCACATACATTTCCTATATAGAAATACATTATTACGTCACTTTCTGAAACATGTTCTGATTCAAATATGTCATGAAGATCACTACGGTAAACAATATTTGATTAAGGAACATATGAGTGGTTGATTTATATAATTGAAAATCAAAGAAATAGATAGAAACTTGTTCAGCATGTAGCATGCACTTCACACAATCACTATTAACATAATGATCGCCGAGATCCATACACGTAGCTTTATTTGCCGATGCAGCCGTAACAGCTAAATCGCCAACATGCTTCAGTATCCGACTCTATAATAAAAAACATCTAATTATTATTCAATAATTTTTCAGTATGCTTTACTGTCATAGAAAATTACCTATATTTAGGCTTAGCTACCGCCAATATCAGCTCATTTAAGAGATCTTTCTCCAAATCAACAACTTTTGGAGTTACATTCCGTGTGGTGGTGGACTTTTCATGAGTAAAAGACTTTTCCTGGTTAACACAATGTCCTCCAAAACCATGTCAGTTATCAAGCAAAAAAATGAGTTATCTACAATATACTTTTCACATAAGCAAATAACAATATAAACATTAAACATTATTATAGAAGTAAAATATCACATAGAAAACAATAACAATATAAACATTAAACATTGTCCACCGACTTAGTCGTTCCCAAAATTATGATAGATCTTGGAATCAAAACTGAGATCAATATCAAACAATAATAATTATTAACAAAAATAAAGAAATCTAATAAAAAAAACAAACAATAATAAGTTCTAAAGGCATTTACATATAGCAAACTTACAAATGGTTGGTAGAAGAAACCTTCTTAACTATACAATCTCAACACAACCTGTTTCATACCTACAAAGATTAGTAAATAATAAACATTGAAAAATAAAACAATAATGGAACAAAAAATATGAACTTTGCACTGGAGTTTATCGATATTGCACCGTCTATGTCATATACAATAAAAAAATTGGTTCAACCACAAAAAAATAACCCACAACAATAACCCAAAGTTCAAAAATTAAACAAATCAAATCTACCAGAATAAGTTAATAACAAAACCTAAATTGATAAAGTCACAAATAAACCTTTTTGAATCCAACCGCCAAAAATTTGTCGCCAGAAACCTGTTTCCACCACCACCCAACTCATTGCCGGAAACTTGTTTCACCACCACCAACTCATCGCCGCCACATTAGATCTGAATGTTAAAACAAAATAATTAAAAAAAAACATAGCAAATGGTGAAAACTTTAAAATGATTTTTGTTAGAAATATGAAACGAACAACAAACCTTGATTTGCAGCACCATTGTTGTTTCGGTGTGATACCCTAAAATTGATGAAACCTTAAAATCACAATCCAACATATTCATACGCTGTAAATCGATTCGCACACCACTATTGTTTCGGTGTGATACGAATATACCAAAATAGGGAGAAGAGGACGGTGATGATGTTGTTATAGAATGAAGGTTGAGAAAGAGGAAGAAGAAGATGAGTGAGAAGGTTGAGGAAGAGGAAGAAGAATAGGACATTTTGTAAGTAGCTCGAGAGATAAAAAGAGGAGAGAGAGAGAGAGAGAGAGAGAGAGAGAGAGAGAGAGAGAGAGAGGAAAGGACGAGACAGTGAGAGAGATTAGAGAAGAGAGAAAGTAAATAGGAAGAGAGAGAAAGATTGAGCAAAATGAAGGGTATTATGTGATATAGTAGTAATGGAAAGCATTGTTTAATAATATAATATGTCAATTCAGTGTAAAAAGACCAAAAAACCAACAAATTTAGTAAGTGTGAAAATAATAGAGATGGGTAGAATGGTGATTTCCATATGTATATATTTTCTTATATGGTAGATGTGGTTAAATTTTGTTCTGGTTGCGTCGGTCTAGGTAGAGTTGTTAAAATGGGCTATCTGGTCCTAAATGGATCGATTCTGGAGGGCCCAGAGTTTTTTAAGTTATGTAATATGAGTTCGAAAATTACTACTCGAGACCGACCTTTGACGGCGTACCCGACCCTAAACGAGTTTTTTTATTTAAAAAAATTGAAATAAAAACTCCATAATATTTATTATAAATAAAATTAAAATTATATTATTTTAAATTTAATACATGTACTATATTATCTCTTATAAATACTATAATGTGTTTTTAAATACAATCTATCTCTAAATTGTATAAAATAATACTTGAATATTTAACATATGAGAAAAACTAATATACTACGATGAAAGAATATTGATTATATTAATGTATAATATCTAAAAGAGAAAGATTAAATAGAATAGAGATAAAATTGAGTGAGGTGAGAAAAATTAATATGCTATTTTGGGGTAAGAGAGTTTAATTTTTTTTTTGGAGAATAGATAATTTTTATTATTCCTCAAAAAACAGTTAAGAACAATCGATCCATTTGGATCCCGGTAACCAAAATTCAAAGATTACTAAAAGACAAGTAACCCCTAGCACGAATCACTTTATAGTAAGGTCGTCTAGATTTATATGATTTCTAAGACTCTTCATCACATCTTCATCAGGTAGCTTTTGTTGGAAAGATTAAATAGAATAGAGATAAAATTGAGTAAGGTGATAAAAATTAATATGCTATTTTGGGGTAAGAGAGTTTAATTTTTTTTTTGGAGAATAGATAACTTTTATTATTCCTCAAAAAACAGTTAAGAACAATCGATCCATTTGGATCCCGGTAACCAAAATTCAAAGATTACTAAAAGACAAGTAACCCCTAGCACGAATCACTTTATAGTAAGGTCGTCTAGATTTATATGATTTCTAAGACTCTTCATCATATTGCATCTAATAGCCACAATGTATTGGACTTGCTTCACCACATCTTCATCAGGTAGCTTTTGTTGGAAAATGACCTCATTCCTCACTTTCCAAATCATATGGGCAGTTTCTGCTAAAGCATTTTTCAACTGAAGTCTTATCCAACCTTTCTTACTTGTTTCCCTCATAATCCACTCCTTCTCAGTGTTCCACAGTTCACCATTTCTATTATAGCCAATCCAAGTCAAGATTGTCCTCCAAATCCGCTTTATGTACCTGCAACCAAAATAAAGGTGGTCGATTGTTTCGTCCTCTTGAAAGAAACAACAACCTTTATCAGTTATTATGCCAAATCTGTTAAGTCTATCTTCGTGGGAATTCTCTTTATAAGCACAAGCCACAGATGAAACTTTGCACGCGGTCTCGCATTGTTATGAAAAATGACTTTCTTCCAAGGGACTTGTTCTCTATCACCTCTAATAAGTTGGTAGTTCTCCATAATATTGAACTTGTCCAACTGCAGAGTTTGGTCCCACTTCTGATTGTCTTCAATTGTAGTTCTACTGTTCAGAATTTGCTTAAGGATCCAAGAGCAATCTCCAGGGGGATTCCATTGCATAATGTCTCTGCCTTTTATGTAGTATGCATCCAACCACTTCACCCAGAGTTTATCCTTATTTGCTTGCATATTCCACAGCAACTTGAGCATAGAAGCTTGGCTCCATTCCACCAGAGAAGTGATACTGAGACCTCCAGCATTACGAGGATTAAAAACTTTTTTCCCAAGCCACTGGAGCCTTTCTACTCCCTTCAATTTCCCCACTCCCTAAAACACATCCTACAAATTGCTTCCACCTGATGGATTATCAACTTGGGCAGAGGAAAGACTTGGAGCCAATGCGCAGTCACAGAAAAAATTACACTTTTCACAAGCTGGCTTCTCCCAGGAAAACTTAACAAAGTAGCAGTCCAATGATTGATTCTGGCCACAATCTTATCAATCAAGGGTTGGCATTGGTTGATACTCAGTTTTCTACTTGATAATGAAACACCGAGATATTTGAAAGGAAGTGATCCTTCCTCAAACCCTGTGGTTGTCAGAATAGCCCTCTTTTCAGTGGTACATCCAAAATACACTTGACATTTCCTGGGATTAGTCTGCAGCCCTGTAGAGTCAAGAAAACATTTTGAATTTGCTCATCATATGCTTCATGGATTGATCATCACCTCTACAAAACAACATCAGATCATCTACAAAACAAATGTTAGTAATCTTCAACCTAGCACACTTAGGGTGGAATTTGAATTCAGGATTGGTATGCAGTTTGGTCATGCATCTATGCAAATATTCCATTATCAATACAAATGTTAGAGAATTTAAATATTAATATATATTTTTTAAATTTTGTAATTATGCGGGATTAATGGGTTACCCACGACCCATATGGGATAACCCTAATGGACAAAGGACTTTTTAGAGTTGGGCTAAAAAAGTCCTGAAAAATATGGGCTCTAATTTTAAGGCTCAAGCCTTATGATATTTCAGGCCTGGCGGACAGACTTATATGAGCTAATCCATTTTGAAAGCTCTAGATCTAGGATTGGATAGATAGAGATCAAATTAATTGGATTAAAATGAATTGGATTTTTAGATGGGTGACATAAATTCTTTGGTTCACAAATGTTTTGAACAAATTTAAAATTAAGAAATTGTTTATATAAAAATGGCATGTGTCATTCATATATTATTATTTCCATTTTTATTCATTTTAACTTATAAACAACATAGAAAAAATTGTCTGAGATACAATTTCTTAGGTGTGATTTGTATTATTTTTGAATTAAAATATGACAAGTATATAATTTTTTCTTACACATGCAATTTTCTCATATATTTATTCTTTAAATGGTGTTAAAGTACACTTGTCATATTTTTATGAGTTAAATATATCATACCCTCTGCCAATATAGAGAGTTTTGATTTTCTCCCATTTAAAAAAAATTATGATACTCCTTAATAAACCAAGATTTCTTCACCATAGTCCATGGTTCACTATTCAGAAGAAAATCTCCTACGTGGCATCTCACGTGGTTTATTTTAATATTTATTTATTTATTTAATTGTGATGTGTCTTTATTAATATTAATTTTTAATTATTTTAAATATCAGGTTGGCATTTGATTTATTATTATTCTAAGTTTAGAAAAATGAAAAGTTATGAAGACAATAGAACTTGAACTCATATCCTTTCCATTATGAGAAAGAAGGCACTACCACTATATTATAATGTTTATGCTCTTTACTTTTAAGCGCTACCACTAGGCCAAAATGTTTATGTCGTTTACTTTTAAATTAAAATGTTATTGATATATAAATATGAAAAACGAAAAATAATAAAAAAGTTTCCACAGGGGTTCTATCCCAAGAACATTCACAACAACTTCAAACACCCAACCGCTAAAAAAACTATTACTAAAAAATAATTGTATTATTCTACAATCAAAAAACGGATTGCATTTTTTCGTGAAAATAGAACCAATACATAGAAATATAACTCTTTGTTCAAAAAATATTTGTGTCTATTCACAACATGAAACGCGTTTCTATATTTCATATTTCCATTATATTTATAGTTATATCATTAAATAAATAATATTATTAAATATTAAATAATTAAATAATACTTATTGTTATTAAATAATTTATAAAATATTTATAGTTACATTTAATAAAATTATTAAAATATTAAATAAATTATTTATTTTTGAATTTAAATGCAATTTTTTTAATGTAATTAAAAATTAATTTTAACTCATCATTAATTTTGTTTTTGAATAATTTAATTTAATTTGTCAAAAAATAATTTTATTCAATTTTGAATATTAATTTAATAGCATTTATCTATTTTATTAAATACATTATAGTTATCTATAACTATATATAAAGGGGATAGGACAATTTGGACTGACCTATTTTCATTCCTATTTTACTCTTTTACAAGTAATTTATTTATTTTTTTAAATGAAATAATAATAAGAAGATGCAGTTTCTTTTCAATATAGTAATTCAAAAAAGACGGGTATAACTGCAGAGTTGGTTTTTTCAAACTTTTTTTATAAACCTCTCCATGTATAACTTCTTAACCCAATATGTATATAGTTAATATTATTTAACTTCAGACTTTCTTCACCACCATTTTTCTAGCAACAGAGACAAATTGGTAACATGGATGCATGAGTAAACTCTATTTATAAAGGAGATAAAGAGTTTTGGGCTGACATATTTTGTTGCCAAATGTAACAAACAGGTTATCATGGATGAAAGGATGAAGATAACGACTAAAATCTGGTACCTCTGTATTAGTTGCAGTTACACACACAGAGTACCTTTCTCCACTTTGTGGCGTGGATTCCATATTTGTAGTATTGGCTATCATGAGACTTTTTCAATGTCGCCACAATATCTCCATTTTACTCCTCTTCGTCTCTGTTAATTTAGTTTTCTCTTTGAATACTCGATAACCTATTTATTACATTTGGTTGCTCTAAAGTTTGATAGCCGCTTGAAAGATTGTTGTTCCATTTCATCAAAGAAAATATATGGACAAATTTAAGTCAAGAGAACCACACTTAGAGTTTTCTCCCCCTCTTCATTTGGTTAATTTCTTTTTATTTGATTCATATTTCCTTCTATAATTTAATGGCATATCCCTTTTTATATCCAACTTCTTAATGTTATTGATGTTATCCCTTTTTATTTTGGTTTTGTTAGAGACAGATAATACGTATTATTTTATAAATAAGTAAAGTTGTCTTTGCAGGATCCTAATAAGCTTTAAAAATGGAAGACATGTGTGGCATGTGTTTGATGTTGAATTTAACATATAGTTTTTCTTCCATGTAAAAATTAAAGGTTATTTTTCAATTATCATACTAATCTTTTCTAATTGTACTTCTAACTTCCTGCATTTAAAGAGTTAATTATCATACTCTTACTTATCATACTTCTTTTTAATCAATAAAGTAGAATAATATAGATGTAATTTTATGATACCCATTTTACTATTTTATTCCTTTATCAATTGTCAGTCTAATGTTTTTCTTTTTTTCTCTAGCTCTAATGTGTTTTACAATATCTATTTTGCATCAAATGTTGTATGTTTATCCATTTAATTATTGTGCATGTGTTAGTGTAGAAAACTATTTTGTAAGAATAAAAGGGGATAGAGTATTTTGGGTTGTCATATTTTCTTTTCTTTATTGCCCTTGACTTCCATTTACAAATAATTGATTTTATAATTTTGAATTTTATAACTACTTTTGCATTGATCTATATAACTTCTCTTCTCCATTTCACCTAATATAATTTTTACGAAATCCATAACTGCATTTGTATTTGTCTCAATATCCTTTTGCAAAAATACTCCTTTTCCCATTTTGTTTCTCTCATATTATCTCAACATTTTTATAACATAATTTGGAGTATATTTTATGACACAAGAAAAAAAAGCGCAAATAAAATTAAGTTTTTAAATAATTTCGCCTAAAATAAGTGAAACCAAAAAAACGGTATTTTATAATTTCTTGCATGCGCAAATAAAAAAACGCACAAACAATCACGAGAGTGCATATCACAAAATTCATCACACAAAATAATTAAAATTAATTAAAAATATTCATTTACATTTTGACGTTGTGCGCATTAAAAAAGCGGACAAACTGGCAGAATAGAGAATTCCCTTCTTTTTAATATTCTTTCATTTTTAGTGTAACAGTAGTGTATAGAGAGTGAGAGGGAGAGGGAGAGAGATGGAAAAGGAGAGGGAGAGGGAGAAAGAGAGGGGGAGAGATAGAGGGAGAAAGGGAGGGAGAGAGAAAGAGAGTGAGAGAGAGAGAGAGAGAGAGAGAGAGATATAGATAGATAGAGAGAAAGAGAGAGAGACATTGCAATACACAAAATTTACACAAAAAAATATTCATTTACATTTTGATGTTGTGCGCATTAAAAAGCCGACAAACAGGCAGACTAGAGAATTCTATTCTTTTTATTATTCCTTTATCATTTTTAGTGTAATAGTAATGTATAAAGAGTGAGAGGTAAGGGAGAGAGAGGGAGAGAGATAGAGATATAGGTAGAGGGAGAGAGGGGGAGAGAAGGAGAGGGAGAGAGAGAGGGATAGAGAGAGAGAGATTGTATATCACAAAATTTACACAAAAAAATATTCATTTACATTTTGACGCTGTGCGCATTAAAAAAGCGGACAAACGGGCACGAGAGTGTCCGTTTGAACGCTAGTAATTATAATATTAATTGAATATGAATATTAACTATAATTAAATTAATATTATAATTATAATTAAATTAAATTATTTTTTGACAAATTAAATGCCATGTTGGTATTTATTATTATTATTATTATTATTATTATTATTATTATTGTTGTTGAGTTATTTTAAATGCCACGTTAGCATTTGATTTATTATTATTATTGAATTAATTTAAACATATAAATTATAAATAAAATTAATTTTTCATAACATTAAATTTAATTTTGAATAACATATTTAATAATTTTTTGAATAACATATATTCATGTTTAAACACATAAATTATAAATAATATTCCTTGTAATTTATAAATATTTTGTAAATTTGAAATAATGTTTCTTGTGAACTAATTAATTCAAATAAAAAATCAACTAAAAACGTTTTATAATATACTATAAACATGTTCATATATATATATATATATATATATATATATATATATATATATATATATATATATATATATATATATATATATATATATATATATATATATATATATATATATATATATATTGTAACTATGTTCTAAATATATGGCCTAGTGGAAGTATGTTCAAAAAATATGGCCTAGTGGAAGTATGAAAGATATGAGAAGGGTTTGGGTGACTTTGGATTATAGTGACTTTGTAATTTTCATTCCTATTTCTCTCTAAAACAACCATTCTCTCTCTAAAAATATAATACTTTAATTATTTATTCTTCTATTAAATTGCCCAAAATTACAAAGTCATGGATTAGTAAAGTCATTGACTATTATCGAAATATATACGGTAACTATGTTAAGAAAATATTGTAACATTTATATAACATGTATACTATAACATATAACCTATACATTTTAGTTCATAAATTAAACAAAAACAAATTGAATGGCCTAGTGGTAGCGCCTCATTTGTAGAAAGATTAACAAATAATAATTATGCTATACATTAATTCTGTTTCATTTTTCTCCGCATAACTAGCACATTACCGTTACTGCTTTTACCACTATATAATGTGGTTTTCACCCTTGTATAGTTTTCAAGTTGAATAATGAAATATTATTTGATGACATTTTATTTGGAATTATGCACATCTGATATGGTATCAGCCTCACAATACTTTCTCTCTCTCTCCACGTGATCTTATCAAGATCCACGATCTCAAAATCCTTTCTCTCTCTCTCTCTCTCCTAGCCTTTCTCCTCATCGTCATCTTCTCCTCAAAATTCTTCCCTCACAGAACACCTACCTTCACCCCAATGAAAACCCTTCCCTCACCCTCGTCACACCCCCTCTTGATCATAGCAATTACATTTCTTGGTCAAGATCGATGAGAGTTGCCCTAATTTCAAAGAACAAACTTCGTTTTATCGACGGAACCTTTGTTCAACCTGCTCAAGGTCACCTCTTGCACGATCCATGGCTCCGCTGCAACAACATGGTCCTCTCATGGCTTCAACGTTCTATATCAGAAAACATTGCTCAATCAATTCTCTGGATCGATCAAGCTCATGCTGTTTGGAAAAATTTGGAAACAAGATTTGCTCAAGGTGACATTTTCAAAGTTTCAGATCTGCAAGATGACCTCTCCAACCTCCATCAAGGAACCCTAGACGTTTCAACATATTTCACTAAACTCACCTCAATTTGGGAACAAATCGATTCGCTTCGTCCAACACGTGATTGCACTTGCGCCATCCCCTGCACATGTGGAGCTGCTACTGATCTTCGGAAATACAAAGACCAAGATCGTGTTCTCAAATTCCTCAAAGGCCTCACTGATTCTTTCGCAACGGTTCGTTCTCAAATATTTCTTCTAGAACCCATTCCCTCTTTGGAGAAAACCTTCTCCATGGTCTTAGGTCAAGAACGCAGATCTCATGTGCCTCTCTCTGACTCCACTGATATCTCTTCGATGGCGATGGCTTTTCACCCTACTACTGCCTTTGGGGGAGCTTCATCTCGTGGTCGTGGCAGAACATCCCCAGGTCGTTGCAATTTTCCCCCACGCACTTGTACTCACTGCGGTCGTCACAATCACACTGTGGATACATGTTTCATGAAACATGGTTATCCCCCAGGTTACCACTACAAAAGTCCTAAGCCTTCTATCAATCATGCTGCAGAATCCAGCTCCAGCGATCACACTATCACCTCTCCTCCAGAACAATCTTTGGCTTCCATTCAACACCAATACAACCAAATACTTCAGCTCCTACAACAACATCAAATCTCTCCTGCTCCTATCCCTGATGGATGCCCTCAAGATGGTGCTACCCTCCCTAATGTGAACTCTATTACTACTTCAAAAGATGGTAAGCCACCTGTATACTGGGTAATCGATACAGGTGCTACTCATCACATCACACCTAATTTACACAATTTTCAATTTCACTCTGTAGTTCCTACTATTTATCTTAAACTTCCTAATGGAACCACTGTCTCAACTAACATTGCAGGCACTGTACACCTCTCAAATTCCTTAATTTTATATGATGTTTATTACATTCCCACGTTTCATGTCAACTTAATTTCTGCTACTAAACTTATAGATTCTTCTACTTGTACCTTGACTTTCACTAATAAAGACTGTTTCATTTTGCAGAAAAACTCAACGAGGACGATTGGTTTAGCTGAGCGATATGGAGACTTATATGTGCTTCAAGCTCAGGCCACTCCTACTCACCCTTTACCCTCCTTTAGTAGCAATAATGTTTCTGATTCTACTTCTATTCTATGGCATAGACGATTAGGACACCCTTCCCCTTCTGTTCATAAAATTCTTGCTAAACAATGTTCTGATATCTCTTACAATTTCAATAAAGAATTGCCTTGTCATTTTTGTCATCTATCTAAGCAAAATCGTTTACCGTATAATGATAGCACTAGTAATTCTTCTAGACCTTTTGATATTCTGCATGCTGACATTTGGGGGCCATACTCAACACCTTCTATCCACAACCATCGTTTTTTCTTAACCCTTGTGGATGACTATACGCGTTTTACTTGGGTTATCTTAATGACTCAAAAGAGCGAAACTAGAAAACATTTAACCAATTTTATTTCATTTATCAAAAATCAGTTTTCCACTACCCTTAAATGCTTACGTAGTGACAATGGCCAGGAATTTCTAATGCATGATTTTTATAAAACCAACGGAATCTTGCATCAAAGGACTTGTGTTGAATGCCCTCAACAAAATGGTATTGTTGAGAGGAAGCATCAACATATCCTAAACGTTGCAAGATCCCTTCTATTCCAAGCCAATCTACCTAAATCTTTTTGGCATTTCTCTGTTACTCATGCCACCCACTTAATTAACCGTTTACCGTCACCTCTTTTAAACAATACAACACCTTATTTTTTACTTTATAACAAACAACCGGATTACTCAACTTTCAAAAGTTTTGGTTGCCTCGCTTACACCTCAACCCTTTTACAGAATAGGACTAAATTTGACTATAGATCTCACAACTCTGTTTTTCTAGGGTATCGAGACGGCACCAAAGGTTACTTTTTATATGATCTCGTGACTAACAAATTTCTTGTTTCCAGGAATGTCACCTTCTATGAACTCATTTACCCTTTTTCCAAGACTCATGACCATCGACCCTTGCCCCCTATCTCCACCTTAAATCCTACTGATACTGACCTTGAACCTCTTCACAATCAACTACCCCAAACTCCTCCCAATACACCCCCTTCCCCTATTACTAATCCCAGCCCCAATCACCCTCCTCCAGCCCCTAATACCAGCCCCAATATCCCTCTTACAGACCCTAATCCCAACACAAATATCCCTCCTACAACCGCTAATCCCCCACCTGCACCACAAAGAAAATCCACAAGGATAACCAAGCAACCCTCTTACTTAAATGACTATCACTGCAACATCATAAACAACACTACTACCTTCCCTAAAATCAGTCCCAAGTTCCCTCTTTCCTCGGTCCTCAACTACAACAATTGCAACAAGAACTTCAAAAACTTTTGCCTTTCCATCTCTTCTGCCACCGAACCAACCACATACAACCAAGCTTGCAAACATGAATGTTGGCTGACAGCTATGCAATCAGAATTACAAGCTCTAGAACAAACAAAAACTTGGACAATTGTTGACCTCCCTCCAAACAAATCCCCAATTGGTTGTAAATGGGTCTACCGTATCAAATATCTCGCTGATGGTAGTATTGACAGGTACAAAGCACGTCTTGTGGCAAAGGGATACACCCAACAAGAAGGCATTGACTACTTCGATACTTTCTCCCCCGTAGCTAAGTTAACCACTGTAAGAACACTTCTATCCTTGGCCTCTATAAAGCATTGGCATCTCGAGCAACTCGATGTCAATAACGCCTTTCTCCATGGAGATTTAAATGAGGAAGTTTACATGACAATTCCTCAAGGTTACAAACTTACTCACTCATCTCCACATACCAAAGTCTGCAAACTTAACAAAAGTTTATATGGCCTCAAACAGGCCAGCAGACAATGGTACTCTAAATTATCTGATGTTTTACTATCTTTAGGCTATTCTCACTCTCATGCTGACTATTCACTTTTCATTAAACATGATTCTTCCACTTTAACTGCCTTACTTGTATACGTAGATGATATTGTGTTAGCAGGTGACAACTTCAATGAAATCACACATGTCAAAGCTATTCTCAATCACAAGTTTCGTATCAAGGACTTAGGTCCCTTACGATACTTTCTTGGTCTTGAAGTAGCTCGCTCCTCTTCAGGTATTTTATTAAATCAACGAAATTACACTCTCGATCTTCTAAACAACACAGGTATGTTAGCTTCAAAACCTTCCCCTACTCCATACAATCTTTCCATTAAACTGTCTGCTGCTGCTTCCGAAATTTATCATGACCCTACCCAATATCGACGAATAATAGGGCAATTAATTTATTTAACAACCACACGTCCTGACATTTCATTTGCAGTTCAACAATTGAGTCAGTTTGTGGCTAGCCCCACTGACACTCACTTCCAAGCTGCACGTCGTATTCTCCAATATTTAAAATCCAATCCTGCACAAGGATTGTTTTACCCGACATCTTCTAATTTTACACTTTCTGGTTTTGCAGATAGTGATTGGGCAACTTGTCCAACCACAAGACGTTCTACTACGGGTTTCGCAGTCTTTCTAGGCAAATCACTCATTTCCTGGAAATCCAAAAAGCAAACTACAGTGTCCAGATCCAGTTCTGAAGCTGAGTACCGCGCTCTCGCTGCTCTCACATGTGAAATCCAATGGCTACATTATCTGTTCAAAGACCTTGGCATTCAATTTGAGAAACCAACTTCAATCTATTGCGACAACCGTTCCGCTGTCTATCTCGCACACAATCCAACCTTCCATGAAAGATCAAAGCACATTGAAATTGACTGCCACCTCATCCGTGAAAAACTGGAAAATGGCATCATCAAACTCTTCCCTATTCCATCTTCTGCCCAGCTAGCTGATGTCCTAACTAAACCTCTTCCGGGCCCGACTTTTTCATCATTTCTTAGCAAGCTAGGACTTCTTTCCATCCATAGTCCTGCTTGTGGGGGAGTAACAAATAATAATTATGCTATACATTAATTCTGTTTCATTTTTCTCCGCATAACTAGCACATTACCGTTACTGCTTTTACCACTATATAATGTGGTTTTCACCCTTGTATAGTTTTCAAGTTGAATAATGAAATATTATTTGATGACATTTTATTTGGAATTATGCACATCTGATAAAGATTCTCTTCTGAATAGTGATCCAATGGCTATAGTGTATTAATTTCATAAAAAACATGTAAATAAAAAAAAAAACTTTTTGCAAAAACAAAGTGAAGATTATAACATAGATTTTGGATCAAGTATACACTTTACAATACATTTAATTAATTATTAAATTAAACACATGTCTCTCTTTTGTCTTTTTGTTTACTACAATACATTTCAACAATTGATATCACTCTTCATCTGTTGTCAATAATGACAAAGACAATGAAGAGAAACAAATGAACGAAATATATATTTATAAATTTATATGTCATATTTTATGATATAAAAACAACAAACAAATGCTTAATTTGTGATTTTTATGGTGATCTCTAATTCTTCATTAATCAAGATCTTCAAATTTATTGAAACATTGTAAATTAGGTCAAATCTATTTCAAAGAATTATGTGCATATTCAAAGTAAGAATGTTAAGAAACCATATTGTTAAATCACACATTTATAGGGTGTTTATATGAATATAACATTAAGGATTTGATATTTCATGCTTTGAAATGAGATTTTTATATTCATATTTATATTGAATCATACATTTATTGAGTTCATTTTGTTGTTGTCGATGAACATCGTGAAATTGCATTTGTTATCGGTACCATTTTTGTTTTGATAATTTGTTAATTTGTGTGTATATGCATCATTTGATTTACTGTGTGTTTGTAATTTGTCAATTTATATTGATGTGCATGATTTGATTTGACATATGTCTGTAATTTCGTTGTTAATTCATTTCTATATGTTCGCTTCAACTATGTTTAGTATTGTATCTTTGAGATCGTCCTCATTTAATAAATTAGTAGTTGAATCCATAATAATGTTTTCTTTTTAAGCCTGACAATTTGATTTAATTCAATTGAGTGAGTGTAGTTGAATCACAAGTTAGAATACTTGAATTAAGGTTGTTGTGAAGCTTGATTTGAATCATGTACAATGTGAATAGAATAATAACCTTTCTTGAAAGTAAGAATGTGCCACTGCCTCATTTAATTTGAATTATTAGAGTGTGTGATTTGAATCACTACACCCTTTGACTTAAATCATAAGTAGTGCATGACTCGAATAATGGCATCAATCTTCAACTTTTTAACCTTTGATTCAAGTCATTGTTCCTTTTATTCGAATCATTACCTCATGATTTGATAACAGTATTTATAGATGTTTGTTCTAAATGAAGTGACTGAATTCTCTCCCAAGACTTGATCTTGAGAGTATCCAATAATTCTTATGAGTTTTTAGTAGGTTAAGCTCACAAGCCCCCTTATACATGAAAAATGAAGTTTTAGGTTAACTTTCAACCAAACAACGAACAACAAACTGAAGCGCTTAGTTTTTCTTCTAAACACAAATGAAGCTTTGAGCGGTTAGTTCCAAAGATAAACCTATATTTTTTACAAAATTATCTCAAAGCAATGTGGAGTTTTGAACTAGTTATCCTTCAAACTAAACTGTGGTCATGGGCTGACCACGAACCAAACCGAGATTTTACATCAAGCTGATCTCAAACCAAGTATAGCTTTTGGACCAAGCTAAGCTCAAGAAACAAAGAGAATATTTTTCACTAGTAGTCATCAAGACCAGGCTAAGCTCAAGAAAAAATATCTCTTAATGAAGTTACAATTTACCCTTTCTAGAATAAATTTTCTCACTTAGACACAAAAACTTTCTCAAAGCGCTATGACTAAATTAATGTGAGAGAAAATAGAAAAATATGTCTAGAATGAGGAGAGTGAGGTAGTTCACGATTCTAGACATGAGAAAGTGAAGGAAAATGCCTTTATTTATAGGCTAAAAGTTGGCGCAAAAAAAGATATTATCCATGGACAAAATTAATGGCCCAATTGATTGAATGTCTTAAATTATTGATTGTATTTGCCCATTTTAAAAAGATTTGATTTAAATTGTATCATTATTGACTTATAGCAGAAAAATATAAATAATAAATGATAAATAAATAAAATAAAAGGTAAATAAGAGACAAAATTATGGTGACTTCTGTAACAACCCGAAAATTCTTGTTTCATTAATTTAATTAAGTTTTAAATTAATTAATTTAAATTAGCATTTTATTGGAATTATGTGGAAAGAAATAATAAGATGTAGTGTTGGGCCATTCGTGAAGTTAGCAGTATGGGGGGGTGTAATGTGAAGGAGCCCATTACTAAGTTATTTTGTGTTTTCATAAAATAAGGAAAATAGGAGAAAGAAAATTAGAACGTGAAAAGGAAGCTGTGAGAAGAGGAGCTGAAGAACGTGAAAGAGAATCAAAGAGGAAGAAGACCCAATTCAAGAATTTGGCTAAGGTAAGGGGGGACTTATCTGATTAGCATCTATTATCGGGTTAGGGGCTGATAGTATAGAATAGATGTAGATTTCGTATTGATTGAGTCATATGATAGAGTTAGGGATTTGAGTCAATTTGGATGATGTTGTGTTTCAAATTGATAAATTATGTGTAAATGCTTGTTTGTGATGTTTGATTGTGTTTGAATGTGTTGCTGAGGCATGAAATGACATGGAATAATTGTGAATTGATTCTGTTTTTCGTGTATGGTCGAAACGACTCGATTTGGGTTGTGTTGGATGGAAATAAGTTGCTGTCAAAAGTGCTTTTTTTGCTGTTACAGGTGATGTAACCGGTTACGTCAGGCTTGTAACCGCTTACGGTTGTGAAAAATGAGGTTTTTGGACTGGTTGCGAGTTTGTAACCGGTTACGGCTGAAACTAAAATAATAGCGAATAGAGTTACATCAAGCGTAACCGGTTATGGTGTTGTCTGTAACCGGTTACGGCTGAAGCTGTTTGAAAAATGAAATAATTTGGAAAATTCATAAGTTTTGAACCGTTGGCCCGTTTCGTGTGATGTTTCGAGCTAAACAAACCTTGTGAAATAATCTATTTGATGATTAATGATGTGATTGTGATTGAATGATGCATAT
The DNA here is from genome assembly GCF_029867415.1 of Vicia villosa. Lineage (NCBI taxonomy): Eukaryota > Viridiplantae > Streptophyta > Magnoliopsida > Fabales > Fabaceae > Vicia > Vicia villosa. Next base: position 184,979,171 of record NC_081181.1, on the reverse strand, counting down.
ATATATATATATATATATATATATATATATATATATATATATATAAACATGCTTGCTGATGATGATGATGATTATGATGAAATGAGTATTTGATGATGTTACTCATTAGACTTGACGATGGTATAAGTATGTTCATGTATGTTTGCATTCATTCATATTCATTAATGATGCTGTATCCATGATGATGTGTTGGATCAGTAAAGAGCATGATTCCCATTGTGTGGAATCTGTGCTGGCAGGGCCGTATCTTGATGATGTTAGATCGGTCATGGGTTATTCCTATTTGATGATGTTGGTACCACATGCATAGTGTCAGTTCATACATATGCATACTTTTATAACATGATTGGATATATTCCAGTGTTATAAATATTGATGATGTGTTGGTTGATTGTGATGATGAAACTTGTCTGGATGTTTGTTTATGAAACAATTGGGTGAATGATGCAGCTATGATGTGTTATTGCTTTATAACTTTATAACATTTTTTAATTATGATGAGACTCACCCTTACATGTTGTCATTTTCAGATTGAGGATAGCGGCTGTTCGACTCGGTGAGAATTAGCTCATGAGTCAGTTATTTAGTTAGCGTCAGGTGTCATGCTCTGATATTTGTAACACTGGGGGCGCGATGTTTAGAGTTTATGGTTTATAACTCTGGTTATGTTTTGATGTTTGAAGGATTAGTTTTAAAGATGTTAAACTTAATCCGTTTGATTTAATTTCCGCTGTGTTAACATGAAATGTTTTAGTTGATGATGATTGCCTCAATGAATGCATGACATGACTAAACGATGTTTACTTAATTTTTGAATTGTAGCACCCTTATTTTTCATGTACTCTGAATGAACTTATTTAATTTGCCGCGGGGTTAGAAGGGTGTTACAACTTCACCGCTTTTAAGTCACCAACACCTTACCCCTAAAAAAACGCGAGGCTTAAGGGATGTTCTGATTTGCAGTCCTAGTACTGATCCACTTTAACAACAAATGATTTAAGAGAATTCAAATTTTATTAAATTGAACTTCAAATTATTATATTTAATGTGGGTAGCAGAGTATTAATTAAAAAATTATTTAGTATTATTATCAAATAACTAGTTGTACTAAAATCCATCGGCTAAAGAACAATCCAACTCATCACCACTAATGTTTTGCAAATGCATGTGAAATGAATTTGCCCTTGTGTCATTCTCTATTATCTTAGGTGGATTGGCGGTGAACATAATTGATTATAGCATAATTGAGTTTGATAGAATTGATTTTAATAGAATTGAGTTTAACATAATTGATTTATGTTTGAATATATTTATGTAAAAGCAGTGTTTTAAAAACCGGACCGGTCATCGAACTGGTGAGGGTACTGGGTCACTGGTTTATCGGTTGAACCACTGGGTCACTGGTCGAACCGCACGACCAAACCGGATTAAACCGGATAACTCGGTTGAATAGACCTGTCATTATATAGGTATAAAACCGGTCGAACCGGATGATTCAGTCTCTAAAAAAATATAACTAGCTTTTAAATTTTTTAAAAATATCATATCATAAATTCACAATTTCAGAACTTAAATTCAAATTTTAAACAAAGGTATCACACATAACAAAATAGTAAAAAAATAGTAAAAAATTACAAAGTCTAATTGCAAACAAAGTCTAATTACAACATAATCTAATTGAATAGTTTATAACAAAATAACTCCAATGTGTACCAAATTTAATTCAAAATAGGATCCTTCTAAAAAGAAAATCAAATAAAATCAATATGTTTATGTTATTTAAGAAAATTTATTAGCAAAGATAACAAATAGACAATAAAGTTTTTAATTTGTCACTAACGAAAAAAACTATGTGAGAATGCTATTTAAGTACTACACTACTAAATATATTAAAAAAAAAGTTAAAGAAAAAAGTTTAAAAGAAATGTTAAAAAAAAAGTTAAAAAAAAAGAAGCAATTAAACCGCCGGTTTTCCGGTTTCCCCGGTTTTCACCGGTTCCCACCGGTTTGATGGCATACCCGATCTGACTATTGAACCAGACCGGTTACTTGGTCGGTTCCAAGTTCGACCGGTCCGACCGGCCGGTCCGGTCCGGTTTTTAAAACACTGTGTAAAAGTGATTTAAACAATAAATTTTAGTATAAAAATCACCCAAAATCAATTCTGAAGGTAGAAACTACAAATTCTATCTTCGAGTAAAACAAATTATGAAGGCAGAATCAATTCTACTTTTCATAAAATAAACATGTCAAAATCTCCCAGAATCAATTCTACACCTCAAGAATTGATTATGGGTTTTCCAAAAGTCAATCCAAATATATTATAAAGCTTAATAGTATGTCATTATTAAAAGAAAATAAAAAAACACAAAAGTTACTTATCAAAAAGTATATCTAAATCAACACTAATTAAGAATGCCTTATTTTTATTATCACTAATAGAAAACATCGTATATAAGATCATTGCAAATATAAGAGAAAGTTATAAAAGAAGGGAAAACAACAAACAATTAATAAAAAGGGATGATATAGTCAAAATAAACAAAAATAAATATAGTAAAAGTACTTGACAATTACCAAATCTATTAAAAAAAGAAAATATCGATAAATGTTGTGGTAAAATAAAAAAAAATTAAAATGGGTTAAATATGTTTTTAGCTTTTATAAATATTTTAAATTTTATTTTTAGTCCTATAAAAAAATAACATATTTTGTTCCTACACAAATTTTATAAATGCTGTTATAGTCTCTGTTATTTTCTAAAATTTTGAAAATTATTTAATTTTCTTTTAACTATTAAAGTTTTGAATAATTTTTTCCATACATGTTTACAATATTGTAAAATATTTAATTACTAAATTTTAAAACTTTTTAAATGAAAGAATTAAAGATATATATTTTTAAAATTTTAAAAATAATAAAAATTTAAATTTAGAAATCAAATTTTTAATTTCTTTTTTTTTTTTCAAGAAACTTTTTATAATACATGTCTGCAAAATAATTATTCAAATATACACATTAGTTTAACCAACAAAATTAAAGCTACTTGCATAATAACTTTATAAGGATCAAAACATGTCACTTTCTTATAGAGATCAAAAATAAAATTTAGTAATTTATAAGAAAAAATATATTTATTCTAATTAAAATTTACACAAAATATATCCTTTTATTTTTTTTTTCATCTAGTAGCCAAAATGAGATAATATGGTTAAAATAAACAAAAAATAAAGTAGTAAAAATACTTAACAATTACGATATTAAAAAAAATGTTAACAAATGTTTTAATAAATATTAAAGAAATAGAATTTACACAAAAAAAAGTACTTTTTTTATCTCTAATTTTTTTTTGGTTATGTCATAGCCAAAATTTTGTATCTTAAATAAATAAGAGGTTATGAATTCGATATTTATAATTAAATTGACTTTAATTATAAAACTCACTTATTAATTTGGTCATCCATTATTATAAAACGTTTTTCAAACTTTTACATACATTAAAATAATACTTTTAAAAAAGTATTCATATTAAAAAATTAAAAATAAATATTTATTTTTAAATTTTCAAAATTGAAGAACTACTTTTGATTTAAATCTTATATTTAACTTCTTAACAAATATTTATGTAATATATTAGCATTTTCTTTAAAATTTCAATTCCCATTCAACATTTTATATATTTTAAAAATTACATTGTTAGAATATCACAATATATATATTTTTTAAAAGTTAAAATAAAATTTAAATATTTTAAAAACTCAAAAAAATTAATTTGGCTACAATGTAAAAAGACATTTAAATCTTTTCAATTTAGCATCCTATTAAGTAGAGGCGGTAAAAAAGGCCGATTAACACGAACACATATGTTTTTTCCATATTATTTTAAAAAGTGATCCAAAATTTTAGATATATACTCTCTAATATGTTCCCCACTCCACACTTAATTTTTTTACTAGAGCAGTGCAGACATTAACAATTACTCCCTTTTATAACTTTTTAGTCTTTAGGGATAATAGGCCCTACCCTCACTTTTGTGGAATTTACACATTTTTAGACTTGTATCTTCAACATTTGTCTTACCCGCTCTTTATTTACAAACTTTTGCAGAACAGACCAAAAAGAGTCGGGCGCTCGTTTGCCACCCCTACAATATATGAAGCATCACATATCCTACTTGTCATATGAGTATTTACTAATACTAGCTTTGTTCCTTGGAAAATCCTACCCAAATAGAAAAATTGTCTTTATGCCATTAAATCATTTAGTTTCAAAATGTCTCACATATATCGTGAAAAAATGGACTCCATCCTAATCTATGTGAATAATGATTTCATAAGAGATAAATTGGATTCGACTATTTTTTTGTTTTTTTTAAAGAAATAAAAAATTAATCTCTCGAGTCAGGTATGACCATAATATAGATGACAAAGTTCTCTCTCAAAACAATTTAACACTAATGAGTATCATGGAAAGAGATCAAACTGAAAACCTATGATTAAGTTGCAAAAGATTTTTTACCATCTCATCTAAATGCTCTTGAATATTTAATTTATTCATAAAGAATTATTTCTCTCATTTTTATTATATCATTAATTATATAAAAATAATACAACTTTTAATAAACTTAATTTTCCCACCATTTATTAATCTCTTAAACATTCCTCCTAATATACATTCATTCTAACATAACCTTTAACCCAAGAAAAACTTACCAGTTACAAAATCATAATATAACATACTGGCACTAACTTATTAAAAATTGCCCCACATTTTAATTGTATCTGAGTTTTAGATTTAGAATTTTTGTTTCTATTTTAGTTTGTGTTTTTTTTATTGTAATACATGATTGTTTAATTTTTTATTTTATAACTATTAACATGTCATTCATTAATCTACTTGGATTATTTCAACTTTCAAGTCAATATATTTTTTATAATGTCATTAAAAATACGACATATCATTTTTATAATAAAAAATAGAAAGAGGACCAAAACTGTTAAAAAAATAGGGGATTAATTTCGTAAATTGACTTTAATAGAGAGGCAAAAATTATAATTTAGGTTCTGTTTCATAAAAATAGCAGTTGAGTGATAAATTATCTTATAAAACAATTATATTTTTTACAATTATATTGTAAAATATTTTAAAATTTATAAATTAGTAAAAAAATAAATATTTTGCTATAATTAAAAAAAATACATTAACACTATTGAGTAAATAATTTCAATTTTTCTTAAAAATATTTAGTGTATATATTAGATAAGCAATATATATATATATATATATATATATATATATATATATATATATATATATATATATATATATATATATATATATATATATATATATATATATATATATATATATATATATATATATATATATATATATATATATATATATATATGACAAAATAATCCTTGCAAGAACATATATTTAATTTGATAAAAAATAAAATTAGCATTAATATTTTAAATTTTTTAATAATTATTTTATTTTTAAATAATCTAATTTTTATATTTTATAAATTAAAAAAATATCCTTAAGACAATCATACATATTTTTTTAAAATTATTTATTAATATTTTTAATTTAATATCAAATTAATTTTTATTTATATTTTGTCATATTGAATTTTTTATTTTAAATTATATTATAGGAGTAAATTATCCTGACGGGTTATAACCCAGCTCATATTCAAGATAACTATTTTAATTAGTGAGGCAGAATATGATAAGTTTCAGAATTAATTTATCTTATCCTATTTTGTCAGCAAATACTGAATTGAGATAGGATATAATACAAATATCATATCTTGTCTTTTATCCTGCGCACCAAATGGACCATTTACAAATATGTCTTATTAATAAATAAAATTTAACAACGAAAATCATTCGAGAGACTTCAAATTCTAAACAAATTTTTATTAAACTTTATTTACTTTTATATTGAGCTTTAAATTATTATGATTATTGTGATAATAAGAGTGTATATTAATAAAAATATATTTTGTATTGTTTTCATATAATTACGTGTACTAAAATCTAACAACTAAAGAATAATCCAACTCATCATGACGAATCTTTTGCAAATGCATGTGAAATGAATTTGCCCTTGTGTGATCTCTATAACCTTAGGTGGTTTGCTGACATACTAAAGTTTAAAAGTTTACTATTATTAATAAAAGTAGAAAAACTACTTATCAAAAACCATATCTAAATCAACACTAATTAACAATGGCCTATTTTTATTATCACTCATAGAAAACATAAAAGTATACATATGATAATTGCAAATACAAGACAAAGTGTAGAAAAGAAGGAAAAACAACAAACAATTAACAAAAAGGGATGATAGGGTCAACAAAATGTCAAATAAAAAATACATTAAATAACTTTTTTTAAAAGTAATCATATTAAGAAATAAAAAAAGAATTTTTTAAATTAAAATTAATTATATTTAAATTTTTCAAAAATTGAAACACTACTTTTGATATAAATATTTTAGATTTAGTTTCCTAACAAAAATATTTTATATATTAGCATTTTCTTTAAAATTTTAATTCCTATTCAATATTTTTGTTAAAAAGTTTATATTGTCAAAATATCACAATAAATTATTTTAGAAAAAGTTAAAAAAAGTCAAAATTTTAAAAATTCAAAATAAATAAATTAATTCACAATGTAAAACACCAATTAAATATTCTTTAATTTATATGTAAACGCAATATTTTCTCCTCCTTTTTATCATATCATTAATTGTGTCCAAAATAACTCACTTTTTCATAAATTTAATTTTTTCAACATCTTTTAATTTCTTAAAGAACACTCTTAATACATTTATTGTAACATACTATAATCTTTAACACAAGAAAAACTTACCAATTACATAACCACCTTATAACAACATATTAGCACTAACTTAACATATTAAAAACTGTATCACATTTTAACCCATTAACCATCATCACCCACTACACACACTTTCACATCTTAGAGAGAGAAACAAAAGATTAGAGAGAGAAACAATAAAACATGACAAGTGTATGTTTTTGTTTTCCTTTTGTTTTTGTATTTGTATTTGTGTTTGTCTCCTTTCTAATCTAACTCCATTTCTTTACCGATAAACACTCTCCAACTTTATCTTCTTCCTCAATCTTCTCCAATCCAATCCAATCCAATCTTTTTCTCCCTCACACACCATACCCATCATAAATCACCGCTAACCCATTTCTCAAATCACGCTTATAGATCCAAATTTCCTATCTTTATAAATTATCATCTTTCAATTCTCTCAATTCCCTCATTCCAATCCAAAAGATACAATTTTGTTAAGTTTTCTATCCAAATTCTCACTACCCATGTCTCGATTCATCTCGAGATGCAAAAAAATGAAGGAAATGGCGCAATTTCCTGGGACCCACATGGTTGTTGAATCAGGTAACTGTCGAACCGGGTTCGGTTTAACAATCCGGTTCAACCGGGTTCGGCCAATTTCAACTCACTTGAATCACATCATTGTAGCCGGAGTTGGTAAACATCGCCGCCGGGAGAATTTAATCGGAGTCCAGGAACGGTACAAGTGGGACCGTGGCGGGTCAGATGATAATGCTCATAACCCGACCCGGAAAATTCGGGCTGAGGCTAATTGTCCTAGGTGTTCTAAAGATATGAACTTGTTCTTTTCCAATCGCCATTTTCCATCCACTAGTGATTCTGATTGTGGTGGTGGTAATGGTGGTGGTGGAGGCGGCGGTTCGGGTGGTGGAGAGAGTGGTTACCAAGCAGTGAATCTATGTCCAAATTGTAAAACAGCATATTATTTTCGTCCTTATAATACATCACCATTACAAGGTACATTTGTGGAGATTGGTAGAGTAACTAATAGTAATAATAATGGTGCTAGTGCTAGTAAATCTCAATTATCTAGGAGGGTAAGAAATGGTGGTGGAAAAGATGGTGGTAGTAATAGTAATAGTATTAAGAATGGTCATGGAGGTGATGAATTTGGTCTTAAAGGTAGTGCTAGTAATTGGCTTGAAGTTTCATTGTGGGATACTTTGAAATCTTACAATGGTAGTGGTGGTGGTAGACATGGTGATGGTAATAATGGGGAGCCGCCGGAGACATGGCCTCCACCGGCAGGTGGTGGTAATGGGAATGGTTTGGCTGTGCATACTCCTCCAGGTCCTCCTTTTGCACCGGGGCTTAATGTTGTTCGGGCTTCGGGGCCGCGGGAAGGTGGCAATGGAGAGAAGGCCTCATGGGGAGGGTCTAATTTGGGGAAGGATTTGCCTACACCAAAGGAGATTTGTAAGGGTCTTGATAAGTTTGTTATTGGACAAGGTAGAGCCAAGAAGGTATCCTATTCTCACCGAATCTATCTATTCACTAGGATTTTTTAGTAAACCGTTGGTTTGATGCTTAAATATGCGAGACGCTTTACTATAGACCTTGAATATATCAAAATTACTACAGAAATATGCCTAAATGTGTCTTTTGATTAGTTTCGTCATCGAATGAGTCTTTATTCAGTTTGCTTCACAATATGCTTTTGTAATTTCAATGCATTCGGGTGACCGTGTCTCACACATTTAAGGACCATAATGACTATTTAGGTATGTTTTTTCACGAATTTCTCCTTTACTAGGTTTTCTGTAGAGGTCCGTGCCTTGGTTTAGTCTAGTTTTTTGTTTGTTTCACTTCCACTAGTCTTTCTTAAAAAATTGATGCCTTGGTTTGGTCTAGTTTTTGTTTGTTTGGGTTATTGTTGTGCAAATATGTGTCAATGTTTCCTCTCTGGTTTTTTAACGAAGCAAAATGAGGAAACGATAAAAATCATTTTAGTATATATTTGTCATTTCTATATTCATATGTAGTTTAATTTTATAATAATCTCGCCGCAAATGCATTTTTCTAACTTATTGCCTTTGTTCGTACCTCATTAATGGTCTATATTTCTGCTGAAGGTGCTTTCTGTAGCTGTTTATAACCACTATAAAAGAATATACCATGCAACTCTACCGAAAGGGTTAGTTCTTTTACTTTCCCTTTCGTCTTCTTTATTTCAATTCCTTGGTCGAATTTCAACTGATGCTTTTTATTATGTGATAATTTTTTCGAAAAATTTACCGAATGTAAACTTATAACTTGTTCTGTGGCATTATCAATGTGATTGAATTGGTCGATTTCAATACTAGGTTGGGGGCAGACTCAGGAATTTCAGACGTATTTGATGATGACGAAAATGTCGAGCTAGAAAAGAGTAACGTTCTTTTGATGGGTCCAACAGGATCAGGTATAACACTCACATTGCGCACCCCTTTCATATTGGTATCTGAAATTACAACGTGCTTTCTGTACTAACCTAACTTTCATTATATAGGGAAGACATTACTTGCAAAAACACTAGCTCGATTTGTGAATGTTCCATTTGTCATTGCCGATGCAACAACTTTAACACAGGCAAGTATGCATTATAATTTCGATAGTAGTAACCGTTTTGATTTGGTTTTGTAGCCGGCTTATTTGTCCTGCGACAAAATTTTGTTGTATTAACATAAAAGAGGAAATGTTCTAATTTTCAGGCTGGTTATGTTGGAGAAGATGTTGAATCGATACTACATAAACTACTTGCGGTATGTGTATTGTTAAGTATGCCATTGTTGTCTTTCAATGTTCACTGTTAAGTGTCCCATTGTTGTCAATTGCGGATCACAAAAGTTATTTTGTTCTAATCCTGCTACTCTACAATGTTATAGCGCCACCTACATTATCAATCTCGGTTAGCCAGCGCGGTCATCTTCAAAAATGGAACAGAATGGGAGTGGGGAGCGGAACGACCAATATTTTAGTGATGCGGACACAAACACTAACACAGTTAATACTAATGAACACCTAATTGTTAAAAACTAAAATAAATTAATCGAAATTCATGAAGTATTCATATTTAGAAATAAAAGTTATAAGTCTTAAGCAAAACATATTTGCAAATGTCAATAAAATAACCTTGCTATCCTTAAAATTTAAAGGGTAATATCATATACGCCTTATGCGGCCAAATCCAATCTCATTATTACGGTCATTCTAGCTGAGTCACCCATCTGTGACGGAACGGTACTGGCTGACGCAGTTTTCTTGGTTTTGTTGTTCCGTGCCGAGATAACAGCCGAGTTTAATAGCATAGAGCGCCACAATAGTTTCTATTTGACTGGCCGAGTTTAATAACATAGCGCGCCACAATAGTTACTATTTGACAACACTGTCTACTAAATAGCATTTCGCGGAACAATAACAATTTGATCAAATATCTCTATAGTCGTTATTTGACAACAATGCAGTATCCTAGAAATTTGTCTTAAAGTTTTGTCGTGTATTTGTTTGTTTATCGATGCATTTTCTTTATGAAGTTTTTTCTGTCATTTCATTGCTTGTGAATTTTTACCATATAGGCAGCAGATTACAATGTTGCAGCAGCTCAACAAGGAATAATTTACATCGATGAAGTTGACAAGATAACAAAGAAGGTTTTGTTTGTTTAATTTAATCAGATTAGGTTATAATTCCTCATCCACTATAGATATTAAATATTGTGATATAATTTTATAGGCCGAGAGCTTAAATATCAGCCGAGATGTTTCCGGCGAGGGTGTTCAGCAGGCATTATTAAAAATGCTCGAAGGAACTGTAAGTAGAGCGATTCCAGACCGTTGTCGTTGCTAATTGGTTTATAATCTCCTTTAATGTTAAACAAACATTGAAATATGATCATATCCTTTTTGCTAAGATATCAATTTATACAAATTCATTGATAGTAAATGTTATTCTTACAAAATCCTAAACATGAAATGATTTCTTATTGTCTAGATAGTAAATGTTCCGGAGAAAGGAGCCAGGAAACATCCACGGGGCGATAACATTCAGGTATGTTGTTGTGGACAATGAAGTCATCATAACCTCTGTAGTACCGACATCTCTGAAAAAAAGTGTCAGTGTCGTCGGTGTCCGATACCGACTCGACACTTATGATTAAGTTTTAATTTATTAATTTTTTTTCAAATTATTACCAGTGTCGGAGTCGTGTTTTTGGTGTCTGTGCTTTATAAGGCATAGCAATAAAAATGCATACGGTGTTAATTTATTCAATAATCTTCTGATCAATTTCTATAAAATATGCAGATAGACACAAAGAATATTCTTTTTATATGTGGTGGAGCATTTATTGATCTCGAAAAAACGATTTCAGAGAGGTAATCCTTTTACGCCGTGGTCCTGAAAAATATTTGTTCATAGGTCAAAGATGTTTGTTTTACACGCGTAATGGTTTATGTGAAGTATTTGTTAACTTGAATTATATATCAAATAAACCAGACGACAAGATTCTTCCATTGGCTTTGGAGCACCCGTTCGTGCCAACATGAGAACCGGCAGAATAATAGATTCTTCAATAGCATCATCTTTACTTGCAACGGTGAGAAATTGTCTCTTATTAGCTGAAATTTTGTTCACACTTTGTTTTAATCATTATAAATTGAAATAGATAGATGGAAAAGAACATCGATGTAGCAGAGATACTTCAAATTTAAGGCACGGTGTCTGACACGACACTAGCACATGCAGTTATATTCAATTATTCTATTTTTTCATATTACCAATATCGATGTGTCAGTGTCAGATTTTTGTCCAGTCTCTGTAGGGATTTGCTCCTGCTGAGTACTTCTGAATTCCAAATGAGTATTAACCGTTGCGTTAAAAATTTTCAGGTGGAGAGTTCGGATCTGATTGCATATGGACTCATACCAGAGTTTATCGGACGATTCCCCATCTTAGTTAGCTTGTCAGCCTTAACCGAAGAGCAACTTATGCAGGTATTCCTTCATTGTTTATATCGCCTTTGATCTTATCATATCTCTTCCTTATTTTCTTCTGAGGTAATTTTTATCACTGCATTTTATAGATAATTGTTTATTTTAGATTTCGATTTGGCGTAAATATATGACAATGAAAATATTGTTGGGCTTGCAGATCCTCGTAGAACCAAAACATGCACTTGGTAAACAATACAAGAAATTAGTCAGCATGAATAATGTAAGCAACTCTGTTTTTTGTGCGTAAACGCAGGCGTTTTCAATTACTCTGAAAGACTGAAACTTTACTCGTGTACTTCAGGTAAAGCTACACTTCACCGAGAAAGCTCTTAAACTCATAGCAAAGAAAGCAATGGCCAAAAATACCGGTGCCAGGGGTTTAAGAGCCTTAATAGAAAACATTTTAACCGACGCCATGTTTGAGGTATTGATCTGTGTCTAACTGCATTTAATACAAACGTTCGTTAATCTCCAACGGTTTTATATTAATGCTCACAACAATGCTTATGATTGCACCAGATTCCGGATATTAAGACAGGAAGCGACCGCGTTGACGCTGTAGTTGTTGATGAAGAATCAGTAGGATCACTAACGGCTCCTGGATGTGGCGGGAAAATTCTCCGCGGAGATGGTGCTTTGGAGAAGTACCTAGCTAAGACAAAGGATTCAGAGGTACAATCTTTCATAATGTGAAATTCATCCGCGAGTGAAGTGTGTTTGATAATATTGATTTTTGACCATATTTGCGTATTTTTTTGCAGGCGAATGATGAAGAATCAGAGTTTCAAGAGAGAGATTCAGATATTTCATCGAGAGCGATGAGCATGTAACATTGTAGTTAGTTAGTGTATGATTTATCATTGTTATTGTTATTTGTAAAAATGATATAAAAAGAAAAATTGATGTAATTATCCCTTGTACAACAGTGTTAGTTGTTACTGAATAGGAAAGAAATAAGAAAAAGAGAAAGGTGTAGTGTAGCATTGCTAATTTAGGCAGCACATTATACAGATTTTCAATTGTTTATGAGGAATATTGAATGTAATCATTTTTTTTTATTTGAAGTTAATGGTTATACATACACTATTCCTCCCTGATATGTATTGTTTCATCAAAATGGAACATATTGGACAACACGACACCAATCCTAACATGTCGAATACGACACCGTCACTAACATGATGAATAATAATTTACAAAGAATGATAAAATTGATAGATATTATCATTTAGAGATTCAGCATATATCAATTTATATCACTCTGTCTAACAACAAACTCTAAATTATGCTGACATAGAGTGAATCCAACTGATCATTCAATTTAAATATATTAGCATAGTTGGAGTACCAATTCAAATATCCATAATCACCATAAACATACTGATTGCAAATTACTACTTCCTATCAAAGGTATAATCCAATGGAAGTGAAGGCTTAGTTGCATAGTGTTTGATAATCACTTAATCAAATTCATACATAGCATAATTACCAATTAGACCACAAGGGTTATTATAGGGTCATTCTTTTTTCAAGCTATAGTGCTTCTTGACAGGTTCAGTTACATCCCATGTAATGTTCATTCCTTTAGGAAAAACAACTAAATCACCACCTCCAATTTCAAAGGATCCAACTGATTCTTCAACTGTGACCTTCACTTTTCCTTCAAGTAGATACATTGTTTCTTCATTTTCAAAGGACCATGGAATTTTTAACGGACCACCTTCCCACCTGTTGAATTTTCAGATTCTTGTGTTACATGTAACTCAATATAGAATAAATATGAAAAGATGTCATAGAACCAAAGCACAAAAAAGAAAGCAGAACTAGGAAGGTAATATATAAACGCCGTCCTTGATGGTGTAGAAGGCGGGCTACCGCACAAATCCAAAATCTATGACAATTAAAACGAAGTTAAATATGACCTCATAAAATATTGTCATAGTTATATCTTAGTTAAATAGGATTTTTATTTATTTTGTTCTAATTAAACTGTGACTAATCTATAGAGTATCTCCAACAACTTGAGACAACTTTATATAAACTTATAAGAACAAATGCAAATATGAATAATGGTTAAACTGCGGCTAATCTATAGAGTACCTCCAACAACATGAGACAACTTCATATAAACCTATAAAAACAAATGCAGATATGAATAATAATAAAAAAAGAAAAGAGTTTAATAACTATATCATTGCCAGTGAAATATGATTGGATGTTAGCCTCAAACCTATTTATAGTTAATTGTAGGGTCGTTTTAATTTTTTAGAGACTTTGTGTTAGTTAGTTATAGTTCAACTATAACAAAATAAACAGAAATTCTATTAAGTCATAGTTTAACTACGACAGATCTATTATTGAAACCTTATTTAACCATTATTTTATCCTAAAAAACTTAAAACTTTGTGCTGTAGTCCATCTTACATATCCTCAAAGATGGTCAATCATGTGCTAACTTCAATTCCGCGCATTGGAAGCCGAACAGACTAGCTCCTCGGCTCGTGATTCAACTATTTGAACTAGTCATGCCAAACCCGTTTTCGAAACAACAGCCAAGACAGACAACATTTGAAAATCAGATCCACAACAATCATAATTTCATGCATTCACGCATTCCTGATATTTAAATTTAAATATTGGACTGGAATATTTTATTGGTCCTAAAAGGAGATGTTGGACTTTTCGCTTTAATTGCGGTCCGCCCCTAGTCGCGTTAAATGCAGCATTTTGGCTTGCCTCATTATAGCCTCCAACACCTTCATTGTGTTGGCTTTGTAGGGGTGGATTTAGTCCCACATTGCTTAGAGATACGGTCTGTGTTGTGTTTATAAGTGGAGACAATCCTTACCCTACAAACTAATTTTGTATTGATGAGTTAGGCCCAATCCAAATTTTGAGAGGAGACAATCCATAAACTAAGAGAGTAGTACCGGACGCCTTTGAGGAACAACCCATTATGTTAGCCTGGACTAGAGGGCTAGAATGCCTCCACACCCTCCTCCCCAAAGAGGAACAACCCATTATGTTAGCCTGGACTAGAGGGCTAGAATGCCTCCACACCCTCCTCCCCAAAAAAACGGCGGTCTAGTGCTGGAAGGGTATTGGACGGGCACCCAGTCATGGTTTTGGACTATGCGACCCGAATATCTTAGAACTTATCCATCATTGATTGTAAGTGGCATTACATATCTGATGGGATACTAACGGAATGAGCTAGCTCTTAATGCATGTTTGGTTTGACTATAATTGATTCTGGGTGATTTTAAGATGTTTGGTTGGACTAAAGTAGAATTGATTTTGTCTCCAAAATTGATTCTACTTGAAACTAGAATTTATAGCTTCTACCTCAAGAATTGAATCTACTTGAAACTAAAATTAATAGCTTCTGCCTCCAGAATTGATTTTGGATGATTTTTCACTGTAATTTATTATTCACCTCACTTTTATATAAATGTATCCAAATATAAATCAATTTTACTAAACTCAATTCTGATAAAACCAATTCTACCACATTCAATTCTACTGGAATCAAATCTGTCCACCGCCAAACCAAGACTGAATCCGGTCCCGAAAAACCATTATAAATATCCTAACCTATGAGATAAAAGGGACATTCACTCACCGTCAGAGACTCTAATATATACAAATCCAGAGAAAAATAAAAAGTCTCTCGTAATCTTTACGCGACCAGCCTCTTTTCCTGAACTATTGTACTTTTAATAAATACAAATATAACTTTTAATTTTTATTAGAATAAAAAATATTTAATTTAAAAATTTAACCGATCTTATCCAACAACAAAAAAATATACTGAATGCGACAAATTGATCAAGACAACCCTTCCAAAGAACGTAAAAAGAAGGGTTTAAAAAATAATCAACCTAACACAACTGAACAGTACCACTCAAACACCCAGAGAAGAAAAAGAATCCTATTATCACCCCCACAACAAACCTAGGTGTAAAACACAAATTATCAAGACCCAAAATTTATCATGCAAAAAAGCTTAAAACTTTACAAGAAACACACAACTGAGAGCAATGAAAAAACAATGTAAGAGAAGAGAAAGGAAATTACTTAGGCCAAGATGAAACACCAAGTTCATTGAGTTTGGATTTTGATGGATTCTTCTCAATCTTCACTCCAAATACTTCATAGGCTGCCATAGACGTTTCCTTTTGAATAAAAATCAGAAACAAGAGTGAGAGAATGAGAGGAATGAAAATGATGAGTGATAAACGTTTTACAAAGGGTTTCATTGCTTTACCAATTTATTGTTTCTGAGGCAATGAACTTTCTATATAAAGAATAATTCAACTTTATGAGTACAGTACCTTTTGTGATTTTTCCTTTACTCTTTTATAGAAAAAAAATCAAAATTAATATAAGATTATAAATTTGTTATTAGGTGAATTCTTATCTACCCAATTCTAAAAGTTGGGTAAGGTTACCTTCTTTATAAAATGTTTTGAAAACAACAAATTATTGGAGTATTTAATAAAATTAATTTTGTTAACTAATTGATGTCAAGTACTTTTATGAATATATAAGTGTAATTGATGAAAAATGTAATTTCTTTAAGTTTTGTCCACTGCCATTGCATTATTTAAGTTAGGTCTCATTTGGTTTTGAGTTTTGTCCACTGCCATTGCATTATTTAAGTTAGGTCTCATTTGGTTTTGAGTTTTGTCATTGCATTATTTAAGTTAGGTCTCATTTGGTTTTGAGTTTAAGTTAGGTCTCATTTGGTATAGAATTTCTCTGTTTCTTTTTTGAATTTTGTAATGGGGTTTGAGGATTTCTAGTGCTCTCATTAATATATTTCTTGTTTATAAAAAACTTTTATGAATATATAGTAAGGTATAAAAAGAATTAAGTGATGCATATGATATTAATTTTAAAAAATAGAAATGAAATCCAATTAAAAGAATAAAGCGGATGTGGCATAAAGCAAAAACATGAACGAATCTTTATATATAAAAAGGAAATATAATAAGTAGTAGAGATTTTCTTTACCCACCTCCCAACCTTCTAGGTCATCTCTGGTGAAAAATCATATATATCCCTGACTTCGGAAATGCATTTCTGAAATGCAAGAAAAAGGTGTTTTCGGAGATGCATCTCCGAAAACGTTTTTTTTCTTCAAAATTTGTCTTATTTCGGAAAGCATTTCCGAAAACAGCATTTCTGAAATACTGCGCGTTTTGCAGATTTAGCAAAAGAGCCCCCTCCCCCAATTCATTCACCCTAATTCAACTTCAAACTCAACCCCAAAGAGATTTTGTGCAAACCACTTCCAAGGCTACATCAAAGGCTCCAATAACCTTGCTATACTACATTCAAAAGCCCTCCAATCTCTTCAATCGGTAAGCTTTTCGATTTTTAGATCTATGATTAAAATTTCTATTAGGGTGTTTAGAAATAGAAAAAATTATATTGGGGTAGGTTGGTACTGCTATTTAGGTTGTTTAGAATGATTAAACATAGTTTTGAAGTTGTTTTTTGGGGTCTGCCATGGAAGTTGCAGAAAACTTCTTCGCAGGGGTGTTTCGGAAGTTCATTTACGAAAACACCTCCATTCCCAGTTTCGGAAATGAACTTCCGAAGTGTATCAGAAATGATTTTTTTTTTTAGTTTTTCTGTTGTCTCGCATATTTATTGATTTCAATTGTTTTCAGGAACATGGCAGGCAACCAAGCACGCATCAGACAGGGTAGAGAGACCCAGACTACGTCGGCTAGACGCGAGCGGGCGGCGCAGCTGGCGTCGACGCAGGGACGAGGGCAGGGCCGGGGACGTGTGCGAGTTCCCGTGCAGATGGAAGGTACCTCTACATCTGGATCGAGGAGTCGTCTGGCTCGGGTATCTTCTTCCTGCCAGCGAGAGGAGGAGGATGAGGAGGAGGCAGTGACATACCACGAGGCGGAGGAGGTACCAGATGTTGACCCTCCACACGGGGAGGAGGAGGAGCAGGAGGAGGGCTACCCGGGAGGGTCCAGTGACACTACCGTGCTGATTACCTACCACGAGCACGTCGCTCGGCGTATTTGTGAAGGAGAGGTATTTTTTATGATTTGCCCGACTATATTATTTAACCGTTTATAATTTAGCCGTTTATTCAATATTTTCTTAACGGTCTAATTAACATACTTTTTTATTTGTTTTTGTTGTAACAGGAGAGAGAGAGACTTTGAAAATGGTGAACCACTCCCGGAAGGTTTTCAGTCTGTTTAAACCGAATGATGAGGGGTTTAACGACGTGGTGAGAGCTTCAGGGCTTAGTGGGCTCTGCATGACGGGGTATACCACCATCAGCCACGGCATGCAGGGGACCTTTATGGAGAGGTGGCACAGGGAGACGTCTTCTTTCCACTTACCGGTTGGGGAGATGACGATCACCTTGCATGATGTGCAATATCTTCTCCATTTGCCGATCAGGAGGACGCTGTTGGACCACTCCCAGATCCAGAGGATCGAAGCCAGTGAGTGGATGGCGCTCTATTTGGGTATGGAGCCCGAAGTTGCTGACTTTGAGTGCATGATGAGAAATGGGCCTCATATCCGGTTCACCACACTGAGCGCTTATTTCGAGCACCACCTGGTGGCGGCGGCCGAATCCGAGGAGGCGGATGACGCCCTATTTACACAGTATCACCGTGGCTGCGCTCTCCGGTGCTGGTACATGTTTGTGGTAGGCGTTGCACTCTTTGTGGACAAGAGTGCAAGGTACGTCGACGTGACCTACCTCCGCTATTTCATGGACTTGACTACCGTTCACCAGTGGAACTGGGGGTCAGCTGTTCTGGCATACCTATACCAGAAGCTGAATGAGGCCTCCAACTGGGTAAAGCAATATTTATAGTAAAATATTTTTCATTAACACAGTGTACTTAATATTAATTAGATTTCTGAATATACTTACGGCATGATTGCAATTTGTCAAATAAAGGACAATAATTTTGGTATGGCAGACATTCTCATTGCATTATTTTAAAATTGTTTCGGCTGGCCATCAATTCAATAAGACCGATTTAGTACAGAAGCTTAGTTCAGAATACTTTCACTCAAAATCAGTAGCTAGTGGGTGGACTCTCGGAATAAAGAGTCGAGCCATTTATTCATCTTCAACCGTTCGATTTAATACAACGATCTCGTGCACTTTAATCGTGCCTATAAAGAGAGGTTTTAAGTTTTAATCGTCTACCATATATAAATTCATCTACGTGCCATAAAAAAATACAATTTCACTCACTTTTGCAAAGTTACACTTCTTTGATTGCATTGACTTAGGTGGTGAAGTGCTAACATTGCACACACATCCTCCTTCATTGTACCGAAGACATGTCGATGTATCTAATAGTTTTACATCAATCAATCTTTTGTCCCATATTGAAATAGTGGGGTCATTGATTAAAAGGGCTTCTTGATTCATACGAAATTACACGCCGAATTCATCAGATCCTTTTTGTTGCATCGTCAAAATCGCTATATCAATCTATTAGATTGCTAAGATTTTTCTCAAGATATAATAACGTCCTAATCAACTCCATTGGCCTCTCTTCATAACATCGATCATGCGACAAAAGTCACCGCACCGATTTTAACCTCCATCATGTTGCCACCTCCTTCCATTTCCTCGATTATAGAAAGAATAATCTAAAAGAGTCTGTTAAGATATCTACAAAGAGAAGTGCCTCGGGGTCGAAGATGAATGATGAAAAGAAAGATCAAAAGAAGAAATACCCATAATAGGGTTCCAAGATAAATAAAAGGTGGATGAGAAGTCTTGAGGGAGAAAATGGGTGAGAATGGTCTAGAAAGGGGGGAAGGTGAATAGATTTTTCCTTAAATCGGTTTCAAAAATTGCTTACTTAAAATCAGAGTTTTACAAAAATGGAATAGCACAATTTTATGAAATACGTGTTAGATCATTATTACGAATTATATTATATTCAAACGATACAAAAATGGGGGCAATGGAGTTTTTGAAATATTCTTTCTTGTTAGGGTTTTTGGAGAGTGGGTTTATGATTTATCTGATATTCAAACTTTTGTATGTCGATAGTGCTCTTCCGAATGGAAATTCCACCTATTGTGCTTTGCAAGTTAAATGGGGATAAGTTTTTAGTGTGTGTGGATCAAGAGACGCTGGACATTTCCTATATATTTAAATTTTATGGAGGTATGGATCTAGATTTTATCGAGGTGGGGCCTTCGTCTGACCGAGGATTGCTTATTCCCGAGGAAGACAAGACGGTTGTGTAACAAGTATGATGGGTGTGTCATTCCTCTTTGTTAGTGTCTGCTTTTCTCAATAGGTTTCAACATTCCTTTCAATAAATTTGAGGACAACGTTCTTAATCAGTTGTTAATCACCCCCTCGCCATTGCACCCAATGAGCTTGGCTTAGGTTAAAGTCTTTCAATACTGATGTGAATATAAGGGGAGTGCGCCAACCAAGACACTCATCTTTCAACGTTTCAAAGCTCAACGTAGTATGACTGCTCCAGCAAAAGGTCAGGGCTTGACATCTCTCCGGCAATGCACCAAGATATTTGATGTTTATTTAGACAGTGTGAAACATTTCAAGGATTGGTTTTTCCTGGTTACTTATCTCCATGAAAAGTATTATGCTATAATATGCTTAAAAAATCCAGGGCAGCCTTACCAATGCTAAGACAATTTTTTTTGAGTTCTGGCGACAAAGTCATTTCTTGGAAGAATTAAGATCCTATTTATACAAGATGGGTGACTTGAGCAAATAAGACATCTTCCTGAAAAAAGGAAATTGATGTCTTTCTACGAGGTTATGGGTTATGTTGGGGGTGTCACTCCTCCTAACATAGCATCAAAGAAACAATTGAAGCAATTGATAGTGACACGTATGCTGGTGAAATCCGACTTGAAAGAGGCCAAGAAAGACATTTTATGTGAGCAAATAAGAGGGACTTTTGTTTTTTCAAATACTCTTTGATGATTTCCTCTCAAAGCTATATGTTATTTGCCTCTAGATACGATAGAATATAGGAAAAAATGCAGCAAATGAGGAGGACTTCCCAAATACCATTCATCTAGTTGATGTTACCAATATTCCGACAACTGGAAGGATTTTGGCGACAGGTGCCTATACTATTTTGGTTAGTTGGGGCACAACTACTTTGAAAGAGGTGGAACTCTAGGATTCATCTGACTGGATCATAGTGGAATATGCTTCAGACTCGTCACAACCCAACGATGGAGGAAATTTGGAACTTAGTCCCGATTTTGAAGAACTTCGAGTCAAAAGGCCTTTCACTAAGCGTCCCCCGCTCCTAGGGCGGGATGTAAGAAGGCAAAGATCCATGAAGAAATTTGCGTCGGTTCCGATCAGTTTACCTCCTGCACTACTGGCCCGCCCTAGTATGAGGACAAATAGGAGTTTTGGTCTTCCGTATATAAAGAAGATTATTCTTATATTTCAAATAAATCCGAAAAAGCTCGTTAGGAGGAGTGATCGGACTAGGCATATTACACACATTTGACATCGGCTATTATGGCCTTGGTCACTATGGTCGAGGAGAAGTCTTCATGCCCGAAAGTCTTCAAATGGAGAAAGTAATCAGAGAAAGGGTTAATACCCTTACCATCAAGCGAGACTAGTATTTGGAAGAGCTTCAAGGAGCATCAACCCTAATTTCGAGCATTGAGGCCGTTGTGGAGCCTTTCAAATATTTGGGACATTGATTGAGAAGTGAAGTTCCTTGTACAGGAGGTGACAAATAAAAATAAAGCCTTGTCTTCTGCCCAATCATCGCTATCTACAACTGAGGTCGTTCTTGTTGGTACAAACCAGATAGTGGATCCTTTCCAAAGAAGGATAGAAGAGCTTGAGGCATATATGAAGAAGTCTCAAGAAGGCCAAGAGAAGACTGAGAACGGCCTCCGTGAGATGCTTCTTGAAAATATTTCTTTGTTTAAGGAGTACCGAAGTCATTGGATGAAAGTTACTCCATTGCCCGTAACTCCTTTGAAAATGTTATGAAGTAGGTGGAGTATTTTTATCCCATTGTCCTGACCTAGTGATGGGAGACGGTAAGCTTGTCTCCTTAGTGGATTTGCTGACTTCTATTATTTTCTTGTGACCAATGTGGTTGTACCTTAAGTCAATACGCAATTTTCTTGGGCTGATTTGCAGTGTGTATTTTTGATTTGATTACTTATCATTATTTTTACCTGTTTATACGACATTGCTTTAAGTCCTAGGTTCCTTTCTTTGAGAACTAACTCGTTTTTTGACATTGTGCTCAAATTTTTTTAGAAGTCTTTAGAGATTGTGTTTGGTCAAGGGTCGGTACCCTTTCCCTATTCCTAGGAGAAAAAGCTGCTTCGAGGTCAACGTAATATGGACTCACCACTGCTTCTAGATTGACTAGCTACTAATAGGGGAAGCCAGTAATTTCTACTTTGGGTATGTTATCTTTATATTTGCATTAACACAGTGGGGCTTTGAGTGCTTCATTCATACACTAGTGATGTTTGTAACAACACCCCTGAGTCGTTTGTGATTGAACTTTGATTGCTTTTAGTCATATGTCTGTGGCGCTTATGACAACAACCCTGACTTGTTGTTACCTTTATGATCACAAGGAAAAAGAGTTCAACAAAAATGTATTTATTTCGTTGATGGAATAATTGTTGTACATATGCAAAAAGTTATGCATGAAGTTAAATTTAACTAAGCAGTGTGGCTGGTGCCTATTACCCGTTAAGAGATGTGGTAGGAGACCCGATATCTGGTTCAAGCTCTTATCTGGTTCATCCACCTGCAAATGTCCAACCAACTTAATTTTATTTGCTTGTTGGGGCTGGTTCGATATGCCATTTAACTGTTTGACGAGAGAGGCTACGTTGATTTAACTTTACCTTTGTCCTCCTTCTGATTCTGTTAGGGCCTTGTATATCCGCTTCGCCCCAGATAAGTTGACGTTTATTGTCACCGACTCGTCGTAGACATTTTGAAATATCAGCTTGGGGTGGATCAAATAGGACATTCCGTCTAAGTTAGTTGCAAAGGGTCTGCCCATGATATCATTAAAGACACTTTTATAGTGAACCTCCAGAAATTGGAAACCGACCGTCTAGGTGCCTCTTCTTTCCTATAAAGTGACCACGAACACCCTTAGACACGGGTGACAGTGTCATTGAATGTTTGAAAGTCGGAAGTCGTAGTCATAGAAAAATAAATATAATTGTTGAAGGAACTAGTGCTTTTGATAGAAGAAGGAAATGTAATATTTTTCCTCTTTTCTTTATATATCTTTTAAATTGACTTTTATCTTTTGTTTATTGATAATTTTAAAGGAGAATACTTAGATACAATTATTTAGGTGTGATTCGTACTATTTTCTAATAAAAATATGACAAGTATATAATTTCCTCTTACACATATGTATTTTTCTCCTATTTTTACTCTTTAAATGATGTTAAAATACACTTGTCATATTTTCATTGGCAAATAGCATAAACCACACATAAGAAATTGTAGGCAAGTTTTCTCCAATTTTAAGTTGACTTTTATATTCCAATATAAATATACAGCACTAATCATTTAATGGTTAAAAATGTAATACTAATATAATGCTATCAACAATGGTTTTTAAATTCAACACCCTACTTTTTCACTTTTTATACTCCACATTATCATTTTTTTTTTTTTTGGTTTTATACCATCGGTTTAGTCCGGTTCGGAGTCGAGTTTTGACATCAAGTGGTTTCATCCCCCTCCCGATCACAGTTGCGGGGAATCGAACCGTGGTTCTCCCTACCAAGTCCAGCGCCAATTATTTAGGTGTGATTTGTACTATTTTCTAATAAAAATATTCAACACAATTTAATCCACCTGATTTTCAACACCTAATTCAACACTCCATTACACCCATTTAACTACTTAATAAATTATTCAACATGTCCATTGTAAATGGTCTAAGGAATATATTTAGAAACAAACAAGATTTTCAAAAAGAACCTTCTATTTAAAGACACATGGAGTATACTTAACGAAAGATAGCGAGAGTAATCTTTTCAAGATTTTTGTTCTGCGATTGGCTTATATATACATGTTGGATACATCAAAAGCTGGTATCCATTCAAGGAATCAGACATATCATGCTGAAGATTTTTCTCATGCTAATTGCTAAAGACTGTGAATGTATAGTTGCACTTAAACAGATCATGCACTTGTGAGATAACATCAAGCAATCATTCCTACCTCATCGGAATCAGGAATTACAATGTCAAGCCTCATCATCGGCTTGTACTCGTCTGGAATACGTGCGCCCGCTTGTACACACACTTCTACTACGGCCGGAGCCTTTCCATAATATCTCCTCAATGCAGCCGCAATTGGAGGTCCATTCGTGTCTCTAACATGCCACACATAATTTGGAGGTAAAACTTCATCTATAGTAGCATCCTGCCAACCATGTTTTCCGTCTCTCCATTGATGTTTAAACGATCCACAAAGTTTTGCGTTGTGACCCCACGGTCCAACATGAACCTCCGAGCAATAGCCGCACGCTTTCACTGTGTATTTCTTCATCAACTTCCTGACACCTTTTCTAACAATTTGATATGCGTTGATCGTTTCTTGGGCGATTTTAGGTACGTTTGACAATGGTGGACAGGGAAATCGCTCACAGGCTCTATAAGTATCAAAGTCGTTTATGGAAGAGGAGTCGGCAAAGTGAAATGGCTCAGGCTCCTCTAAATGACCGCCTCTGTCGAGTACTCTCCTCCCTAACATTCGTATGGGATTATTCCTTCTCCGCGAAGGATACTCAGGGATGTCTACACCGGCTTGAATGCAGAGCTCAACAACAGCTGGAATCCGATCGTATTCAAACCGTGTATCGTGCATAATGCGCTTACCAAATGGATCAAAGAGATGATACGACTCAATTGGGACAAGTATATCATTGATGGAACCCTTGACCCATGCATGAGAACTATGACGCGTTGAACTCGTACGACCTTCACAATCTAGAATGCCGTGACCGGTCTTAGCCACATGTACTTCCGAGCATTCACTGCAGGAATCAAGTTGACAAGAATTTAACTCCTGCATCATCATTAACATAAAAGAAAACAAATATACACCTAGGGACACCTCTGAAAAATGGCGTGTCCGTGTCAGTGTCGGACACTGTCACCAACACTTGTGAGTTGTGATTACGTTCCAGTTGTTCATTTTTTAAAATTGTTATCAGTGTCGACGTCTCAGTGTCGACGTCTCAGTGTCGGTGTTGTGTACGTTGTCTATGTCTGTGCTTCATAGGTTGTAAATCATGGTACTGAGGTTTGATTTCTGCTAATAAAAGAATGCAAAGCAACTAGAAGATAAGAACAGTATGGTGTACC
This sequence comes from Vicia villosa, assembly GCF_029867415.1. Taxonomy (NCBI): domain Eukaryota; kingdom Viridiplantae; phylum Streptophyta; class Magnoliopsida; order Fabales; family Fabaceae; genus Vicia; species Vicia villosa. The sequence continues at coordinate 184,953,907 of NC_081181.1, read as the reverse complement.
TACAGCCATATATAGGAATGACATGCAATAGCTGGGAAAGACCTTTAATCAAAAGCTTCCAAGCATCAAATACTTCATAAGCAACGGGAACTAGGTCTGGAACAAGCAAACCATTCTTTGGTGGTTCAAGAGGTTTCTCTATTCCCTTGCTAGCAAGTTTTTTGTCCAACTTTCCAGACTGTTTGATTTCTTTAAAGGGAATAGGGAATGGTTTCTTCTTCTTCTTTGGTAACTTTGGTGGGAAGTCAACATTTTGGGTTGACTGATTTCGTCTCCACACATATTCGTCAGGTCTAAGCTTCCGATTGGCACAAAGTATAACTCCAGGTAATGTCAATCTACACTTGTCGAATTGTTGACACTTGAACTGCAACAAAGACAAATATAAGGGTAAGTTCCGACATATGAAGCACAAACACCCGAAAAAAGTGGTTACATAAATAAATAAGCCATGGGAGGAAATTCGTCACTAAAATCATTATATCAGAAAAAGAACCATATTTCCGACAATGGTTCATTACAGCATAGTCCTACAAATGGAACTTATAACAAGTTCAACTATCAAAGTGATAGATGGACCAATCATAAATGTATAACTATTAACTAGAGTCCAACCCAACAAAGATCAACTTTTTATCCTCCATATGATATTAAACATTGCATGAAGATATATAGCTTTTGACCACACTCCCTTTGTTTTATATGAACTGTCAGGTAATGCACACATCTTAATAAAATGATTGCCTATAATTTTCAATGCAAAACAAAAGTTAAGACTGTAATGTCCTGGTGCTCTAGTTTATGGTTAACCATCCTACACATGCAATTAGTTTAATAAATAAAGATAATATTGGTTAAGAGAGTAGATTCTCTATTGAAATTATAAAATGACAAATGATGGAGAAAAAGATATATTACAAATGTGACACTTAACTTGAGACAGAAGGGGTAGATGAGAGGAGTAGTACGTACGACTCAAGTTGCCTCAGAGTCAGAGCCGTCTTTAGGGTGTGCAAGACGAGCTACAACAAGAGTCTCAAATATTCCACAGTTAAATTGTAGTTAAATAGAGTTTCATAATAGATTACTCACGGTTAAACAAAGACTAAATAGGTTGTTGTGTCACGTTGGAACTGTAACTAACTTATTCAGGACTTTCAAAAACGTAAGACGGCTTTGCTCAGAATCAACGACTTAGCACTAACATATTGATATGGATGTTTGTGGATGCAAGGGAAATTGACGAAAAAGAACAAATTGCATTCAGTAACTTGGAATACTTTGAATATATTTTAATAAATAGGAATAGAAGAACAAAAGTTATTTACAAAAATCATTGGAGTGAAGCTAATGCTCTAGAATATATGAGTAGAGCTGTCTTTTTGGAGGCCCCATGTAGGTTAACCACGATTCAACCCGTGATAAAACAACTGGAGGTCTTATTTAGTCCTAGCTTAACCGTGACGGATATATTAAGAGGCCCTGTTTCCCCACAGTTTAACCATGACAAATTTGAGACTACCTGTTGTAGCATATTAAATTTCACCTCAGATAAACAATGAAATAAAAGATGTAATCTTCAGATTACTCTACAATCTAAAAGACAGTAAGATTGAGCTCTTCTCTCAGTTACACAAATCAGGAAAGTATCAACTTTTTTCAGTTTCTGTAAATCTTAACTTTTAAAAAAAAAAAACTCTCTAATCTAACTTCTCCATAAACAAATTAAACCTTATAAAACATTATCTTCATTTTAATTTAGAAACTTTTAGAATTCAGAATTAATCCAAATTTGAAACTACATAGGAAATGGAATGATTAACAAAGCTAGCAAGAACACACAACAAAAAGGGGAAAATAGAAAAACCTTGAAAGCGGGAGAATATGAGTTAGAAGCTGATAAGTGGTAGGACCCAATAAACTCCATACTGTATGACTTTCTCACAGTTTCTGGCCGCCGACGGCGAACTCCGGCTGTATTTTCCGGCGAGTTGAACTCAGTGAGACTCGGTTTTGTTTTTGATACAAAGGTGCTGAGTTTTCTGATAAACGAAAAACCGAGCTTTAGTAATTAGATTACAATCCCATATTTTGTTTGAATTCTCTTGTTTTCATATTTTATTTCACAATAATTAAAATAAAATTCATATATAAATATATCAGTAATATTTAATATTTTTAGTGAGAAATTTAACTTCGGGATTAATTATTAATGATTAATATTTTTAAATATAAATTTAAGATATCACATATTATTGAATATATTTGATTTGCATATATATGTTTAAAAATATCTGACTTTTGTAATAAGTGTCTTTAAAAGTGTATAAATGAATGGATATTGTGTCCTAATTGTGTAAAAAGATTTTATTTTACATCTTTAATGCATAAATATTTAATATTTAAAAAACAAGCATGAAAAAAAAATTTAATATCCACTCTAAATTGTTTATCACATAAAAAATAGTATGTGTAGAAAAAAAATCAAATTTTTCTTTAAGTCTTATTAGTAATGGGTTTTCTTAGTAGAAGTTTTGGCATTGAAAATTTTAAAAATTAATTAATTAATTACATATTAAAAAATCTAAAAGGTTTTGCAAGAATATTTGTAAAAATTAATTTAAGTTGAAGCAAGTATAGTTGTCAAAAAGTACAGCTGTGCATGACACTCCTACGTGATTAGGGGACACTTAGAGGTCTTAGTAAGTGATAGTAGTTAAAGTTTGTGTACGATGGTGAGAGATTATATCTATTAATTTTTTACAGTCATATGAAAAGGCCAACTCACGTGAGGCTAAAAGCTCCGTGTCTTATGCGTTATATTGGGCAAGTTTTGATATGTCTAATACTCTCTAATGGATCAAATATTTATAGATTTTCTTGGCCTATGGTTTAGAAAGCCTTGAGAGGTGATAATCGCTCCCCCTTGACCGTGGGAGACTGTTGACTACTTGTTTTCCAAGGAGTCATTGTATGACTCAGTTTAGGTGACTAGTGGAGAGATAGCAATATGATATGTAACACATGAGGTCGAAGATGACAGAGGATGGTTGCATTGTGAGTAACACTCGTGGCCGAAGATGGCGAGGAGTAGTCGCCACATTTGAATGAGAGGGATCCTGAGGCTGTGCAAAGAAGATATTGCATGGTTGAAGGAAGACTTATACGGATTGATTGGTACTACCTATGCCAACAAGATGCATCTTCTTTTTCGGTAGTCTAACAGATAAGAACTCCATAACTAAGGGTGCTTGAATTGGAGTAGTATTTGGATGGAAAACCTTCTGAGAAGTTTCCTGGAAAGCATGTGATTGGGGACAAAACATGCTGAAAAGACCCGTGTTGGTTTGTGGGGTTAGTCGGTAATATTAAAAGCAGACTGGGGCATTACAAATGGTATTAGAGCTAGATCTCTCCTAGTACGATGTGGTTCAGGGACGAACCATGCGGAAGATGGTGGGCATGTAACAGCCGAGGCCGGAGAGGGCAGAGGGTGGTTGCACCGCATGTAACACTCGTGGCCGAAGATGACGAAGAGTGGTCGCCACATCGAAATGAGAGGGATCCTGGAGACGTGCAGGAAAGATACTGCATGGTTGAAGGAAATCTTATAAGGATTGATTGATACTCTACCTATACCAACAAGATGCATTTTCTTTTCAGTAGCCTAACAGATAAGAACTCCACAGTTAAGCGTCTTTGACTTGGAGTAGTATTTGGATGGATGATCTTTTAGGAAGTTTCCTGGAATGCGTGTGAGAAGGGACAAAACATGCTGAAAAAAAGACTCGTGTTGGTTTTTGGGGCAAGTCGATAATCCTGAAAGCACTCTGGGGCGTTACATGATACACATCTATCATGAGGCGGTGACCCTTGTGTTGCCCTTATTTGAAACTCTCACAAATATATCACTACATAATCCCTCAAGCAAGAGGACTTGTAAAGGATGAAGTGCTTTCAGGTTCCCTCCGGGTTTTGCCTCGTGATCAAGAGTGAGTCATTATTAAGGATAGACGAGTCTCTCGGCTTGGGGTGAATCCATAAGCTGAAGATAATTTTTTTAAGGGGAGACAAGTCTTTTAGCTTGGTGCGAGTCCCTTAGCTGAAGGCGGCTTTTTAAGGTGAAGGTGAGCCTCCTAGCTTGAGGCGAGTCCCTCAGCTGAAGGCTTTCATACCTTGATTTTGCCCATAAACTTTACCTTCATATAATTTTTATGCCATTTTACTTTTAAATAAATTTAATGACACAAATGGTAAGAGATGAAGCTTGCAAGTATAGGGTCATGAGTTGTTTTCTCACATTTTGACATATAAAATATCAAAAAATTGTATTTTTTATCATTTTAATTTTTAATAATAATAATTGTAATAAATATCTCAAAAATACTAAGAAAAATAGAAAATTTTATTAAAGCTCATCATTAGTCAAAACAACACTTGTATTAAAATAAATAAAAGTAAAAGTAAATTGACTTGATATTATTTTGCCTCACCTTTATATAGAAAATAAAAAGAAAAATATTGTCTTTGTCTTGCAATGTACAAATAGTTGGTGAAGGCTTAATATATCTTGATATTTTAGGTTTGAATGCCATTAAACACTATCAAGAAAAGGTATTTTTCAAATTAATAGTGTGCCATTAAAATGTAGGTGATTCTAGGATCCAATCTTGTGCAGTAACTTCTTGTGCTCTTGTCTAAGCTTGTAGATGAGAATCTTAGCCAATCGTTTCAATAGGTATATTGCCATATCGGTTTTCACGATATCACGCAATTTAACACTAAAATTTATGAGGATGATTTTCAGAGTTCTTATACTCTTCTAAAATAGTTTTGCTGTAGTTTTTAATTAACGGTTGGATGATAAATTAATTGATAATTTATAACTCATGACTAATGGCTGATAGTTTATAGTTGATGATTGATAGTTGATAAATTAATTAAAATATTTGAAAAATTAGCGGTTTAACTAGTTAATAAATATAAAATGATATGAAAAAAAGTATTTTTTTAATTAATAATTAAATGTATTTTTAAAATAATTAAAATTTATAAGAATAATAATGGAAGAAAAAATGATAAACTATAAGCTATAAGTTAAAACGCTATTTAAAATAGTGTCTGAAAAATAAATTATAAGTTAATAAAATAAGCAATAAGCTTATGATGAAAAGACTATTACCAAACAGATCTTTTATTATCATACGAGTTTATAAGCTACTCCCTCCGTTTCTTTTTAAATATCGTTTTAGAAGAAATTTTTTGTTTTTATTTAAGTGTCGTTTTATAGTTTAATGTTATAATTTATCAATTATACATTTATACCGTCACTTTCTCAATAACTCCACTTCACATTTTTTTATAAAATTAATTATTTTCTCAATTAATTATTAGAAAAAGAGAGAGTGTATAATTGAATTTATTTAAAAAGAGAAAATAAATTAGGGTATAATAAAAAAAATAACTCTATCAATCTACTATCTTGGTAGAAAAACTTTTTGCCAAAACAAGACTTAAAAAGAAACGGGAAGAATATAAGCTAGTATGCCAAACATAGCCTAATAGTTTACATTCATTTACCTTAAATATCACATATATCTCTTAAGCTACTTCTTCCACTTTCATAAGAAATGGGAAAGAAATATCATATTAGAAAAAAAATCTAAAATATTACAAATTTTATGACTACTTTATCACTTATCATTATAAATGACAAATTAGGCACCGCAATTTATCACAGATGACATTGTCTATTAAATATAAACTAGTGGAATATTCGTGCGAATGCACGGGTATTGCTATGGTACCCACAATTATTTTCTATATACATTTTAATAAAAATGAAATGAAAGAAAAATTAAATTGTTCAACTAAAAAAATTTATATTTTAGAAAATAAAATGTAAGCAATATTAATATTTAAATCAGTTGTTTCATTTTTCCCGTTTCATATAATTTCCACGATATGAGAAAACAAACAATAAAATTTTATTGACTCAATATATTTTTGGATCAATGATTTTATTTTTCCCGTAATAAAGTTTGATTAATAGTATATTTATACTGGTTTATTAAAATTTATTGATACACTACAAAATTTTATTGACTCACTGTATATTTGGACCAGTGGATTCATTTTTCTAATAATAAAGTTGAATCAGTAGTAAATTTATTTCCGTTTATAACAATAATATATTTTCCCTTAATATTTTCACATATTAATTTGGAAAAAATAGTCAGTAAATTTTTATTATTCAATATTTAAATTAGTAGTAAAGTTATTCTCGTTTATAACAATAGTATTTGTTCTCGTATAAAATATTGTTTTTGTTTTGACATTATTTATAAAAATATTTAAATTAATAATATATTTTTTCCGTATACAAAAATTATTTTTGTTTTGATAATATTTATAAAAACATTTAAATAAATCAAATTGTTTTCATTGATAACAATAATACTGTATATTACATTTGACTTGCTATAATTATTAATACATTTGGATTTTAGAAGGATATCATATTCAGTAGTGATTTTAGATTTAAATATTTTTATATAATAAAGTTCAAATTTTTTTCTATTTTTATTATAATAAGGCTCAAATGATATTGTGCTACATAATAAGGTTTTCACAATTTTTCTACATATAAATATTATTTTTGGATATTATTAACAAAAATATTTAAATTAATAATAAAATTATTTCAATCATTATTTAATAATTTTATTTTTCCGTTTCATAATTTTTCATGTTAGAAAAAACAAAAATTAAATAATTAAAAAACTTATGTTAAGCTTATGCTAGTTTTATCATTATTCAATATCATTATTTATTATCCTATAGTAAAGAAAATCTCTCAATTACAATTATAGACTTAAAGAGCACAAACATAATATTTGATAGATTGAACCTGACATTTTGATAGATTGAACATGACGGTGTTTGAAATTGACATCAGAGGTTATAGTGCAAAATATTATAATAAACATGTATTTTGTGATTACTCATATTTTTCGATAGGATAACACTTGTGCTGACTTTTTTGCTAACCTTGTTCGCACGGTTCCTTCTCTTACTCTTTTTGATACCATCCTTCTAGATATTAGATGTGATTTTGTAAAAAATAGGTTGGAATGTGTTTTTATAGATTTTCTCGACATTGAGAGGGTTTTGGCCTAGTCCCTCTCCTTTTTTGTGTATCTCCTTTTATTTTAATTTATCAACTCTATTCAAAAAAAAAAAAGTCAGGCTAATAGCAGCTTATGTTGGCAACCCAATATTGATAATAGTAAAATATTGGTTTCCCTGGCTAGTCTAGTATTTAATAATTTTAGGTTTTGATTTTCTTTACTAATAGTATTACTAATTGAGTATCTAATATTGGTTTCCCATCTACTCTAGTATCTAATAAAATACTACTCTTTAATTTATATATTATTTATTGCTTATTTATCCAATTGAGCAACAACTATGGTGACAAAGTCACATTTTCATATAATAATATATTTCAAAATATCATATTTTGTTAGTTTGATAATATATTAATAATCTACTATTTTATAGATGAAAAAAAAATAAGTATAAAACATATAGGAAATGTGACAGTCGAAAATGGTATTCGAGACGGTAAAAGATTACTATTTGATAAAAACCAATACATAAAGTGAATGAGTAAAAGAAAACAAAAAGAAAGTGACACAGTAAAAGAAAAAATTGATATTTCTCAATTAACATATTTGTATTAATAATATATTTTATTAATTAATTTTATTTATTTAAATCTTTAACTCTTTTCCCGTTTATTTCGTATAGTTGTAAAATTACACACAAAAATTGTAAAAATAAACTTTTATTTAATAACCAAACCTAGATATTTTAAATTGAAATTAAAAAATTGAGAGTAGAAAGAGTGAAAATTTATAAAAGAGATCATTAAGGCAACGATAAAGTAGATGTGCAACATTAATCATTCAACATTAAATTGAAATATAAAAAATATATTAGAAAAAAATGTTTTGTAGAAAATGATAATTTAATTGTTTTTTTCTTTTTACTATTTTCATGTTAGGGTTGAAAATGAAAATAACAATTATATAACATGAAAATGTTTAAAAGCAAAAAACAATTATGAAGTACTTTACGTAAATCCCGAGACAATCTACTTTGTGGAAAAATTAAATTTTAGAGTTTGTTTTAACCATATAAATAATAACTTAGTTACATTATAGAAACAACTAGAAGCATAGATGTTGAGTAGTAACCAAAATAATACAATTATGATAATTTAATTGCAAAAAATATTATTTAGACATAAAATATCCCGAAATCAATGGCATGATCTCTACTCAACTGCTAGGTAACAAAACTATTTTCATGATTCATCTAATAGACTTCAAAATATATCACACCATATGAATTGTCCAACCATCATTAAAATGATGAAATTTGTGACACTTGAGTCGTGACTATACATGCTAATCTCCATGAGATATTAATTTAGTTGTTAAATAAATATTAGTGCTAACATACCTTTTATTGATTTGTCTACAAATTTCAACTGTCAAAAACTGATAATATTAAGTTGGACGTCAATATCAAAATTCAAACTCTAACTCACTCTCAAAGTTGTATGTGTGGATTTCTAGTCGTTATGACACGTGTAATAGCAAAATGATAATCTTGTGAAGAAATTGAACATCAACTTGACTATTAATTTGTGATACATGCGATGTCTAAATTGAATAGCATAATTTAAGAAAAAAAAGAGCAAGATAGACACTTTTAACAACAAAAGCTAACCACTTCAAAGTTCTTAATTCACTAAAAACCTTAATGCCAAATAAGTTCATGAAAGTCATCCACTTCATTTGTTGCGGCATTTAGGAGTTATTCAAAGATAAAGTGCTTGTTGACAGCAACAGAAACATCAAAAGTACAAGTCATGCCTTTAGGAAACACAACCAAATCACCAGCACCCAATTCAACTGACTCATTTGCTCCACTTGGTGTTACCTTAACTTTTCCTTCTAGGAGATAGCAAGTCTCTTTCGAATCAAAAGTGGAGAGAAATTTGCTTGGAGGACAACCCCATCTGTTATATCAAAATAGAGAAATAATTTTATAAACACAAAGAAAATTGAGTGAATTTATAATTTATAATAATTAAAACACAAAAAAAAAGTACACTTTACGAGTTTATTTATCACTCTTGATTAATTTTTTTAAATGTTTGTTATACATAATAATCCAAGGTAACATGAATGCAAAGCAAAAGACTAACTTATGTATGAAGCAAAAACACGAGTACACGACTCACACGTAGACACCGGTAATAATTTGAGAAAATGAAAAAATAATTTGATGTTTGAAAAAATAATAGCAAAGAAATGAACTGAACCAAAAGCTGAAATGAAATCAACAGTGGTGAACAAAAGGTGTGATTCAAAAACTGGCACGAATAAAAACTCTTGTGGATCAAAAAGTTACACGAACAAAATCACACAACCGCAAACAAAATCAAGGTAACAAAGAAGAAAAGGAATCGAATGTGAAAACCGAGATGAAAAAAGATATCCAAACTTGATTTCAATCTTAGTTCAACATTGACACAAGAGAATAGAGTAAGTTCAAGAGCTTTGAATCTTAACTCAAGAAATTGAGAAAATAAGAAGGTAGAGATTAAGCTGTGTATTGGTGAGCTTTTGTCAAACATGATTTTAAATAAGCTGGATTTTGTAAAGTTGATTATGAAGTAAAGCACTTTATATATGGATGATGGTATTCCTGAAGCAAGTTTGATATAAAACTTGGAGAAACTTTTCAACCTTACACAATGCTGATTCAGAATAACCAAACATCTAAATGTTTACTGGAATCACATTGGACATGAGAAAGCTCAAGTTTGACACTCTTTAATATGTATCCAAACATGTAAAGCTTAACATGTTTTATCCACAACCTTGAATTGATCTCTGAGAGAAGAAACTTTTAGGGAAGATAAGTCAGTGTCGTACCGATGTCATACAAGTGTTAGACACCACAATGTGTCTAACTCCAGACCACAATGCGTCTAACTCCAGAGGCATCTAAACCCTCATAGGTACAAAAACTGAACAACAGCATAAAGGTAGTATCTTTTAAAACTCACACAACATAGCATAGTAAAGTTCTCTTTTTATGAAAACATGCACACACAAAAATTAAAAAACAAGTAGAAAATTGATGCAAAAATGGTAGAAAGTAGAGGGGTAATAAATGTTGGAATAGAAAAAGAATAGAGAGTTTACTTGGACCATTGCCTAACACCAAGTTGAGTGAGTTTTTCTTCAGAAGGGTTTGTTTCAATCTTGATCCCCAATTTCTCAGTGACGTTACTCATCCTTCAATGCAAAACCAAGAGAAAAGGTATCTTTCACAAGCGAAAGAATGAGATGAGAGGCAGGGTTTGGATTGTTGGTAAAAAAAATGAAAAACACAATTGTCTTTTTAGTTACTTTCAGATAAATTTACATTAATGTTATTTAACAATTACTCCACCAATGAACAGATAATGAACAGATACACCACCAATGGTGATTGATTTCTATGACTGTTTAGATTGGAATCCAATCTACCATGGATAAGATTTCATAACTCCTTAAGTCATTTTTTTTAGGCATCACCGCCACACAAAAAGGATAACCTCCATAACTCCTTAAGTCTTGATTTTCTCATATAAATAAAAAGGTTTTTTTTTTGTTATCTCTAAATTCATTCACATTTTCATTCCTTCACATTTTCATTCCTTCATTTTTGTTTAACTTGAAAACCAAAATACATTTGTATTCTCATTTTATAATAAATTAGTGTCTTCATGTTACTATAATTTTAGGTTTGTTCGAATAATTATATGAAATTTTAACCTCTCATAATCACAATTTTATGAGATTTTGATTTTCTCTCTCTTTTTTTTTCTTCTGTAAAATATCCTATAATGGAAGTGATGAGACTATTATAATAAATACAGATTTACAATGGAGTGACTTTGACATTTGTGTTGAATGCAATTCTAGTTATTCTGCAGGATATGTTTAGCGCAATTTTTAAAACTTTTTTATCCTTTATTGAAAAGTATATGATAACTTTTAAATGACACCATAATTGATTATATGCTTAATAAAATAGTTACGGTCAATAAAAGTAAAGTACTTATTTATGAAATTCACACATATTCAAGTACAATACTTTAAGATCTAAAGTTTATGAGTTAGTTCATGGAAGATTTTAAGAGCATCTTTAATGAGAGAATTTATTTTTGATTGTTTGAGCTATTTTTTGTGGGATCAATTGTTACATTGTATTTAAGCAACATCTAAGCAATTTAAATCAATTTCACTTTAATGGTAATTTGAATAAGCAATCCATATGTGGCTCAATCAATTTATATTTAACCCTACAAATTATCAATATTAATATTATTTAATGTTAAACAACCTACTTTTTGGATTGTTTCATGATGTAACTCACATAAATATTTAAGAAACGGGAACGCCACGTGCATCTACTCCAATAATAAAAATTATTAAATTTCAAAACTTATGAATCTTAGTGTACATTAAACAAGTTGTATTGGAGATGCTCTAATCACCAATTTGGATTTGAATAGATATGAAAGAAAACGGTGTTGTTTGGTTCGGTGAAAAAAAGAAAATGATATGTGAAAATTAAAATTATTTAGAGCAGTAATTGTGTGGATAGAGGTTTAAACATTCTTTTGACTCACCCCAACCCTAACCGTCGTCACTTTTCTTCTTCTTCTGTATCTCTGAGAGAGGGGTGATTTAGGATCGATTTTGATTCAAAATCACCCCTCCAAATCGTTCTTGTTTCTCTATTAGTTAAATAAGTGATTTTCACATATAGTTAGTGTTTTTTGTTGTGATTTCGTCATTTTAGTGTGTCGTTGTTCGTTTTGATTTCCCGTCTTTCTGCGGTGTATTTTGTTTTTCTGTCTTTGTGCGCAGTGTTCATTTGTTTCAGGTTAAAAGATGAGTTTCGATCTAGTGGAGATCCTATCTATAACTTTGGTGCCATTAATGCTACAGATCTGGAGACATGAATATTTCAGACATTTCAATATAGTCATAGTTATATTCGTAGGCATATGCAATTTGCCGTTTTATGCTATTAACATGGATGTTGTGAGTTTGTTTGCAGATTCATCCTTTTTGTTTTTGGCGATTCTTAATTTGTATTGCAACAATGTACTTTATCGATTGTAATGAATGAATATTTTATTTAGTCAAAAAAAAAAGATATGAGCCTTTTGATATCATTTATTGGTAAAAATTAAATAGTCCACCACTAAGCGCTCCCTCACCTAAAATTTAATACTCCCTCTATTTTTTATTATAAGTCATTTTAGACTTTTCACATAGATTAAGAAAAATAATAATTGTTGTATAAAAACGAGAAATTATAAAGGTTTTTACAAAATTATCCTTCATTAATGACATGTGGAAGATAAATTTATTATAATTGAAAGGAGAGAGAATAATAAATATTTAAGGATATAATAGGAAAAATAACATTAATTATTCATTGGAATTGTAAAACGACTTATATTTAAATACAATATTTTTCCAAAATGACTTATAATAAAAAACGGAGGGAGTAATAAATATATTAGTAATTTTTTTTATTTCTATTTTATTTAATAGGTATAAAATAGTCATGAGATGAATAAAATAAGAGAATATTTCAATTCACATTTTGATACTCTTAGGCACTAGTACAATTCCATTTATGCCCCTGTTTCTGGAGATACACATCAGGAATCATATTTTTTTGTTGTCAAAATTTAGTTTTTTACTAAGAAGAATCTCACTCTTTGGGGTTGTTAAGCAGCATGTGCGCTTCTAAAAATACTATCTGTTTCTGGAGATACACATCACAGAAGCATCTTTTATGGTCAAATTTTGACAAAAAGTTGCGGAAGTTGAAAACTAGTCTTAAGCGTTGGAACACAAAGGTTTTCGGGAAGATCGACTTCAACATAAGGGAGGGTAAGAACATTATCAATGATACCGATGCTCTTCTAACATCGATAAAGGAAGATGACTTAAGGGGTTTGGTGGAGTTAAGGAGCGAGGCGACTCGAAAGATGTGGTTGAATCTGAAGAGCAAAAAAAACATGTTGTTGCAAAAATCCAGAGTCAAATGAGAGGTTGATGGAGATAGGAACAACATGTATTTTCATTGCGTTATGAAAGCTAGGAGGAGGGAAAATTTTATCAATAGCATTCAATCGGAAAATGATGTTTTGGAGTCGGTGGGAGAGATAAAGGAAGAGGTGAGGAGGCATTTCGAGAGCAAGTTTTGTGAACCTGTTTTTCACCGTCCTTCTCTCGAAGGAGTTTCTCTGAAGGCTATTTCATTCAGGGAGAAAAGTAATCTTGAAGAACTGTTTACGGAAAAGGAAATAAAGGATGCGGTTTGGGGTTGTGAGGGATCCAAGAGTCTGGGGCCGGACGGTTATAACTTCTTTTTCATAATAAAATGTTGGAGTTTCACGAAGGCTGATTTCTTGAGGTTTTTCAATGATTTTCACAGTAACGATATTCTTTTGAAGGTTATAGTGTCATTGTTTATCACATTAATTCCTAAAAAGGAGAAATCTATTGCTCTCGATGACTTCCTTCCTATTTGTTAAGTCGGGTGTTTATACAAAGTCGTTTCTAAACTTCTGGCTGCAAGATTGAAGTTGGTGCTAGACTCTATTATTTCTAATTCGCAGTGCACTTTTATACCCGATAGGCAACTTCTTGAGGCAGTAGTGGTCGCGAACGAAATTATTGGTTTGACTTCAAAGGAGAAGAATAGATGCCTTATTTCAAAGTAGACTTTGAAAAGGCGTACGACAAGGTGAATTGGGCTTTTCTTAAATTCATGTTGAAAAGAATGGGGTACGGGGAAAAGTCGATTCAATGGATGGACGTGATGGTTTGTTCGAGTTGGATGTCGGTTCTTGTAAACGGCAACCCAACAAGAGACTTCGAGGTCAAGAGAGGTTTACGGCAAGGGGATCCGTTATCCCCTTCTCTTTTTGTTATCATTGCTGAAGGTTTGACCGCTATGGTGAGAAAGGCAGTAAATGTCGACATATTTTCTTGTTTTAAGGTGGTTAACATGATTTTGGTAGAATGTTAGTTTTGTTAAGGAAAAATTGCATCAATGACTTGGTTTATGTTTAGTTTGAGAACAAAGTTTGGGCGAGAAATATTTTAGAAGAATTTTATGGAAATAAATTCCTTATTTATATGAGAAATACTCCCTTGATACCCAATGATACATTTACACTGTATTTTATAATATGAATGTGTATTCTTCATTTTTTTAATGATTTTTATATCACTTTGGAACCTGTGCAATACTATATTAAGAGAAATGAAATGCTTACATATGATTTTACACCACACCGTATTTTTATACGTATCATATACAATTTCCCTTTAATTATTACTACCTCTGGTCCTATTTATAAGAAAAGATTCTCTTTTTAGATACATTGAATAAGTAATGTATCCGGACAATATGTTGTCCAAATACATTATTTATTCAATGTATGTAGAAAGGGAATCTTTTCTTATAAATGGGACCAGAGGGAGTAATTTTTATTAAAATTAGATTATGTGCCACATTTAAAATAAGTTTACAGGCTACGGTGTAAGCATAAGATGTTATACTTTTGGTGTCGCTATAGCATACCTCCTATATTAATTGTCTATATATGGTGTCAATGCTATACGGTGTATGAAACTAATGTCAACATAGCAGAGCTCCTATTGAGGAATGCTATGGTGACACTAAAAGTGACACTAGTATCCTACACCGTATGTCATTATCTGAGTAATATATTCACTTATTAACAGACACATATTTCAAGAAGAAAATTAAATACTAAAAAATTAAAAAAATACAGTATATCATACGGTGTATTGTCATATTGTGGTGTCAAATTAGCATTTCACTCTCTATAATTACATTGTAATTGTTAATTGTGCAAAAGTGTTTTTCTCCTCATAATATTTTCTATATGAAAACTAACATTAATATTTTTTTTCTCCTTTTCCCTTGTTTTTTAACATGTTTCCCCCCTCTTATTTTAATACAATTCTCTTTGCACTAGTAGTATAAAAGAGGTTTCATGCATGTATTGAAAACATAGCAAAGAACAGACGCACCGTAACTTTGTCCTCACACGCTCGGAAGCTTGAAACGTATTGGTTATCACCCAAAAGTTTCAAAAGTTGTTGCATTTCCGACCTCGTGCCCATTTTCAAGTCTTTGAGATTGTGTCGTTCATTATATACTTGCTTGATATTTGAAATACTATCCGGTTTTTTTCGTTTCAAATCGGAAAGTATGTTTCTTGGCGCCACTTTGATTGTCGATAAGTCCGAAATAACATTCTTCTCTTCGTGGGACAACTGATACGCAATTGGATGCCCGTGTAGCTTGGTTTCCAAGGCATGATTATGAAGTCCACAAATGACGCTAAAACGCCACAAATCATCAATCCTACAAGTCACGCGCAACCTAAACGGACACCCACACTTCTCGATCTCGTGTCTTCGATTTGTTGGTACATACTTCTCACCTCTCTCACAATTCAACATGACAAAATCTTTCCGTTTACTACTTCCATTGTCGGACCTTAATATGACAATGCCAAATCCAAGTTTAGTAGCTTCACTTTGAACCCAATCAAGCAAATGTTCACGACTAGCGAAGCTCATATCATTATGAATATGTTGTCGAACATCCACCGCAACAATCATGTTGTTAACATCGTTAACTGACTCTTTATCAATGTTGACCCCTTCCGGAACTTCTAAGTCATCAGTGACTATATTGTCTGGATGCACCATACCTAACATATGCAAAAATACAAAAAAACTGTTAAAACTGTTTTTTTTATTTCAGCCAGGCATTATTTCGGAAGTACATTTCCGAAATTTGTTAGGTGATTTATTTCGGAAATGTACTTCTGAACTGACGCAGTTTTGTTCCTCTTAAATCAGCAAAAATGTAGTGTAATAGGTTATGATTTGAATGATGTTTACCTCAAATTATAGATTTCTATGCTCCCTTTAGTATGATCAACCGTTTGAAACTTGATTTTGAGAAGAAAAATTGATTGAGATTGATTGAGTTTTGGAGAGGGTTTGTGATGAAAATGATGATATAGTGAAGGAGGGAAAACTGGATATATGGATATCTTATTTCAGAAATACACTTCCGAAATAATACCTGAAATGTTTTTTTTTTAATTTTTACTGATTTCGGAGATGTATCTCCGAAAACACCACATAAAAGGTGTTTACGGATGTGCATTTCCGAATTCTGAGAAACTCTGGAAAAAAATTACTTCGGAAATACATTTCCAAAGTAAGGGTATTTTTGGGTTTTCGCTGGAGGTTCTCCCCATAGAGGGGTCTATAAAGAAAATCTCTTACTTCTTTTGTGGAAAACACATGCTCGGCCTAAGGGTAAGGCAAGTAAGGCCATTGCCTTGGGTCTCACTTTTTTGGTCCATATATTAGAAAAAAAATTTAATAACCAACTTTAAAAAAAAAAAAACTTAAGAAACCATATTTTCAAAATAATTACCAAAATGTCTTGGTTTGGCAGACCCCTAAGGGTATGCGCCAAACCAATTGGCACAAAGCAACAAAGTTTAGGTGAAGTAGCTATTTCAAATGGCGCATACACACAATGTAGCCATTTAAAATGGTGCATTCATGCTACCCCACATTAAGTATGCCATTTGAAATGGCGCCTATGTGGGGTTCCTATTTTTTCCCATTTATTTTAAGTAATAAATTGGAACCCATTTGAACTACCGGAACCAGATATTGCACCAACGATTGAAATAAATAAACCCCGATTTTATTTATAAATTTGAACAACACGATACACCGACAAAAAAACCTGATAAACTGAAAATAAAAAATATCCTAGTGTCCTTCATCACCTAAACGCCCCTCCGTTCCGCATGCAAGTGCTCGTATAACACGTTGAGGACGTGTATTGCCACCGCGAATCCTAGGGCCACCCCTTCCCCGTCCCCTTCCTCTTGGTTGTTCAGGTTGTGTCTGTGTAGACGACCCTGGCGAATCCTAGTATACTTTTTTAAGAAAGTGTAATACGGTGAACTGACTTTATCGGAATGTCGCGGTAAGCAAGAGTCGCCAGCGACTTTTATTTTATCCAATTGGAAAGGCTAAAAGAACAGGAAAGACCTTTTCAAAGATTTTGAGTTCGGGGGGTAAGTTATACAAAGGGAAGGTGTAAAGCACCCTTTGTATCCATGGTTATCCATGGGCTCTTAATTGCTTGGCTCACTTTTGTTTTCAAAATGTTTGAATTGTTTGAAAAGTTTGAAGTGTCGTGTGTGAATAGAAGAACTTCGTTTAAGGACTTTAGCTTGTAAATAAGCATAGCCTTGTTTTGAAAGTATTTGAAAAGAGAGGTATGAAAAGTAATTTGATTTTTAGAGCAAACAATTAGTAGCAACTACCCTAAGTTTGAAAAATCGTTCTTTTAGCTTTTCGGGCAAAAGGATCTATTCATACCATGAGAGGGCAGGAAGTCTTTCAATTGGATGTTAAGGGTCATCGAGGTTTATCGTTCGCCACAAGACTGTCCCTTGCCATAAAGAGAGCAGGTAGTCTAAGGGAAGGATATAATGGTCATTTTATCTTTTTAGGCATCATGCGAGGATACCTTAGCAATTGGGACAATTATTCTTTATAAGGCAAACTCGAGGGAGTTTCAATAACTTTGAAGGCGACAGGCAACATTGCTTTAGGTATCCTCGGAATCGAGGGACTTGACTATTTAGTATACTTAGAGGCAACAAGGCAACAAGATAAGGCAACAAGGCAACCAGAGGGATTACCCTAAAGGTGTGTGGGTGCACAATCACGTGGTTAATATTCAGATAATTTTATCTTATAATTAGTGATCTAATTTATTTTCAAGGCTTTCACTCCCTAAGATTACTAACCACGCAGTATAAAAATGCAAAATTAAAGGCAGAAATTAATGTCTTACGCTATTACAATAAACACTTGTAGGCGGAAAATTAAAGGCGGAAAGATTAAATCTAAATTATTACAATAAACACCTGCAGAAGGAATACAATGATATTGCAAGAATTAAACGGGCAAGGCAAATAGTGTCATACCCCAAAATTTGCCCTCATATATTTACGAACGCCATTTTATTTCGAATAAATGAATTGGCACAGTGGGTAAGAACTTGAGCATGAAAGCTACAATGGCGCGAGGCCCCGTGTTCGAGTCCCTCTATGGACATATTTTCTTTCTTTTATTTTGTTACTAACTTAATTTCCATTTTAAATTACTTTTCTTAAAATAAAAAAAAAATGTTTTTATTGATTTTAACTAATTTTCTACACCTTTTTACATCTTAATTTAGTTTTTAGTTAAAAAAAAAATAATAATCCTAAAACAGAACTCAATTAATTCTTTTTTTGGGCTTTTAAATTATTTTTAATTAATTAGGGTCCAGTATACTTTGACCTAATTTTACATTTTTATAAATAGGAATAATTACTAATCCTAAGGGGGATTTTTTGGTTTTCATAAGGATTTGGCAGCAGAAAGCACCCTAACAGAACCGCAAAAGGCCGTGGAAGTCAAGATTTTCGCAGACCAAGAATTCGATCAATTAAGCCATTCTGGTGTTTGTGAAAGCCCTCTCGACGCCTTCTGAAGTGGATTGGACCGATACTAACATCCAGAACATTCCGAATTATCTCCAGCAAAGTCACGGTTTGTGCCCAATTTCTCGAATTCGATTACGCTCATATGATCATCATAAACAACATATGAATGTATATCCTGGATCGTGATCATGTGTAGAAGCGCTCTGTGCCATTTAATTTGTATTTAGTTACAGATTGAAGATCGTGCCATGGCTAGGGTTTCTGAGTTTCAAATTGGGAATTATGGTTACAGACAAAATTGACCGAGACTAATGCTTTCGTTGATTTCAGGGGTTCGACTATTGTTAATTTAGGCCATCGTTTTGGATTTATTACTGAGTATCTGCAGGTATTGGAGATGAAGGTCTACAGCCACACGCAAAAACCGTGGGCGAAAGTCCCCATGTTCTTTAAACTCCACGAAGAAGAAGAAGATACAGCGCGCGATGTTTCTTCTTTTTTAATTTTGAATCTTCGTTTTGTTTTATATATATTAATTTATGTTAGATATGTTAACAGTGATAGCTTAGTGTCCTAATGGCAAGGCACGTTGTTTGGAACCTAGACGACCTGGGTTCGATCCCAGCGTCGTGCAATATTTTTTGCACATTTGTTTTGTTTCAGATCCTGCATCCCTAGTTCCTAAAGGAACATCATAGGCCTTCACATCAAGACCGTCCGATCGTTTGAAATGCAAATCCAACGCCATCAGAACGCAAGAGCACCATAGGCACCCAAGATCTCGCCACAGCAAATTGCTACGCTAAGTTTTCTCTTTTTTGTTTTACTTTTAATTATATAAATTCAATTTTTATTTTATTTATATATATATATTTATTTCTTTTGTAATTTCTTTTAATGAAATCTTCTGTTCTTTTTTTTTTACATAATAATAATATTTATATTTATAATACTTTTTATATTATTTTTATTGATTATATTTATTATATTTATTCTATTATTTTATTTATAATAATTACCATATTTATTTTTATTTATTTATTTTTATTTATTTATCTTAATTATTTTAATTAGATTATATATTTTAATATCTTTAACAAAATTCCATATATATCTTATTTTTATTCTAAAAAATCCATAAAAAATGCCTTAGCGTCTGATTTTATTTTCTTCCACCGATTTAATTAATTAGGTCGCGAGACCAATAATTAATTAAATTATTTACGTTTTTATTCCATTCGTATCCTAATCAGGGTTTATGAGAATTTCCCCTACACTAAAAAATATTTGTCTGTATCCTTTTCAGGTTTCATTTTCGGATGCCTTCCGATAACGCGCCACGTCAAGCCACAAGCTAAGTCCTATTTCGTATTTATTTTAAATAACTGTTCTATTTTATTTTGTTTTTTTTTATCAAATTAGGGTTAAACTTAATTGCCATTGAATTAGCCCTGCACTCACTGCTTCCTCTTATTTCTCTATTCAATTATCAGATGGTCAGAGTCAATGCTTCAATCTACTTCCAATTCTCAACCTTCATCAATCGAAGCTAAGTTTCTTTTACCCTTTTTCTGTATTGTTATGTTTATTTTTAGGGTTAACCCTAGTTGCCTCTGAACAAATAATACACTCACTCTCTTCTGTTTATTCTTTCCTTTTCAATTTTCAGGGTTTGTTGACCTCCGAGGCAACCTCCAACCGCTAACCATATCAGATCAAATACAAATCTAAGTGCCTCTTATTATCATACTATTCATTTATTTTAATTTCTTTTTTTATCCTTTTTATTTTTAGGGTTAACTCATTCGCCCTCGAACCTGATAATGCACTCACCCTCTTTTGTTTGTCATTTTTCTTTCTTTCAGGGTTTGTCAAATGCCAAAGCTACGTTATTGGTAACCCTAAAATCTCTTCTGTTTTTATTATTATTACTTATGTCAAACCCTATTAAGGGATCCGCTGGTTTCATTTTCCCCTTCCCCATTACTATTGTTATTATTTTATATTGCTGCGTGGTTAGTAATTTAGGGAGTGATAACCCTGAACTGGATTAGAGTCACTAATTATAAGATAAATAACTGAATTGAACCACGTGATTGTTGCACACACGCACCCTTTTGGGGTAACCTCTCTGTTGCCTTGTTGCCTGTTGCCTTTGTGTTTGTTTTGCAGAATAGCCATGTCCCTCGAATACGAGGATACCTCAGCCATGTTGCATCGATTAAAGGTCATGGTCCCTAATGATGCTGCCTTCGATACACTAACATGACCTCGACCCTCGGAAGTTGCCCACGAATAAGGCTGAGGTATCTTCTGGTTGCCTAACGAAAATGGCTTATTCTAATTCTTGCCTTAGACTACCTGCCCTTCTATGGCATGGGACAGTCTCATGGCAAAGGATGCTTCGACGACCCTTCAACCTCCAAACGAAAGGCTTCCTGCCCTCTTATGGCAAGGATAGACCCTTTCATTCTGAAAGGCTAAAAAGAGACCTATCATCTGAGTTTAAGGTAATTGCCCCTAATTGCCTTGCAATGCTCATCTTTAATATTCTTTCTCACAATTCTTCGAAAACAGGCTACGCTCATTTACGAGCTAAAGTCCATTTTTTCCTCTTTCATCTACATTTTCTGAAAACGAGCAAGCAAAGCAATTAAGAGCCCATGTAAAACCATGGATGCAAAGGGTGCCTTACACCTTCCCTTTGCATAAATTACCCCCCGAACTTAGATTTCTTTAAAAAAGGTTTTTTTTCTGTTTCTTTTTGCCTTTCTGATTTAGTTTGGATAAAATAAAAGTCGGTGGCGACTCTTGCTTAACCGCGACATTTCGATCGATAAAAAGTCAGTTCACCGTATTACAGAACTGGCGACTCTGCTGGGGATGAATTTCGATTAAGAGGGGTTACCTTAAAAGTTTAGGATTCACCTTAAATGTTTTCTATTGTTTGCTTTGTTTGTTTTATTTTTCAGGGGCGTTTTGGGAAAATTGAAGGACGGATCCTATTCCCGGATTCAAGAACACTTAAGCTTAGGAGCGGCATAGTCATGGAGATCCCCCTTGTGCATGCTTGGGGTTGGTCAAAATGAAGTTCGCACTTGAGTTAGGCCTCCACTGGTTATTGTGTACCTCTTTTGCATGAGAGAGGTTTACGCATGTATCTTTGGGTGCGTCGGAGCTCAGGGACCTTTAGTCACCTTTAACCCATCTTGGCCTTTAGGAACGTAGTGGGAGGACTACTCTTGATGCATGTTAAGGGCATAGTCGCTACCCGATACTACAACTCAGATAGGTTTCTTCCTAAAGTATCATTGCGTGGTATGCATGTACCATGTTCGAGGGTGCTTTAGAGGGGGCTGACAATTTTGAGTCACTTGGTAGAACCCGATGCTGAAATCTCCTTATCCATAGAAATGCCTTTGGGAAAGACACCTAATCAAACTCCATGCAAGCCTTAAGCCAAAAAATGTGTGACTTGTGTGACTTACTTGTGTATGCTACTAACCCTTCTATTTCTTTGCAGGACTTGTTTGTGGGACATTTCGTCCTTATTACCTTATGCCTTACTTAATGCATCACATGTGCATGACATCATGACATCATGACATCATAAGCATAACATGATTTAACTAACCCTTTCAAGGATCTTAGGAATTTAGGGCGCACGATTTCAGGTGCCGTTATCAAAGACTGAATCCCTATCAAGGGGCAAGAGGATTTATTTTCCTCTGGCCACATACCTTCCAATTCAGAGACTCGATACCTATCAAGGGGCAAGAGGATTTATTTTCCTCTAGCCATGTACCTTAAAATTCAGAAGCATCCCGAATCAGAGGCGATGACCCACTGGATATGGTGAGCTTGATTCCCATAGAAGAACACCAAAAATCAGAGTTCTTCAAACGAAGAAGCGACCAAATCATTTTAAAACGTTGCTAACTAAATTTCCAGAGGTCCTTGAAAATAATTGCATCTGCATTCATAACATTGCATCACATGTTTCCACCACAGGTTTCTCACCTCCTTGCTGTTTATTTAAGCATCATGAATCTCGAGCAATCAGTCAAAGACCTTCAAGCTCAGAACGCCCAATTTCAAGATCTGATCCTGAACTTGTCCAAGGGGCAAGATGAACTGAAAACGCTCCTTACCTGTCATACCCTAATTTTTGACCCCCCTGAGATGGCATATCTTCAGGATTTTTCATCAGATCAAGACAAGTTCCCAGAGCAGTAATTTCTCCATCTGGTACTTAATCAAGGATGCTCAAAGACAAGAAAGCTCAGGCAAAGGATCAATCAATACAAAGACTAGTCTCTAATACAATCATGGGGCTCAAAAACTTCACTTTTCTCATCTATGATTGATTAGACATCCAGTCATCTGAGTACAGGTTTACTCAAGTCACCAGACTAGGGTTTGGAGCCTATCAAGGACTAAAATCAGGGATCACTTTTGGGAAACCCTAAAAAGCCCCAGGGAACCATTCAAAGACATCAATCATCTTCAAATAACTCATATGACAAGATCTACTGGACATCACACTTCAATTCAAAGTCTACAGTCATTATTTTCACATGGTCGACAAATTAGGGTTTTGACCTAATTCACCAAGATAGTTGACTTTTGATCAAGGCATGAATCCAAAACTCAAGACATGATTCAAGGATCTCTACTACCTCCATATAATCCATTTATATCATCCATTTGGGGAGAAGATCTTATTTCTACACAAAAGCCCAAAAAATTCACTTTGTCAGGAAAAAGTCAACTGTGAAGGATCATCATTGACTTTTAAGGTTTTTGGTCAAAAAATGACTTTCAAAGATCAATATCATCAATATATGGATGTCAAAGTCATTTGGCCAAAGAAATTCAAAGAAATTCATCAAAGAACGAAAAGTCGGGAATTAGGGTTTTTTGAAGGCATGGTGAGAACTCAAAATTTCACCTACACAACTCAAAAAACTTCCAACATGAAAGTTGTAGATCTTGCAAAATAAAACAACTTCTTACAAAGGAACTTTTTTCAAAAGATCAATCATTTATGAAGTTTTGGAAATTTTGAAGTTTAGGTCATAAACACTTAGAAATTTTTCTAAGTGTTTTAACCTAGTTTTCATCCAACTTTGGGCTCATTTTTCACAAATTTCCCAAATGATTCTGAAGAAGACATAAACTAATGATTTAAAGTAGATGTTTAGGGCTTTCCAAATTGTGTTCAACCTTCTCCAAATTCAATTTGAGCTAGGAGTTATGCTTGTTCAAAGTTGGCCTCATGAAGTGAAATTATAGGTCATGGACACTTTTGGACTTTGCAAATTTTGTGCAAATAACCTCTCTTATGGATGCTACACGACCCATAACACATCTGAAAACATGCCATGCATTCATTTTCACCATGCCATAAGAATTGAAGAAGATTCTAAAAACAAGAACATGTGATTATGTAATGATTACATTTGTGAATTTATGGCAAGTTGATGAATCACCCAAGGAATCTTCTCACCAACCAATTAGAGCTCATTTCTGGCTCAGAATTGTCCCCTAAGATCAAGCAAAATCGAGGGCTAGGGGATTGATCAAATGGAATCAAAATTCCCATCATTGCATAAGAGATATTTGCAAACTTCCTTCATGGCTAAGAAACCAAATCAACCTCACTAAGGAAGCTCACTCCTCTGCAGCTATACTGATCCATTTGCCTATAAATACAGATGCATTCCTCATTCAAAAACACACCAAAGCAACCATATTACTTGCTTTCTCTTTCTCTTCTCTTGTTCATTGTTTTTCAAAGTTCTTTGGCAAGAAGAATCGATTTCTTCAAACCAGAGCTTATCTTTGGGAAGTGAGCATTCTAACATCTCAAGGGAGGTCATTTGAGGTGATCCAAGCACCTGGATCACTTCTGTAGGTGGAGGAACACCATTGTTGCTCTCACTTTGGAGCATCTGCAGTTGGAGGTCCATGGAGTGATTCAGAAGGTTTCAAGGCAAGCCAATCATCCAGACACACTCCTCAGGTCATAGTGAAGCTAACCAGATGGCTGCAGCTCATCTGTAACTCCAAATTCAACAACCTCCATGTTCACTTGAAGCTGAAGTCGAGGGAGGTTCATAGAACAATTCAGAAGGATTCAGGCTACAATAAGCATCCAGTTAGCATCATTGAGTCTCAGGGAAGCTATTGAGATCATTCATTCAAGCCCAGGTGCCCTCAATCATCCTCACGACCTCCATTTTCAGAGGTAAGTTTCTGAACTTCACCTCTCTAATTTAAGTACTCTTTGTGAAATAGCTCGATTCTATCTTGTTCAGCATCATCAGAGGATTGAAAACCCTCTATCATCATCCATTTATCTTTCAGTATAGTCATTTAATTTGATTTTGAAATTTTAGGGTTCTTCACGATTTCTGGTAAATTAGTTAGATGTAGTTAATATTAGTTCATGTTAGTTACATATTTAGAATCGTGAGTGAATTTAGAGCAAGTTTCATGTTTACATCATGGCAAATGGTTGAGAAACGAGTGAGTTCAGAAATTCAAATTCATAGAGCTTGAGGTTGAAGACGAAGATGGTGGTGGCGCGCAAATTTTCAAACTCAGGTCTAAGTTTATTTTATTTTGATTGATACCTGTTTCATTAACGACTAAAACGTGATAGCCCAGTGGTAGAGAGTGTTTGTGTGTTGCGCGTGCCCAAGGTCTGGGGTTCGAATCCCCCTCGCCCCAGACCTTTTGATTTTATTTCTTTTTTACTTCTATGCATTTGAGTAATATATGAATTGCAATGGAACCATGCATATGACACCAAGCGCGCGTTGGCTCAGTGGTGTTGTTTTGGGCTGGTAATACAAAGGGCGTGGGTTCAAACCTGGTTGGTGACAAAACCATATTTTTTACCACTTTTCCCATTTAACTTCTTCACAACTTTAACAAATTATTTAACCTATCAAAATAAATCATTTTCACTTCATTTTTCACACACTTGTCATTTAATATATCTATTTTATGAATAATCAAAAAAATCATAAAAATATTATTTATTTCATATATTTTTATTAGGTTTAAAATAGTATGATTTAAGTGTTATATTAAAATGTTTTAAATACATATATTCATTTTG